>NC_080056.1:6098016-6473016 GCF_026212465.1 Amaranthus tricolor
AATGACGTGGTTTCCGCCTGTACAGTTGGGATAACTAGTTTCAAAAAATCATTTCTCCTACGTAAATACTATTCTTCATTGCTTTATCACTTTGAGCAGGCTTATTTCTTAAAGAAAAAAGCACCAGAAGTTTCCATCACTGGTACAATAGCTTAATCATAAGCTACCTTGACTATCATGTTTTTTCCTGTCAAATTCCTTACAAATCTCTATTTAATCGTGCTGCTTAGAGGCTGCAAAACAAATTGCGGTTATTGGATCCAACAAGCAAGCTACCTTGAAATGCAATGAGGGATCTGCCGCCAATAGTCATTTTCAAGGTATGTTGAACAATGGAAGGCTTCTGATGTTGTCTATAGACCTGTTGTTTTTTACTATATATAGACTAGTCATATACTCATATTTACTCTCCGTGTTGAATGTAAATGTATACCTTTGAACTGCGATCTGAGGCCAAGAAGAATATTGTCTTGCATAAGTGATTTCTTTATCAAAATTGACCGTAGTGAGCGCTGTCATGATTCACTAATTTCCTTGCGAATCGTGAATAAAAAAAGCGAATTATAGTTGGTTTTAGGCTATTTTAGGGTCATTTTGAGCGAATAGTGAATTCAAAAAGCGAATTAACATGAGAATTATGTTACACTGTAGTGAGCAATGGATTCGTTCTAGAAATTGTGGTTATCAACAAAGTAGTTTTTAGGTGTTCTTTGCCTAGGCAGATGAAGCTGCAAAAGCTATATTTTTTTATTAGCAGTGGTATATAGATATAACTAACTGAGAGGTGCTTCGTAGTGATTTTCCTTCAGTTTAGTTGTTTCCTGTTGCTACCCTTTGTTCTTTTGGCAATAATCTTATTGTGCGCAAATCTTTGCATAATGCAATTTTTCCCGCACAATTATTGTAGCACACTTGGTTATTGAGTTGATGAAGCCCCATTAATCATTAGAGATAACTTTTAATAGCTTATGAGGCAACTCATTGGGACAGAGGGAGCATTTGATACCCCAACGCCAAAATTTTAGGTGCTTTCCTCACTAATTCCTTCTACATATCTCCACATTTACTTTCTTTTACCCATGCTATTGTCCCTTCCAATGCAAGTTTCCCCCTTTGGAGCAAACCTATATGGACAGAGGAGCACTTAATACATATTTACTTTTGGAAGAAGGAAAAGATGATTGATTTCAAAATCGGAGAAATTTGAAATGATGAAGCATTACCCGTTACTATTCCTAAGCAAGAAGTCACCAGTGTTTGAAGTGTTTTTCCTGTTTGTTTTTATGTTATAATTCATAATTGTGCTCATTATTGTTCTATCATCGTCCATTTTTTATCATAAAACTTTAAAGCAACTCTTATCAGTGCCCAATTGTCGGAGCTAGACAATTTAAGCCGGAGTTGAATATCGCTTCTATATCATTTATCATCAAGGTGCATTTATTACCAACTAATGAGGATACAGATAATTTGATTGCTAAACTTGTCATTAGTTCCATGAGTATGCTCGGTGTGCATGCCACATTACAGTTTACCTTATGAGATGCTAGATAAATGATCTTAGTGTCCTAGATCTAGTACACAACAAACATGATCGATAGAGTGAAATGTGAATTAGCTATGTGCAACTTTTGTATTTGTAATTTTTTTTATCGAGAATGTACTCAATGACTAAATTCTGTGCCTTTTGTTTTGTGTAGCATGTGTCCAAATACAGCGGGAAACTACTTTGGTTGGAGTTATCGATGAAAAGTTGGATAATGGATATGTTGTGTCTGTGAACATGGGTTCTGATCTCCTGAAAGGCATCTTGTATCACATTCCAGACAAACCACCACCTGCTTGGAGTCCAAATCTTGGTATATCGCGGCGAAGGAAGCGGAAAAAGTCCCACCTGTCACTAGTGGAATATGCTACTTTAAACCCGATGCCTCAAGGACAAGAAAAGTCCTTTAGCAACGTTGGACATACATGGAATCCATTATCAAAACCCGAGATGCAGGTATGACAATTAAGAACCTTGGCTGTTTTGTGCAGTTAATGGGTTGTAAAATTGCTCCTTGTTGGCAAATTTGCTAAACTTGGGGCTTTCTTGGAATGGGAATAAGTATTAGAGAAATAAAGTTAAGAGGTTAAAACAAGGAGAAAAATTGCAAAGGGGAAAGGAAAAATTACCAAAAAGTACCTAATAAAATTTTTTTTCCAAAAAGTACCTAACTAACCACTTCCGTTAGTTGACTGTCATCTTTTTGCATTCACTCGTGAATGACTTGCACATGAGCTTGTTAATTGCTTTATTTCCCACCAAATATTTGAGCTCCTCTCACTCCTTCACCCTTCCGTCCTCTTCTTACACTGTTTATAATTTTAAATCGAAATATTGAAACTTAAATCAACTACAACAAAGGGCATTTAATTGGGAGTCAAACCAAAAGATAACGGTCAACTAACAATAGTCGTTAATTGGTACTTTTTGGAAAAGAGAAAATTTTGATAGGTATTTTTTGGCAAAACATTTTTTATTGGGTATTTTTTGGGAAAAAAAACTATTAGGTACTTTTTGGTAATTTTTCCAAGGGGAAATAATGGTTTTGATATGAGAGCAAAGGATATGAAAGATTTAGACTTACAAATTGAGATGGTAGAAATACAAAACGAATCGAGGAAGAAAAACCATGTGAACGACTATTAGAACTGATACATTGTTTCATGTCGCCGTATCCAATCTTTTAAGATCAGTTCTGACATTGTTGTTGTTGTTTGAATTTATTTCCCCTTAAATATTTACCTCCATTTCAAGCATGTCCCTTAGTGGTATGCATTTGATTGACTACAGAGTTGCTTTAACTATTTCAGTGGTAAAAGTTTAGATTTCTACAACTGATAAGTAGACTGCATGTTGAGAAACTTGCATATATAAATTGTAATAGGCCCGAGCTAATGACCGTTTTTTCGAAGGAAGTACAGTGAGATAGATCTGTTTTGATTTTAAAATCGATTGAAAAAAATTCGATTTATTTAAGATTGAAAAGTTTTGCAAAAGTGAAGTTTCATCTTAGGCATCCAAAAAAAGCTCCTTAGAAGGACTAATAGATGATTTCCAATAACCGAGCTCCCCGTCAGTTGTAACCCTCCTGAAACAACTCGATAAAAAAAAAATGCATGCATGATATTTAGAAATTTTTGGGTCACCAGGTCGGGCTTCATGTCGTTTTTGGGTCTAGTGCATACCTTGTAGACATAACTAGGTTTCCTTTTTCATGCTCAGGTACTTTTTTGGTCACTTCGGGTCATCTTCGGGTAGGGTCTTAAGTCTTAACCGCTGTTGACGGCTGCACACTTTTATTTGTAATGCTAGTTTTCTGACTAAACTTGTTATAGTCCTTTCATGCTTTTTTGGGCCTTGGCTGGTGCTGTCTCAGAATTATTTGATTTTGCGAGTAATCTTTGCAGATTCATCAAAACGGAGGAGTAGCGAATAAGGAGTCTGAGCGTGCTGAAGTTGTAAACCCAGCTAGTAATTTACTATAAGTCTGCTTAGGCGATTACTGATTAACTATATGCGTAAACGTATCTGAGTATTAGTGCAGTAGTAACACCTTTCCGTGATCACCTCAATACTGATAATGAAGACTTATAGGAATCTTGGATCTTTTGAGATCGTCTTCTTTTGTAGGAGAGTTGTATGAAATACTGATTTTGTAGTTTAGTGTAGTCGTGTATGCACATTTGACGAGTTCGTAGTTAGTTGTAACTCAAAAAAGTGTTTGTTGATTGTCGCATTGTGCTACTAGAGCGTTGCTTTGCCATGAGTTGTGCACCTATTGGAGCGTTGTTTTGCCGTAACTAGTGCACCTAATGGAGTGTTGCTTAACCGTGAGTTTTGCACCTAATCATGGGTAAATAAGCTGTCGAGGCTTCCAAAATTAAACCGCTCTCAAACATGTGTTTAATAATTTTTCATTACTATTTAATAACACATTTATCGAATAGTTCTTACAAAATAATGTAGCATTAAATTTCCGGTGGTGAATTGTCTTTAGAGTCGGAAGGGTCTCGACTCCTAAAAATTTTTGGGTCATTTTATAAAATCAAAAAATTGTGTAAATTTTTAAAAAATGTAGTTCTGTAGTTAAGAGTATAATTTTTAAACAAGAGATTGAGAATTTAATTACGGCCAACAGGTGGTTAGATTATATTCTTTGTAAAGTAAAGTTTTCATATTGTCTAACTCTCACAAATATTTCCTTTATTAATTGTTCTCATTACAACAAATATGCCAATATTGGTCAACAATCTGAAGCTGGTGTAGATAGATTTAATCTAAACTGATCTGAAACTATGAGTGACCTACAGGAAAAAGAACAAAAGAATATTGAATTCTAATTGAAAACTAAACCCATAAGACTAGAAAATGAAAAATAATCTACCAAGAACAGCCTGTTTTTTCCATTGAAATTAGATCAACAGAACTTCCAATGCTTATTGCAGTTTACACAAGTTACGAATGTCGTCATAGGTTCATCAGGACTCCGAGTTTGCATCTGGTAGTATGTGCACTTGCGCTGACCACATCGACCACATTTGAACTGATCAGTTGAGGCCTTCGGTGGACCACCAAGCTCACAATCAGTAAGAGCCTTCTTTTGAATCTGCTTGATCTCTAATTGTCGTTGATCACTAGCCATTTCTTCAGCTGTCAAGTTGATTATTCTTTCGGGTTTGATGTCTCCTAAAAGCACTTTCCTACGAAAATCTGGGTTTTTTGTATCCCTGATGTTAAATAAAATGCTTCGGTATTTAAACTTCTGAGCACCCAACGAACCACCCCACATATCGAACAGAACAGACTCTACTGAAACAGCTACGCGTACAGGATCACAAGCAGCCACATTTTCTTTAATACTTCCATCTGCCTCTGTAACAACTTTGGATAACGCTTCTAAAAGAAGCTCTCGATTCCTATCACGAGTTGAATCACCACACTTGATCATGGAAGTCAACTTTGGCGGAGCTTGAGCAGCTAGCTTCTGGTGATCAACTCTCCTCTCCACCTCGACATTGTCTGCTGAACAATTGCCATTTTCTAGCTGTCTTTCAACAGGACCTCTTTCGGTCTTGGCTAACTTCTGTGGTCTAGGCGAACCCAATTCAACTTTTAAATGTTTCCCCTGGGAGCTCTTTTTAACACTGTCCACAATTGCTTCCTTTGAGCTATCAACATTTACAGGCTCAACTTTCTTCTGTGCTGTTTCTTCAATTATAATGTTTTTCCAAGTTTTAATCAAACCAGCAGCAAAATTCCGAATTCTCCTTCTAGGATGTTTTGCAAGATATCGCATGTGCTTTCCAACCTGAAATTGTACATTCACTAGATAAGTTCATATAGAATACTCCGGAGAAAAATCAATGAAAAGAGTCATTTAGCTCATAGAGAGCCTCATCTACTCAGGGCCCCAGTAAATAGGGGACTCATATATTAACAAACTCCTTATTGTTCAATAGTCAAGTGGCTTAGCCGGTGATGGGTCTTCCTATGACATTGTTGGTACTTGGTAAATAGGCCCAATACTCTTTGCTCCACACCCCTGCATCTACTACTATATGGCATTTTTCAGTATATAGAATGCCATTGAGAAACAGAAACTCAGTAATACACCAACTATCCATAACCATTGACGCCGTCTAATACTAACAACAAAAAGGGTTGTACAGCGAACATGACACTATTAGAGTTATAGAGAATATAAAGTGAGATAAATATTAGATGATTGGAGTTGCAGAGAGAAGAAACAAACTCCCTTATTATTGAAGGTAAAAGTCTATATTTATAGTACAAGCTATATTATAAATAAAATACTGAGTAAAATAGACAAAAAAAAAAAGAAATATCACAAATCAAATACAATGATATTTTTCTATATAAACAAAGATTACACATACATAATATATATATACAACTTAATAGAAGAATAATACTCTCTCCTATTCAGCCTAAATATTTCATTTGACTTTTCATACTTACCGAGGTAATATTTTAACCCTTAATATTTTAAATTATTCTTAACTAAAAATTATAAAAAGTTGATATTAATAATCCTTGTATTAAGACGAATCAAACAAGATCCCACGTGACTATGTTTTAACTTATAGATTAAGAGTAAAATACAAATTAAGAGTGATAAGTGAATAGTATCAAAAATCAAATGGGACATTTAGGTAATAGGAGGTAGTATATAATTTGATATCAATGAAGATACATATAATAGAGGTAAATCTGTTTGTTAAAAAGAAATGGACCTGGGTAGAAACAAGTATCTGATAATTGACAGGGAAATCTTTAAGCTTCTTCAAGGCATCAAGGCAACAATTTTCCCCCTCGTCTGAAGCGTCATCTAATGCTGCTACTGCATCAGCGGCCTTCTTGGCGGTCTCAAACAATAGCAATAACTCACTCTCCATTAATCCAGATTATTGTCTTTTTCTAAATAAGCTGAGGGTTTCTTCTTCTTCTATTGATGATTGAAAACTCAGACAAATGTTCTTAGCATCAAAACCAACAACTGCAATCACTGAAAGAAACACAAATATATGATAAACATTAAGGGGACACAAATATATTAACATTAATATCGAACGATCTCTCAAAGAAACCAAAGGACATTCAAAAATAATATTATTTCAAGATTGAAAAATTTAGAGAAACATGTTATGATGGTAAAAGTAGAGGAAAAAATTAAGTCGTAATTTTAAGAACAATTATATCCATTTTGATGAAAATTTATACTATATCTCTATGAATTTAGAGAAACATGTTATGATGGTAAAAGTAGAGAAACGTTTTCATCCACAGATCTGAATTTTTTTCAAATATACGTAAAATTTGGTCGTCAAAAGTTGTGATAAGGTAATTTTCTATAAATTTATTGATCGCTATGTTAATTTAGGGTTTATTTATGGTGGATTGCAGGATGGTGAAAGGCATAGGATGGAGAAACAGGATGGATCAACAAGATAAGTATATGATTACGAACTCCAGGACGATGCAGAACCATGCGAAAGAGAATGAGAAGGAGGCATAGGACGAAAATGGAGGTCTCAGGTGTTTTGCCTCGATTTATATAGAAGCAGCTTCAAACAATCAAACCCAAGAAGGCTTTTATTTGGAGCCGTTTTCTTTAAAGTTTGAGGGTTTTTTTTAAAGAAATGGTAGTTACTTGTTGTTCATGTGGTAGATTATTTTATTTAATTTGCTTAGTGAATCTAATCTTTTAATTATTGCGTTTTACAGGCAAAATATTAATCATCATAAATACTTTTTTATAAAAAAATTTTTATAAAAAAGAGGTCACGATCATCCTTATGACATATTTTTGAAAAATTTGTTCAAAACGAGTTTAATAAAAAAACTTAATCATTTATCAATTATATGGAAAAAGGTGAAAGCTCGGACTTACCATTCAGATTAGAGAAAAAGTTTGTCTACTATATGAAAAAATCAGAATTATCATATGAAATTATAATTTAGAGTTTTTACGAATTACAATTTCAAAGTATTTTTATATAGTACAACTTTTAATTTACCAAACTGAACAACCAAGTCATTAAATTGTCTCCAAATTTATATAATAAACCTATTTCTCTAATTAATCATTTAAAATCATAAATAATGTTTACTTCATGATGTACATCAAACCAGTCTACTAGTCTTCATTTGAGAATTTGTGGGCAATTTTAGGGTTTAAAACTTTTTGTGGATTACCCAGTTGAAAGTCTAGGGTTTTTGGCGGGTTGTACTTTTCTCTCCTTTCTTCACAAGAATCTCCAATTTTCTCTCCAATTGGCTTCAACGATTTCGCAGTTTACAATCAGGTAATGCTTTTGGATTTCCTTCTGCAATTCCCATATTGCATAAATTTCATCTCAATTCCAACGAATGAGTACATCTGCCAATTTAAATTTGACGTTTCGTTTTACAAACCCTAATTTCTTACTTTCATATTGTTGATATACAGCTAAGCTTAATTGTGAGAATAAGAGATGAGTACTGGAGGTGAAAAAGGATCGTCTAACACCAAAACCCCTGCTGATTTTCTTAAATCCATTCGAGGTCGCCCTGTTGTTGTTAAACTCAATTCGGGTGTTGATTATCGTGGTAATTACCCTATTTTACCTTCTTTTATCTATTTTTGTATGAGAATATCTATTTGTGTATTAATTTCTTCCCGGGTTAAAAGATAATATGAAAGATCTAGACAATGCTTATGGAATGTCCATGAAGCTCACATTTTAAGAGATACTTTGTACAAGCTTGTAGAATGATATAGAGAAAATCTTAGTGTAGAAAAATGCTAGAAGTATTGAACATAGTGCTTACATCGACATTGTAAACACTATAAATAGAATTCCAAGTACCAAAAGTGTAGTGGAGTAGCCAAATCAACATAAAAGGCTATCCTACAAAATATTAATAATAGTGAGACATGAGCTCACTGCACAAAAAAATTAGAGTGTTGTGAGAGTAAAGTGAGACGCGAGCTCAGGAATGTGCTGCAATGTCTGTTTATGTTGATTGTTTCAGCGTTGGTAATTTTGTAAGTAGAAAAACTATAGCCTTCTGATTTTGTTGATAGATTAGGGTTTATGGGTTTCAGTTTGACTACGGTAAGACTGAAGAGCGTAGATTTGGGTTCAATTTCTTGGGTATAATAGGGCAGAGGGGTCAATACATTTCTTTAATTACTACTGAAATAAAGAATGGAGACACCTATGTCAAAAAAAAAAGAATGGAGGACACTTGGCCAGGCTGCAACTCTTTTCCATCAGACTTCATTTGATGTGAACAGCAGTCTCTAGCTTCAACTTATGCGTCTTCAGCTCTAAGATTATAGAGAAATCCATTTACCTTTATATCCAAAAATAGTGGTGCTCTGCTTTCAAACTATATCTAGTCCATGCTCCAAAAGTATTTTAGTCTTTAGAATCCCTCATTTTTTTTATAACACTCAGGTTTACTTTGGTGATTTGGGGAGCTTCCCCGAGAATTTTTGATTTTCCTGTTCGCTACCACAAGCAATAATAAATTGGATGAAAGTTTCCAAATCTCTCCAATGTATGATAGTTAAAATTTTGTGGATTTTCTATAGGATTTAGGACCAGATGTGCCATAGGAGTAATTTGTTAACAATAAAACTGCCACTCCTTGCCAGAATTGATCCCCGCACACATCAAATTATCATAGTCATGCGTACGTCTCTCTTCTCGATACCTGTATGCTTGGATGAGAAAAACCAATACCTTGGAGGTTTAAGGTATAGGTTTAAAATGATTTATTCCTCAAAGGCTTAAACAATCTGCTTTACTGGGTTTAATATTCTGAAGTCTGAACCCATACCTAATGCCTAAAGCAATTTAGGTTAAATTAGTATTTATGAGTAAGAAAACCATGTGGACTTATAATTATGTACTTAGTTCAATAGGTACTTTTGTTATGCTAGGATGTTAACAGGGGCATATGGAAAGTCTTTTGACCTAAATTCTAAAACTAAATTTGTTACTGATAAATGTGCATTTGTGATTATGTAGCTTTCTAGACAAAGCTATTATTAGTTTTCTAAAAAAGCTTGCAATAGTATGTCTGTGTAAAAAGGGGATATAGTATCTTTTTGTTGGCTTGCTTTGAACTCTAGAAGGTTCATGATCTGATGGGTTTTACCATTAAAATGTCATCGGTATTGAATAAACTTTTACTTTACTGGAAACATATGACTGGGGTATAAACCAACAGGGACTGTAAGCCAAAGAAAAAAAAAATGAATAATAAGAGCAGTTGATATCTCTACAGATATCTCAAATCTTAACTTTATTGGTGGCACTACATTCTAGATTGAGGAATTTGTGTTTTGTGGTTGTGTGTAATTCAACTTTGTACTATCTATTTGAGTAGGTTATAGCTAAATTATTATTGTTGAAACTAGAAAAAGAGTTAAGGTGGCATAATGAGATCATGATGCTTGTTTTTTCTTACATTCGGTGAAGCTGGTAAGATTTGATAAAAAACTATCATGCACTGAAGTCTGAACTGGTCATAGTAATATATCTTAACTTGAGAGCCCCTTAATACTTGTGCTGAATCTTTGAGATCTGCATCAAGTAGCTTGCAATACTGGCTTGTTCGTGCTTTGAAATCTGCAATTCAAATATCTTAGGGCGTAGTTGTTTTTTTGTTGGTTTGCTTCAAGCTTTTTCTCCTTGTGAGTTAATTTTTTTACTGATGAAGTGACAATGACATACTAGTAAATTCACAAGGATGGAGGGAGTATTTGTGCATTGATATTTAGTTGATGGACTTTTTTACTACCAACAGAGTGATATTGGTCGTATCATTCTATTTTTAATAGTTTTTAAAAATATTAGTTGGAGTACAAAAATTGGGCGCACTACATAGTTCTTGCGATGGTATGATGCCACAGCATGTATGCTGTTGGTCATTTCTCCTTTTTAATACGAAGCAGTGCTCTTTCCTAAATCTTGGGATACAATTTGGTGATAAACAATGTCTGATGTGAAGTAATTTGTGTCTGCAGGTATTTTAGCTTGTCTGGATGGATACATGAACATCGCAATGGAGCAAACGGAAGAGTACGTCAATGGACAGCTGAAAAATAAATACGGCGATGCATTCATTCGAGGAAACAATGGTAGATACTAGAAGCAGTTCTCTTTTCACAATTTTCATTTTTGCTGTTGTACTTGTAAATTTCATCTAATGCTTATTGTCTCCTTTTCTGTATGCATATGCAGTGCTTTATATCAGTACAACAAAGAGGGCACTTTCTGATGGCGCATAACTCTTGGGTCCGTTTGTTGCTGCATTTGAATGTGTAATTGGTAATTATCACAAGTCGTAGACTTAAAAACGTTATAGATTGAGCCAGAGTGTTTTAACTGAACCCGTTTCCTTCCTATTTGATATTATTGTACGTATTACGTAACAAGCACATTGGTATAGAGTGCAGTTAGCATCTTAGCCGTGAGCTGATTCGATTTTTTTTTGTTGTGACTGCTTTAATCCAATCTAGCGTGCCTGAAGATTGGGGAAAAGACATTGCTGATGAACTTGTTACTGAAATCCGCTTTTCCAGGTTGAGACTCGTTATTGATTCAATATGCTTACCTTTGCTTTATGGAGAGGAACATTGCTAGTCGGGTTCAATCGGGACCACTAGCCTGCAAAAATTGAAGTAGCTCCCCAAACTGATGTTACATTTTAGTAAAAGTGACAGCTGGAAATGATGTGACATACAAATAAAACTTGTACCGACTTGCATATACACACATTAGATTTTTTATCAACATATCTCCAATTATCTCCATAAAAATAGCACAAAAAATCTTTGTAACATTTTAGAGAGAAAAAGAAAACAATGAAAGAAAAATATGTAGCTCATGTTTTAGCTGTTCCTTATCCAAGTCAAGGACATATATGTCCTATGCTTCAATTTTGTAAATGTTTGGTCTCTAGAGGTGTCAAGGCCTCTTTTGCTATCACTAACTACATCTCCAACACCCTTAACCCGAAATTCGACGACGAATGCCTTCGTTTCGTAACCATTTCCGATGGCTACGACGAGGGCGGTTTCATGGAGGCTAAAAGTGTTTCGGACTACCTTGCTCGTCTTGAGTCGGTCGGATCCCTCGCTCTTGGTGACGCGATAGAACAAGATGTTGATAGTCCAAACCCTATCACATGTGTAGTGTATGATGCATTTTTACCTTGGGGGTTAAATGTTGCTAAGAAATATGGGTTAAAAGGGGCAGTTTTTTTTACTCAAGCATGTGGGGTGAATTATGTTTATTACTTGATACACCATGGGAAGTTGTCTATGCCTGTTAATGGTCCATGGGTGGATGTTCCTGGGTTACCACAATTGGGTGTAGATGATTTGCCATCATTTGTAGGTGCACCTGAGTCATACCTTGCCTATCTGCAGTTGGTTTTGAATCAAAACTCTAATGTGGATGCAGCTGATTACGTGCTTGTTAATACTGTCTATGAATTGGAGGATAAGGTAAACTTTTTTGGTTACTCATTCGGTTGTTTTGAATGTGTTGCTGTTGTTGGTTGGTTCGATCATGTCGTCTGTCCTTAAGAGATTGCAACAATAGCATTTGACACAAAGTTTAAGAATAGTGGGGTCATTTAAATTGTCGGAATGATATTAAAAGAAAAGGCAAATATATGGATGAGAATCAAAGAAAATGGTAGAGATATTTCCATAAAGGGGAATTATAGCAAAGTAGAAGGAATTGACTACACGAGAAAGTGTGACAATTTTAATGGAACATAGAAACATAACTTACGTAGACAAGATAACTGTTAATTGAGATGTTTAGTGAAATTAATTATATATGGAGAAGAGAACATGATCTAAATAAATATACATAAGACTAATGCAATGTCGACCCTGAGTAAAAATTATTGTAAGTTCTGTTCAATGAATATATATTTCATTAAGTCATTAATAATTTTTTCTGTCTTTTAGATATATAATATAACCAATTTTTTTTTATCATAAACAATAAATTCGAAAAATGATCAAATTAGTCATGAGAGTATTGATACAACTATCCCAATTGGAGAAATATAAATTTGAACAAGATTAGAATAGTCGTAAAAGATCATAGATTATATTATAGGGTTAGGATTGGATGAACTTTTTAATACGTAGGTAGGACCATTGGGGCCTCGGTAAAAAGAGAGGTCTTGAGTGATCGATCATTGTGCTCTCCTATTGAAATCAATATGGACTAACATCCAATCGTTGTTGTTCTCAGGTAGTTGATGCAATGTCTAATGAATGTCCATTATTGACAATTGGTCCAACAATTCCTTCCTACTACCTTGACAAACAAAGACCATGGGACAAAACTTATGGTCTAGATCTCTTCCATTTAGACCCTTCTCCTACCACCAATTGGTTAAGCACTAAGCCACCAAGATCAGTAATTTATGTCTCATTTGGTAGCATGGCATGTCTACCCAAAGACCAAATGCAAGAATTAGCCTTAAGTTTAAAGGAAAGTGCTTACAACTTTTTGTGGGTTGTTAGAGCTTGTGAGGAAGCTAAACTTCCTAAGGAATTTGTTTATGACACATCTTCAAAAGGGTTGATTGTTAGATGGGCACCACAACTTGAGGTGCTCGCTAGCGAGGCTATTGGGTGTTTTTTGACTCATTGTGGATGGAACTCGACGCTGGAAGCATTGGTGATGAGTGTTCCTATGGTAGGAATGCCACAATGGACTGATCAACCCTTGGATGCTAAGCTTATTGAGGATGTTTGGAAAGTGGGAATAAGAGTGAAAGTTAATGAGAATGGGCTTGTTGAAAGAGAGGAAATTGGAAGGTGTATAGTTAGTGTAATGGAAGGGGAAACAAGAAGTGAGTTAGTTGAAAATGCTAAGAAATGGAAGGGTTTAGTGAAGAAAGCAATTTGTCAAGGTGGATCTTCTGATAGGAATATTGGTAAGTTTATAAATAACATCTCAAACTCATTGGGAGGCGAGTGCAGCGAGAATCGAACCTAAAATCTTAATAAAGAAAAATAGAACATGTTTTAGCTGAGTCAAAACTCAATTCTCAATTAACTTGTCATTTAAAAAACTCATGAATGATGTTCTTTGTGTAACTAATTGCATTGTAATTGACATACATGAAAAAATAATTATTTCGTTTTATTGAGCCTTTTTTATTTCTAACTAGGGAGATATAAAAGATCATTATATTGATGATATGTTGATTTGTGGTCCTAATAGCTAATTAATTAATGACACTAAATCTGTGTTACCATCTTAAATTTTACGAGATTACTTGATTGAATTCGAAAAAACATGCTTTAGGACATTGATATTTTCTTTGTCTTTTATGTTGTTTACATGTTGATTTGAGGTCCTAATTTGAAGTTAACCAATGAGACTAAATCTATATTATCATCTAACTTTGAATGTAATCGATGAGATTCTTGAGATATGGTTGAAGAAAACTGAGAACATTGGATTGCTTATAGGAAGATTGAGTAGATATTAACTCTAGTGAAGAAGAATGGAATGCACTTTATAGAAAATTTGAATAAAATAAGATTATTTAACAACTTAATTCTAAAAACTAAGCGTCCGTACATCCAAACCTAGCGTTGGAGTAAATCGCTGTTATTAACAGCGAAAGACAAAAAAAAAAATAATAAATAAAAGCCATAAGTCGCTGTTAGTAACAACAACTTTAAGGTTAACTGATCAACTCCTTAATCTCGTAGGTTGGAATGAGGAAGTAACTGAGAACTGAAAACTTAAAACGCATTAAGTCCCTGTTACTGATAGCGACTTTAAATATATATATATATATATATATATATATATATATATATATATATATATATATATATATATATATATATATATATATATATATATATATATTTAAGTTGCTGCTAGTAATAAGGACATACTCCAAGGCTAGGTTTGGATACGGACGCTTATTTTGAAAATTAAGTTTTCACGAAGCTTATTTTTGAAATTAAGTTGTTAAAACATCTTATTTTATTCAAATTTTCGCACTTTATACTTAAACATCTTAAGAGTACCATGGAGAAGAATAAAGTGATGCCAGTTAGGTCAGTGATAATGATGAGGTTTATTTCACTAATAGTATTGTGTTTTTTTGAATGGAGCTGTAATTTTTATGCAAGTCAATCAAACAAACTTATATAGTTTGGTCTTTTATATTGAGTTTATAGCCCTTGAGCTTGTGGGACAAGAAGGGGATTGATTATGGGTACTTTTATAGTGGGGGCATAAAAATGCTCATTTTTTTCTTATAAATTTGGAAAAAGCATATAATGATGTTGCTTTGAGTATGATATATAATGGGAAAAAATAAGTATATTGATACAACATGATCCCATGAGACATTTGCTTAAGTATAGTGTTGTTTCTCTAGACCTTGTGGGCTTTACATGCAACTCAATGTGTAATATTGTTATTATTGGACTTGTAAGATAATAATCAATTTTTAATTGAGTTCGCTAAAAAACATTAAAATTGTGTTTAGAATATTTATTTATTTATTTCATTTTATGTTTATTTATTTTTATTTTTACATAAATTATCGAAAATTAATCGATAAAAATTTAAAATGGTGTCTAGTTAATTTACGAAAAATCATATAGATTGCGTTTACGTTAAACAAGCATTGAGTTTGATAAATTGAAAAAAATCCGAATTTTATTTGGAGGGAGGGATAAAAATAAATAATTTTTTCAAAAAGTAGCAACACAAAAAAAAGCGATAAATAAAAAGGAAATTACCTTCCACTCAATTTTACTTGTTATTTGCTTGCCTTTTGTTTCAGTTGACATACAAATACACTCTCTTAATTCAAGTATAAAAAGAGAATAGAAAATTAATAAATAAAAATTTGTTTTTTTGGTGATAAATAACTAAATATTGCCCATATTGGATTTGGGAGTATATGCTTAAAGGGCACAGTCAGTTACAAGTATTTCTAATGCAAAATCATCGTTATTGTTCCAAACACAACCGTCCCACTTTATACATCACATGCAACCAATTTCCCTAACAAGATAAACTCTAGCCCTACCATAATTTTTTGTACTACATACAATCATTCTTTTTTTTTTTTAATTTGGACACACTTAAATATTCCGTTAAACAACTAATAACTAATAGCAATAATTGAATTGATTAGTTATTTTAACTAATTAATTTTAAATATTAATTAGTTGATTTATGACAAGTTATTTTAACAGCTAATTTAGCAAGCACTATCATTGAATAGTTTGACCACTCAATTATCCAGGGAAATTTGTCATTAACAATACAACTTATTTGCGTTCCAAAGAGAATAAGTTGATTTATGGTTTATTTTTAACTAAACCCACTAAAGAGGTTTTTTGCTAAGAATAAACCCACTTAATGTTTAATAGGTTACAAAACATGTAACTAAGGATTCATTCTTAGCTAATCGCGAATAGGTTGTATTATTCTCAGTAAAAAAACCCCCTTAGATGGGTTTATTCAAAAATAAATCATAGGTGGGTTTATTCTTATCAGATTGCAAATAGGTTGTATTATTAATGACAAATTGCCCAATTATCTATTTGTAACTATTAAGCTGAAATTGTCCAACAAATTATTTTGATAAAAAATCCATGTCCCCATATTGATCGAGGGAAAAAATAATTGATGTCATTAATAACTAAAAAAATGCAAATGGGATGCAAATTCTTGCTAATGAATGGTATATCCAGCACACCTTGTGTGGAAGGTGACTACCTAACCAACTCAATCAAGTTCATTCTTTACACTCCATAGCAGTACTACTAAATTTTTAGAAATTTTATAATATTGTTACTTGTCTACCTCAACTACCTATCAGATCCGCTCCTGCATGTCCCACCTCATCTTCATATAAGAAAAGGGGAGCTCATTATACATTCATGATCAAAATCTTTTTAAGAACATAGGTAAAATATGGATACTCATGAAACATATGAAAAACCAAGAAAAGGAGCTCATGTTTTAGTATTTCCATACCCTTTACAAGGCCACATTAACCCAATGCTTCAATTCTCTAAACGTTTAGCTTCCAAAGGCCTTAAAATCACCATTATCACTACAACCACCATTCCAAATCATATTTCTTCTTCTCAATCACAATCCAATCCTTCTTCCCTAGATTTTTTAAGAATTTTCGATGGTTACGAGGGTGAACCCGACAAACGTAACTTTGATGAATACATTAATCTATTAAAGGTTTCAACTTCACGTAGTTTACATGAACTACTTGAATATTACAACCAAAATAAAATGGATATTTACCCGGGTCCAAATATGGTTATATACGACTCTTTTATGCCTTGGGTGTTACAAGTTGTTAAAAATTGTGGGTTTCAAGGGGCCCCATTTTTTACCCAATCATGTTTGGTTAATTCTATTTATTATTATGCTTATAAAGGTGATTTGATTAGTCCATTTTGTGGGTCGGATCTTGTGTCCTTGCCTTCGGTTGGATCTTTGTTACGGGTCCATGATTTGCCTACTTTTGTTTCTTATCCTACCTTATATCCAGAGAAATTGGTGAAGCTTTTGTTGGATCAATTTTCTAATTTGGAGGATGTCTCCTTTGTGTTTATCAATACTGTGGATGTGTTGGAGAGTAAGGTAGGTCTCAATGTTTCTTAAAATTGTCAATTATTATCTATGTGTGAGTTTTAAATGGTGAAACGAGAAATGTATGATCCAGTTAAAATAACTTTTTTGTGTTTAGGGTTTTGAAGGGATTGAAAAACAATAAGGAAGCTTTCTTATATTGTTACTTTGTTAGAGCAATCTAACATAAATTTGAATTTAACCATCAGTTTAAACTTTTAATTGAGTTGATTTGTTGACATAGTATTATAAGCCAACATAAGGTAAGAGGAGGGAGACATTTACACTTTTACCCAAATAACTCTCGTGTGAGAGGGAGCTTTAGAATATATTATAAATTATAAAGCATCTATCATTTGCTTAAACTTTTGATTGAATTGGTTCCTTGACTTATAATTCTAATAGTGGGGCACCATTCAAGAGACAGAGAAAGTAGTCCATATTCGTATAACCAGCTAGAATGAAAGGCCATGATACTGTGTTTGTTAAATTTATTAGAGTACACTGATGAGGCTTCAACCATAAGCTTTACCTGTTGGTTGAGTTGATCCCTTGGTATAATATCAATATTCAGAAGTAACAGTGATAATATGATCACGAGTTCAAATCTTATAAGCTTGACCTTGGTTGATTTGATTCTTTGATGATATGAGAAGGCATACATTGCATCCACGCTTCAAGCGCAAAAGGCTCTCATGTGTAGGGGCGTGATAGAGTATATAATATACCCTAGAGTTTTAACTATCAGCTTAAGTTTTGAATTGAGTATTTGTAAATCCAGATAGTATTCTTTAAACATGATGAATGTTTATAATTTGTGACATATTTCTAAAACTTCGTTTTGTTATTGAAATGATAGGTCTTAGAGTGTATGGCAAGACTATGGCCGGTGAAAACAATAGGACCATGTATCCCTTCAATGTACTTGGACAAATGCTTACAAGATGATAAAGATTATGGACTAAGTCTTTTGGAGCCTCAGATAGATGTATGTATTAAATGGCTAAATACAAGAGAAACTTGCTCTGTGGTGTATGTATCAATGGGTAGTTTGGCTTCGCTAGGAAGTGAACAAATGAAACAAATAGCTAATGCTTTGGTGAAAAGCAAAAAATATTTTTTATGGGTTGTTAGGCCTTCAGAAGAGAATAAGCTTCCGCTGAATTTCAAGGAGAACACATCGAAAAGAGGTCTAATCGTTAATTGGTGCCCTCAGCTTGAGGTATTAAGTCATATTGCCTTAGCCTGTTTCGTGACTCATTGTGGATGGAATTCGATATTAGAAGCTATTAGTTTGGGAGTACCGATTGTTGGATTTCCACAATGGACGGATCAACCAACCAACGCAAAATGTATTGTTGAATTTTGGAAGATTGGAGTCAAGGTGAGGGTTGATGAGAAGGGATTTTTAAGTAGTAATGAACTAGAGTTTTGCATTAGAGAGGTGATGGAAGGGGAACATGCAAAAGAGTTCAAAAGTAATGCAAATAAGTGGAAGCTACTCACTACACATGCAATGGAACAATGTGGTACCTCTAATAGGAACATTGAAGAATTTGCTTCCACTTTGTTATCCCCCTCACTTTAAGATACAATTATATTACTACTTTATTAATATTTATATTTATGTTGTACTTCAATGAACAACTCTAGTTTAGTTTTAGCCGATCAAACAAACAAAATTGATTCGATAAATAATAACTTTAAATCTAACTTAAAAGCTTGCTTTTAAGACAAAATCAAAAAATTACTATTAATAACTTTTGCAATGGTTTTTTAACTCACTTTTTGTTCAACGCAATTAATTGCTTTAAAACTAATTTTACCAAATATTTCAATAATAGTTGACTTAAGTAGTTGAATTCACTATTGAGATTAACCACTATTTTTAAGTGGTCAAATTAGATAACGATTTACCAAACAAACCCACTTAAAGACCATTTGGGTATCATGACGCTGATTTAAACAGGTTTAAATACCAACTTAAACATGTTAAAATACCAACTTAAGCAGCATAATACACCAATTTAAACAGGTTAAAATATCAACTTCAATATGTTAATATCAATTTAAACAGGTTAAAATACTAACTTAAGCAACATAAAACACCAACTTAAACATGTTAAAATACCAAATTTAATAGGTTAAAACACCAACACAAAAAAGGTTAAAATACCAACTTATGCAACATAAAACATCAACTTAAACAAGTTAAAATACCAACTTAAGCAGCATAAAACATCAACTTAAACAAGTTAAAATATCAACTTCAACATATTAAAACTCCAACTTCTATAGGTTAAAAAACCAATTTCAACAGGCTAATACACCAACTAAAACGATTTTTGAAATACATTATATGCATGTTTAAGGATATTTTCCTTTTTTCATAAATAAATCACGTTAGACTGACCTAAGAAACATCTCTTTGAGAGACCGTCTCTAGAAAAGTCGTAATAAAGAATTTACAATTTTAACATGATTATATTTTCTCTTTCCATTGCAAAAGGAATTCACAATTCCGTCCTTAAGGTGAGAATCAAATCATAATCTTGCGACAAAACCAGTATTTACTCAAATAACTTTAACAATTAAGATAAAATTTAATTCCCCAAAGTTTGAAAACCTAAAATTAAGAAATCAATGACAGAATTTAGCATGTGAATTCTGTAATAGCGCTATCCATTTCTCACTTTGAATTTTGAACTTCACTCTTTTTCCTTTTACTTCTGTTTCTCTTTCTTCAACATTCTCCATATCCATTTACTCAAATAGTACCTAACTTAGCTTTGATTACTCAACAAATCAATCATTCCCCAATTTCAAAAGCTTACATCTCTTTTTCTGAAGACATAATAAAGCAAATCAGGGTATTTTTTTTCTTTAACTTCTTTATTTTTTTTTCGATCTGAATCTTTTAGTTTTGTTAAAGTTTGATTAATATTTGGTATTAATTGAATCAATAAGAATTGGGTTTATTTGTTTCTTCGTATTTGCTACTTAGATTTTCTGTTGATGTAACATAATATTTTTGCTATTACTTGCTTTGATCTGCTCAATAATTTCCCAAAAAATTCCTCTTTGTTACTTTATTTTCATTGGATTTATTCTCTTTATGATTTTGAGATGTTAGAATGATGTATTTGATAACCTATAATTTTATTAACTATTTTGACCAATTAAAATTAACGAGCAACTTGTAAATTAGTTAATTCATAACAATAAAATGATTCGACCCGACTAATTTATGGAATAATTTATTTTTGTGTATTTTTTTGTTGTTAAATGTGTCATTGTAGTCAATTTGTTTTCATTGGATTCAATCATTTTAAGACTATGTTTCTTTACATATGTTGGGTGGTTTGCTATACAGCTTTCAAATTTAGTGTACAACTAATTTACTTACTAAATTTATGTATCAATTTTTGTGGGTTTCATTTGTTAATTATATCCTTGGAGTTAACTAAAGTTTAAGCTTAATAAGCGTTTCATTCAAGAATGCAATGTAAACTAATTATCCTTGATTTTTTAATCATCATTCCTCTTTTGGGTTGATCCAACAATTTTTGATCATATGTACTATTATAATGTATTGAAACTTTTTTGTTATAAAATTTATAGAATCAGATATTTATTTACACATAAATTTTCATAAGCGAAGCAAAAGTTGACAAATTCTTTGAAAGCCTTGTGCAGTTACAAAAATTACGATATTATTCTAACAACTTTATATCTTTTAACACTTAACATTACTATGTAATTTAATATTGAGGCTTCAATTTTATGCGGTGCTATGCCGTTAAACATGTTGAATATGCTCATAATTTTTCTATTTTCATAGAAATTTGTCTCTTAGAAAGTTGATAGTTTTGGTTTTGTTTGCTTAACAAAATAAACTAAAATCATGTTTACTTTTCTTGAAGTATGACTTCTACACTTCAGTGGAATTCAACAACCATATGTACCCATTGGAAATTAAAATTACTTATTAGTGTCAAATAAATAATTGTAGGAAATTCCTAGTATTTTAACAAGGGAAATAAATTTTGAGGAACTACCAACTTCCATGTGAATTCACTTCTTATGTTAAACTTATGTTAAACTTAACCACCTCTTGTTAGATTTGGAACTGACTTAGCTAACGATGATTTTATTTACAAGTATAGAATTGACTCGGTGTTTAGTGAATAAAAAAGATTTAAATTTGGATTTGAGTCGATTCCACCATAGTTTTAAAAGTAGTTAAAATTGAAATTATATGAAACATTTCCAAACTTCATCATTCTCACTTTCTTCATCAATAATTTCATAATTGAAATCTATAATTTGAAATGATATACTTGTTTCCGAACACAACCTTATGTTATTTTGACTTTTTGATGCAGTAAAGGGATTTGAGGCACCAAAATATGCATGTATCTAGAGATAGATTGTCAAGACCAGTTGACATATCTTCTATGCTCCAAAATGCCCAACGCCAAGTTAACCTTGTAGTAGATGTACCTGGGTTGCAATGGAAGGGTTTATCTACCAAGAAAGTGTCGACAAGGCGACATATCGGAGCTCAAAAATCAGTGCATCAACGATATGTCAATCGATCTTGGATTGATAAAGAGAATCAAAGGCCAAGGACGCTACACGGCCAAGGCAAAGGCAAAGGCAAAGGCAAAGGGAAAGGGAGCATTTTACCTTCTTGGTATCCTAGGACACCTCTAAGGGACATCACTGCAATTGTTAGAGTAATTCTTCTCACACTATTTATGTGTCATTTAGTAAATTTCTTCCTTATACTTTTTATTTTTATTTGATATGGTTGCCAAGTGATGAATGTACTTGTTAATCATGCATTTTTTATCTTTGGAAAATAAAAATAAAATTTGAATGATTGTGTTTGAGCCATATATTTTTTCACCCCTAGTAACCCCAATCTAGGTGGGCCCTAAGAGGTTTTGAATTTTGTAATTGAAGCATGCAATTTTATCCTTTTATATACTTCATATTCTAGTTTTGGTGGGCCTTTGGAACATGCTTGATTTTGGACTTTAATGCATTAAAAAGTGCTTTGTTTCCCATATAATGAGTAACTCCTCTATACCAATGAAATAGCCCAATTTGCTTTTGGCATGTAGAATAAGAAATTAGCTATATAGCGAGTTAAAATAGTGGGATTTATAGAAATAAGATAAAGAATATAGAGAGTAAAAGTGGTGAAGTCATATACAGAAAATAGAAATTGCACAAATTCATTAAGATGACCTAAAATGGAAAAATGGGCAAATTCATCTGGACGGAGGAGTACTAATTTAAGTGTTAAACAATATCTAAAGCCAACAGCTAATTCATTCACTTCAGCATACACTCCATTCACTTCAACATACATAAAAATGAAATTTTATTAACATGTTGAGTGAGGTATGCAAATAATAACTCAACCCAAAACACTTGGGTCTTGGTGGGTGTTTGGTAGCTCTTTTTGAAGGGTAATGAAATTTATAGGCAACTTCATTACCTAATGTTTGTTTTGATTGTGTGGGTAAGGTTTTCATTACTTTGTGATTCTTTTACTTTGTTACAACAATGATATGTGAGGTAACAAATAAACAAACAAACTCAATTTTCTCTTATCCTTATGCATTCTCATACCAAACAATCAATAACAATAATACTTAACAATACCATTACCCCTCTTTATATATTCCATTTCCATTTCTCGTATCAATTACCACCTATGTTCCTCAAACTCTTCATTTTATTTCACGTACCCGTATACGATCCTTGATGATCGGATGTTGGTATGGGACTTAGACACATCATTTTAGGTGTAAAATTGAATATTTAGACGTATTTGACACTTGGACACGTACAAGTATCCGACATTAGTACCCGAGTCCAAGTAACATAGATCACCACTTGAAGCTGAATCTCAACATAAATAATATATATGAGGCTGAACATATGAGATAATAGAGTGAGCTATTTAAGGCATTGCTAATAATAGTTGATTACTATAATAGCATGTGTTATTTTATGCTTGGTTTCAGTTTCTGTTGCATTTCTATAAATGGGTGGATTGTATGTTAAAGATAATTGACCTGAATCTTTGTTTTCACCTACTTTTAAGGCAACTATCTTTTGCTAAATTAGTTGGATCTTTGTAATAAGAATATAAATCAATTTAAAATATATTTGTATTACCTAATATAGCATAAAATTGAAATTTATCACCAAACCATTCGTTAATATATATCATATTATTTTATCTTTTACTTTGTTTCTTAATTTGCTCTTTCAAATATATTATTATTATTCTCGTTAGTGAACTTCTAAGCGTTTATTAGCTTTTTCCAATTTAGTTTTGCTCTATTTGTTTTTCCCTTTTCGAGATTTGTGTTATGTTTATATTATTTCAACGACAATTAACCTTATACTTACTTTGAGTCAATAAAACTCGATGGAAAGGAAGGGAATGGGATTTAAAGGAATATACATTTTCCTATATTTAAGATTAGAAAGGAAGGTATTTGAACGAATTAAATCCTTTTTTGTCAATACTCAAATATCTCCAAAAAATGTAAAGATTTGAAAAGAAAGCGATGTTTTTTCCTCTCCCTTCCCTCTCGATTAAGTTCTAAACATGATGAATGCTTATTCTTTTGTCGGTATTCTTTTCTTTTCAAATTCTTATCCAAACATAATGTTAAATTTTGATGTTTTACATATATGCGCAGGCTATAGAGCGGAAAAGAGCCAAGCTTTATGATGATCAGACAACAGAAGCTGCTCAGCATGAAGCAGAAGCATCAGTAAGTAACACTGATCAACTTAAGAATGAGATAACTAAATCATCATCCATTCCACAAGTATGTAGACTTGTTGATGAGAAAGGAAATGAAACTGATGATTCTTCTACCCCACAAAAGAAATTGTTAAACTCAATAGAACAAGTCAGCCAAATTTGGTTGGAAGATCGCCTGAAATTTGAGAAGACTCCGGCTGCTAAAAAGGCTGAAAGGAAGGAAAGGGTTCGTGTTTTGATGTCCATGCGATGAACATGTACTTCATCTGTCCCATAGAGATTGCAACAATTTTTCACGAAAGTGTGACGAATTTGTACTTCATCTGTTCCGATGAGATTGTTACGATGCATAATGTAGCAATTTCAATGGAATAGATGAAAGGAAGGAAAGTGTTCGTATTTTGATGTCCATGCTGTGAACGTGTTCCATTGAGATTGCAAGATCTCTTCACGAAAAAGCGATGAACCTATACTCCATATGTCCCATTGATATTGCAACATTTCTTCACGAAAGCTCTCACATAGAGATGCGTAATGTTGCAATTTCAATGAAATAGACAAGTAGTTCCTGTATAAAGGGGATGGCATTTGGGATGTTATGCCCTGCTAAGTTATTTCTTGGATTAGTTTCTGCTAACAGTTGTAGACTTGTAGTTCTTTGTAAGTTGTAACAGTAAGATTAGAAGTTCAACCGTTAATGTACTCTTCCGTCTCTTTGAGTTTGCTACTATAAGTGTTATCGTGAGGGAAAATGTCACTTTCAGTAGCAAACTCAAAGAAACAGAAGGAGTATTTACTTAGACATCATTTAATTGTATGGTCCCTTAGAGGCGAGCTGATGTAGGAATAGAATATCCAATTAGATGAGGTCATGAGGATATGACCCTTATTCTAGTCCTTAGAACATGGAAGGCTGGAAGTTGAAGTTGTACTCTAGGTTGTTACAGTACAACTGTACAATCACTTTGTTTTTGTACATAATGTGGTGTAAAGTGTTAAGTGTGTCTTTTCTTTTTAATGATTCTATTAATTTTGTGCTTGCATGTTATGTAAAGATGGAAGTGAGGGTCTTGGCCAGGCAAGGCTCACTTGTGGCACGAACCGTTTCTATCGTGTCATAGACAGTACGAGAAATGTAAAGGTCTGCGCGTTACGGTTATTTTATATACACATAGCAATTATGACCAAAAATTTTTAATGCAACTATGTGTTTGTGATTAATATACTTTAGCGTGTTTGGATGTTGATTTTTACATTAACTTTTAACTTGTTGGTTGGTTAAGTAAAAAGAATTATTTGGTAAATGACTTTTAAGTCAAAATAAAAAACTACTTTAATTAGCTTTTTTTTGTTGACTTTTAATTTGTTAATCAACTATTTTTTCTAATAAAAACCAAAAACTAATAATCATATTATAAAGTCAAAATATATTATTAGTATTTGCCTTTTTTAAAATGAACAACATTCACACAATCATTTGACATAGTTGGCTTTTTTTAATTGTTTTTTTCGCTTTTTGACCACAAAAAATATATAAGGTAAATGGCTCTTAAGTCAGTTAAAAAGTGGAATTTTAAGTCAACTAAAAATACGATTATAGTTAACTTCTTTCATTGATTTTTGGCTTGATGACCTATATTTTACTATTAATAGCAAATACCTAATTTAATTAAACTATCTTTCTAAAAAACCATTAACCGACATTTGCCAAACATGGGCAGTATTTTAAGTACAATTCCCACATATCCACATTAGCTTTATTTATATCCTTTTTTTTCTTCTTTTTTATTGAGAGAAGATTGAGATTTGAGATCATTGACATTCTTTTTTACATAGATACTTGTACACGATAAAACCCATACAAAAGAAGTGTTTGATTGACATTTCTAATGTAAATCATGTTAAATCAATGAGAATAAAATGTTTCATTTTTTGCTTACATATCCAATACAATAATACTTTAACAAATTCTTTATTAAGACCATTAAAATTTACTCAAATATAACCTTTGTTGCTTCGCTTTCATTTTTGCTAATTATAGCTTCCCATACTCTTAACTTAACGATGGAGATTGAACTAAGTGTGAATGCTTGTTTAACAATGGCGGTGGACGGTGGTGGACTTAGAGGCCAACAATAGCCAAATGTGGTCACATAAAGTATGAAACATTTCCTTATTCAAGACTTTTTTCACCGGTATCAATACAATTTTAGGTTTGTTTATCGATCATCTTTGTTGACCTCTAACCCTAAAAAATTATAATGTAGTTGTGAGATTGAAAAATTACGTTTTCACCATTATTAAATACATTTATATATATTTGTAAGTTCAAATTGAATATATTAATAGTTAAGTTATGACATATAATGTGACAATTGATGTTTTATGATCTAATTCAATTTTGAACGTATAAGCTTCAATTATCGTTTTAAAAATATTTATTTAAAGTCTATAAAGATATAGTATTGGTTTTAACTCAAATTGAATATGTTAATAGTTAAATTATGACATATAATTGACTAGGGGTGTTCAAAACCGAGTACCGGGTCGACCCGGATCCGGAAATCCGGGTACCCGCTTTTTCAGGTACCTAAAATTGTGATCTGGTTCCGACTCGGTTTAAATCGGGTCGGAAACCGGATACCCGGTTTTCTTAGAATGTTTTTTTTTTTTTATTTTTTTTTGTCTTTTTTTCGTTCAACTATGCGTTTTTATCTCTATTTTTATTTAAAATATTTTTTTATATAAAATTCAAATACTAACTCTTTAAAAATATTTAGCTTAATTTGTCATAAAAGAAAAATTAAGAAAATTAAAGAATAATATTGTTACACATTGGTTTAAGTAAGAACAATTATACAAAAAAAATTTACCTACGGGAGAAATATTATATTAATATTCAACCCAAAATTAGCTTAATAGATACTATCATTATTTTATTTATGAAAAAGTACAAAAAAAAAACCGGATATCGAGTACCCGGTTTCCAAAAATATGTGACCCGGATCCAGATTTGGTACCCGGTTTAAAAACCGAGTACCCAATCCGGATTATCCGCTTTACAAAAAAGGGTAAATTATCCGTTTTTGAAAATCGGATACCGGGTAATCCGGATCGGATATTTCGGATCGAGTTTTTTTGCACACCCCAATCTGACTCAATTTTGAACTTATAGTCTTCAATTATCGTTTTAAAGTTAAGTATTCAAATTGTATAGATATTGTATCACAAATTCTTGTGAGAGACGATCTCTTTGAGAGACTATCTCTAATTGGGCCAGTCCATTATAAATTTTTTTAAATATTGTAAGTATGCATTAATAATGATGTAAGTAGATATTTAAAATATTGAAAGTAGGCATTAAGGATAATGTAAGTAGGCATTAAAAATACAGTAAGTAGATATTAATCTTTAATGGGTTGGACTTGAGATACGTCTCTCAAGAGACTAGCTGTATTGTATAGCATTTAGTTCAAATTGAATATGTTAATAGTAAAACTGTGACATATAAATTGACAATTAATGCTTTATTCTTTAACTCAATTTTGAACTTATAATCTTCAATTATCGATTTAAAGATAAATGTTCAGATTAAATAGTTATTGCAAAGCATTAAGTTCGTTAGAATTAAAATTGTGATATATAAATTGACATTAAATCCTTGTCTGCATCCCTTCATAATGTCTGTAAATTCATTTTCATGTCCAATTTATTCATTACATCTTTCATTAGTGAGATCTTTGGAGTTTTACAGATGAAATGTTGATTTTCTTGATAGCTTCCTAAAGATTTACAGAGATTTGTGAAAAATTGAATATGTAAATCTTTTTGATTTTCTTTACTAAATGTCGAGCAAGAAGTTTTGGCGGTTTTAGAATCATTTCCATGAATAGCGCTATTTACATATGACAATTATTATATTTTTCCTTTTCTTTTTTTTTTTTTATATTAGAAATGAAATTAGGTCGTGGAGGACTGAGGAAGATGGATCGTCTCGTCTCGTACGTCTAAGATCAGCTGATTATTTTTTAAGAAAATTCTCGGGCCTTACCCGATTAGAGGTGTTCAACGGGGCGACACTTGAACAGGTCAAGAACGGGTCGGGTCGGATAATTGTAGGAATTAGTTGTGAAAATATTTTACCACTTTTTTTTTTATATATATTTTTATATAATATTTTTATATGCATAAGTGGGTCGACCTAACAAGCCAAAAAGTAGAATAAAAAACTATTTTATAAACTTTTAAAAAACGGGTCAAAGTGGATTGAATTTTAACGGGCTTTGACCGGCCCCGACCCGTTTAACGCTTAACATTTGACATGACTCGCCCAAACCCAACCCATTTAAATTTTGATCCGACCCGGCCTATTAAACACCTTTATACCTGATATTTCAAAAACCTAATTTTTTAAAGTGGTAGTGAATATTGAGGTGTTTTTTTTTTTTTGTTTTTTTTTGAGGTAAATATTGAGGTGATTTTTGGCCTTAAAAAGTTATTATCTCCCTCAATAAAAGAATATCCCTCCAATTTCTAAACATTATCCTTGTGTTTCCAGTGTCTTATTGTTGCTCAACCCCTCAAGTTCAACTAGCATACTACATTAATTCTACATTGCAAAAAGCACCAAATTCTGTTTACAAAAATGGTGTCTTGTTCAGCCCTTAATTTACAGTCACAAATGGTAAATTTATTTCTCTTTTCTTTCCATGTTTCAATTTTGTTGGTTTTTTCTTCTTCTTTTTGTTCCCTGCTTTAAATTTTTAAAATTGAGGATTTATTCTTAGTGGGTTGTATGCATTAAGACTTTTATATCAATTAATGAGTTAATTAGATTGCTATACCAGAATTTTAAGCCTAATCTTTAATTTCTTTTACACAAATTTTAGTATTTTTTTTATTGAAATTTGGTTCTTGCTCTTCACCTTTTCTGGGTTATTCTCCTATTTAGTCCAAAGTTTTTTTTTTCCAAAAATTTTAATGGAATTTTGAAAATAGGGTTTTGTAGAGAATTTTGTTTTAATGTATTCCTCTGTGGCTCTGTCCCTTCAATTTGTGACATTTATGTTTTGGTAGAATGTTGGGAGTAATTTTTTGAATGGTTGTTAGCGGAAGATAAAATACCGAGAGTGTTTGACAAATGATCGATTATTTACGGCTAATTGGAGTACAAATTGATTTTATAAGCTGATTTGACTAGTTTATTTTGAAGATGCTGTACAAATTGGAGTACAGCTTCCTTAAAGTTAGGCTATTCTTAACCATAAGCTGTTTTAACTGATTAATTTATTAAATACAAAAATTATATGGTTTCAGTTTGTATCAAAATAAACCAAAATTGTTTGATAAGCTCTTTGGGAAAAACCCCATTATCCATCTATTTCATCAAGTTTGTTACATTTGTTTTTTTTTTCTTTTTTTGTTTCTACGGTTTTGAAAGCATAATTTAAGTTTTATCTATAAATACTTAAAAAAAAAGTGTAAAAAGGGAGTATATAATTCTATTACAATTCTACTCATAAATGCATCTAACAAGATATATTTTAACTCGTATATATGCATGAAAAAATCACGTTTAAGCTTCTCTTACTTAAAAGTATATTCTAAAGTAATTAACTTAATGAAACGGGGTGACTACAAACAAATTGATAAAACAATTAAACAAATGTGTAGATAAAGTAAAGCGAGAGATTGAATTTGCGGATAATATTAAGATGAGGATGTAAGAAATGTAGAAAAATCAGTTGAACATCCACAAATAGAATATGTAGCAAAAATTGAAATTGTGTAGCAAAATTGAGAGGGACGGAGTATTGATTTGTATAGAAATAAGATTGAATGTCTTGCTTATCTGATGGCAAATTTCAGGTTAGCTTCTGCAATAATGTTTTGCAAGTTCAAAGACTGCCTATGATTACCAATGTGCAACGATTTCGCCCTCTACCAGCTTCAGCAAGCTACTCACAAAGCAGGTTGTCATCATCAGCTTTCGGGCATAGCGTTTCCAAGGCACCTTCAAACCCACATCGTGGTGTTCGTTGTATGAGCTCATCCATTGTGAGTATCCTGTCTTGTTACTGTCATGTTATCGAAAAATTAGGGTGCACATAATGTACTTCAATCCTATGGCTTTGGAACATTGTGTTCAGCCAAGGTTATCGACTGAAAATTAACAACAGTGAAACATGATTCGCTAGTTAACGCCTTTTGAATTCACGATTCGCTCAAAATGGTTCAAAATAGCCTGATGCGATTAGCGAATCATGTGACACTGATTAAGAAGAATCGGGTGCTGAGGTTTTAGCATATCTTGGTATGTTGTAGAAGTGGGCTCAACTAGTGTGTATTTGATGGCTGCTTATACATAGTAAAACTTAATTTTGTGGCATTTTGGAAGGGCAACCGCCAATCGGAAGGGGTTCTAAAGTTTAGAAAATCTCGGTTTCCGATCGATTTCTATTAGATTGTGGGTTTTCCTCTACTTCTATGATAGGCATTTGTTTGTTGATATGCAAATTATTGAACTTTCCCTTAGGTTTGCTGCTTGAGATTGTAATGTGGATGAGTTGCTTTGTGATTAGGGTCAAGACGTGCAAGCGAAAGTGACTTCGAAAGTCTTCTTCGATGTAGACGTTGATGGGGAGTCAATCGGTAGAATTGTTATGGGCTTATATGGAGACGTCGTTCCCAAAACTGCTGAGAACTTTCGTGTTCTATGCACCGGTAAGTTTTATAGTTTATCATTCATCCGACTCCCTCTATCTCTCAAAGTTTTCCTCCTTTGAAATGTCGATTTCAAAATGCACTTGTTGATATCATCGTATAGGCGCAAAAGGCTATGGTTACAAGGGGAGCCACTTTCACCGCATAATTAAGGACTTCATGATTCAAGGTGGAGACTTCACCGAAGAAGATGTGAGTTCTCGCGCCCATGTTTTTACATATAGTCTATAGGGGCCATAACCGAAGTAAATGAGGATATATTCTTTCGTGTAGGGAACTGGAGGAATTAGCATATATGGTTCTAAATTTGAAGATGAAAACTTTTCATGTAAGTAAATTACTAAGGCAATGATGACCATGTTAATCTTTCAAATTCGGTATAATTGTGTTCAAATTTGAGCCGAGGGAGCCTTTGGCCGCATTCTCCTTTATGGGTATGAGTTGCCGCCTTTCTTCCCTCTCCAGACCCTGATCATAGTTTCCTATGGGAGGGACACACTGGGTACGATGATGATGAAATAGCTTATATAATTTATGCAAGATTGCGCCACCCTTTAATCGTTATAACTTGCACAATTTTCTTATGCGAAACAAATTTCCGACTTTTGGATTTTATTTGCAGTGAAACATGTTGGACCTGGTGTGCTGAGCATGGCAAATGCTGGTCCTAATACCAATGGAAGTCAGTTTTTCATTTGCACTGTACCAGTGAGTTGAACTTTCTTATAAGTCTACTTCATATATTGGCTACTTCTTGATGAGGTTTACTTGAACGAGCACGTATTGCTATTATCTAGTATCGCCTCGGCTAGTTATTAATTTACTATCTATAGAGGGCAGGGACTCAGGCCAATGTTTTACATTCGGACGAATCTAAAGATTGCTACGTGATTCACTCGTGCTTAAGTTGTTTCCTTCGATTTGATAGTCATGTCGAAGTGAAAGCATGAGCGAGTTTTTTGATTGCTTGGCTTTATTTCTTTGCAGACCCCTTGGCTAGACAATCGCCATGTTGTGTTCGGACATGTGATTGATGGAATGGATGTTGTGCAAACACTTGAATCCACGGAAACAGGAAGAGGAGACTATCCCCGTAAACGTTGTAGGATCAAGAACTGCGGAGAGCTACCTTTAGAAGAATGAACATTTTGATACGATCAACTGTGTGATGGTGTTACCGTCTCTCACTTTCTACGCTTTAATGAGTTATTATCTCTCGCTTTTTAAGCTTTATCGAGTTTATTCTTTTGACCGTACAACTTTAATAGAAGAATACTAGCATTATGTATCAGTTATCATCCATATTTCAAATAAAAGCTTGAAAGTTTTGCACAACTATCAACTGGTGATTCACTTACGATCTATTTGGTTATTGGTGGGAGCGGTACTGAAACAATATGTATGATCATGAGACCGTCATAGTCTAATAATTTTTGTTTCTTCACCAAATTTATTCCTTTCCGTTAGCACTTCAGAATGCAGTATCATGTAGTAATGAAATTGTTAAGGAAAAAACATGTTTGAAGACGAGAATCTCATTACCATGGATTGTTTGCGTTTATCGCCATTAAAAACATAGATGTTAAGCTCCCATAGAATTGAGGCTATGGTCAGATCTCCTTGTATAGGAAAATTAGAATACTTTATTGTTTTTTGTAGTGTCTATCTTGAGCTCTTATGGCTCATTGAAGCTTTCCTTTACATTTTTAGGGAGATTGTTGGGATTTATCATTATCATACCCAATATATATTCTACTCATAGAAATTATGATTAGAGTCTGAAAAGGGATGAAAGAGAACAAACCATACCCATGTGGCCAAAGAGACTCGAATGAGTATGTTTAGTCATTCTCTTTTTAACTCGCCTTTCATGTTTGATTTCAAGCCTCACAAATGGTTAGGAACTAAATGCCCTAGCAGGTAAGTTCAGTTATGTCCTAACTCGCTTGTGGAGTGCTTGGGGCTTATCAAAATAAGAAAGCTGCGTTCGCATTATTTATTCTTCCCTTGTAGTCGTCATCACAACATAGCTACACCGAAAAAATATAAAAGATTTATATTGGTTTCAATTGTTCTAAAGAATACTTCATAGTTTTAGGGATCTTACGTTGATCTCAGGGAAGCGGGAGCAACATCAATTGGGAGACCTATGCCAATGCCAGTGGTAGAAACGATACAATAGGATTATTTACTTGAAAAGTTCGATTGAGCCACGGAGAAAGAAGTAAAAACGGGGTATATATAAATTCTTGCTCACAATGTACATAGAAAGTTATTTCAGTCCTTTCCGAAAAGACAAAAAGAAGCAAAAGAACGACAAACAAAAGAGATAATGACTTGGATCTTTTCTTTATGTATAAATACGACTTAGCCAAAACTTATTCTCATGGCTAGTCGAAACTCCAATGTGTAAATTCCCAGACGTGTTCATGTTGGATTTATTAAAATCTTCCACAAAGTATAGTTCTTCTGATTCCTGCAACACCAAAGATCATAGTATAAGACCACAAATAAAACTCTTTTTCTTGCTCCAGTAATTACTAACGTGTGCTAGCAATCAACACTACAAACACTTCTTTAGGTTCTAATGACAGTAGTAAAGGGATTGTTGACATAAATGCAAACATCATCACTAGGATACATGCCATTTTTTACGATTTTGTGGTTCAAAATCCGGAAACTAGCACGTGCCAGTTTTTACCAATTCTCTTCGGTTCAGTTTTCGATAAATTGTGACATAGCATATTACTCATCCGGATTCTCAATCTAATATCAATGGCAAGTATCTTTTACAGCATGAGATACGGTAAAGAAAAAAAAGGTATTGTGAGCTTTAACCTAATCAAAATGTGACATTTTGGTTTCTGGAGTCTACATGGGACCTGGGAAGAAAGCAATATCGTGGAAGAATTTTCAAAGAAATGTAAGTATTGCACAAAGTATAATTTCAGTCTTACCAAGTCTAATTTCGAGCAGTGTTATAGCATTTTACTACAACCAAGGAAGCTTGAAGGTATCTTTCCACCATCCTTGTTTAGAACCGTGGGCAACCACACCATCCAACCGCAAAATGATCTCAGCAAAGCTTGGTCTAAGAGAAGGATCTCCACTCCAACATAGTTCAATCAACCTGAGTTAATCAGGGAATAAAAAAAGATCATTCCATTAAATAATGACGGCTTTATATAGGGGTTTTGAGCTTACTGCTTTGCAAAACCCTGTTGCGAAACACATGTCATTATAAGCAATTATTCTAATATATTAGCATTATAAATCTTTTTTATATATGTATTAGATTCTCAAAGGTCTATTATAAGCTTTAATATACTATATGTTCTAGAAAACTTGAATTATGATAAAATAAGTATTTTTCAAGGTAACAATGCACATTGATGTTAGCAAACAAGTTGTAACACCACGATATGTTGCGTTTATGACATTGCAATAATAGAAAGGAGCAACTCTCAAATGATTAGGAATGATACGCAACTTTCCCATATTAATAGTATCAGCTACGTAAAGAGATCTTTATGCAAAGGGCAGAAAAGGTTCAACAAAGTCCTTTTTTTGTAGTCTCTTAACTAATTGTACAGCGCTTAACTAAATAAGCTTAATTATGTAACTATGAACACGCTAGCGGCATCCTTGTTGGGCAAAGTCAATTTTATATATATGGAGGAAAACAAGTTGGAGTGTAGTAATATATACACTATAATTAGTGCTTTTGCATCTAAAATATGCTCATATATATTAACTATTTTGTATGAATATTAAGACATTTCGTTAAAACTTCTAGTAATTTTCATAAAAAAGTTTTATGCATTTAAAGATTATATGTTGGAGCATAATAGCAAAGAAGAATTTACAATTACTCCGTCCCAGAGAATTTTTTCCATTTGCTTTTGGCATGGAGATTAAGAAGTTACATATACCAAGTGAAAGTAATGGAGTATTAAGAAATAAAAGAGAGGAGATAAGAGTAAAAGTGACATGGTTATATACAAAAAAAATGAGGAGTATGATACTTTTGCAGTATCTAAAGGTCTTAATATTTCAATTTATGTTTATCACTTACTATTGAATCAAATTCATCCTTCAGCCATCAAAATTTCTGAAACAGGGCTCGGTATCACCACCAAGTGTAATGCACCAACAACAATACAACATAGAAGTTTGCTCAAAAGTTCTAAGGATACAACGCAAATAAAGAACTTGGGAAACCTTTTGAAATAAATAACAAGAAGTCTCTCTTGTTTCGGGAGGGGTGGGGGGAGGGTAACACATTTGACATTTCATCTAACACATCTGGCATCTGCCAATGTGTCTCGTATGTAGAACATCAGAAAATCGGTAACCCCTAACCTCTTGACAGTTTGTACAAAGAAGTTGAATATTCTTTAAAGTAACAAAGTAATGCTTAAGGTAACAAAGAACTTACTCTTTTAATTCCGATGGATAACTTTTCAACTTCTTAAACGGTGGTCTTTTCCCCTCTAAACACATGTGCTGAATGGCTTCTTCTGCAGGTTTTGGGTGGAAAGGATGAACACCTTCAATCATCTAAAAAAACAAGCAAAATGATATAAGTGAGCCAACAAGCAGTTCACATCATTTCACAAAAGCATTTGAGTTAAAAGTTTGAATTATCCTATTTCCTCTATGAACTTTCATTTAGCTCAGAAAGAAATCAGAGACATTAGTGGTAAGAAAACTAAATTGGGCTGGGTAAGAGAAGCTTGTTATTAAAATATATGAAATTAACATAAATAGGACCCAAAATCTTTTGATTAATTGTCCCTGCAAAGCTCTCAGTATGTGTAAAACAATGTTATAATTCACTGCCTAATTAGTAATTAGTCCAAAAGTGTCCAACATGATCCCAAAATGGCCTTATTTATAAACCCTCAAGAATATTAATTAGTTTCCTTTAAGTCGTGCCACATTTCATCTTGATTACTATTAGCATCAAGCTTCAATGTCGATTAATACAGTACGGTACGAAGATCACTAGATCACTAACAGCACCCTTCTACTACCTATTTTCATTTTGCTGTATGTGACAGCGATTTTGGTCATTCGGTAATGACCATTCAGAATAGGATATACTAGTACAAAAACAAAATTAAAGAAAGAGCTTATACTTTTTCCTTTACACATCTTTGCTTCTCTGGTCATCTCGAGTTTCATCGAATGAAAGAAACAAGCAGAGGGTTACATTGACTAGCTTATTATTGAAGTTCTAATTTCATCTCGATTAGGATAATGCATTAAAGCTTCACATTTCAATGTTGATTAGGTTCCTTTACTTGTTTCAGCATTTTAAAAACCAATCAAATAATCTGTCTTATTTCTTCAATAGTATTATTTTCCTGCCTACTCGAGCCAGAAATAGAAGTCTTTGTCTTTTCTATTACAGCTTATAGCACGTAAAAAATAGAAGTAAAAATCTTTTTATATTTAAAACAGGTCTACGAGTACCCAATAAGATTTTTCACATGGCCCATGACCCGGAACTTTAAGTTATTTCTTAAAATTGACCAGCAATTAAAGCTTCGGGTCAGCAGCTTAACGGGTCGGGTTTTTTTAAACACCCCTATGGAACACTATCATGCACTAGTATCGGAAGAAGGTGATTGGAAGAAAATGACTTGCAATTAGCACCTTTACCCATGACTTACGAAACGTGTCATTAAATTTTGACTGGAGGCAACAGTGTGGTATGCCAGAGACAATAGATGACGAAGTCTGAAAATTTATATTTGCAATCATACATAACACTTCTACTTTAGATTTGACTAGCTTCACCTCAACACAGGTAGACGTTATGGATGGCTTAACAGCGTGGTATCATATACACAGATGTATTACCCATATCTAAAGTACAAAGTCAAGGTTGCATACAATCAGCCCCCCAGATTCTTCTTAGGTGCGGTAATGGAATGTTGAAAATTACCTCATAGAGAATGACAGCGAAGGAGAATGCATCCACACTCTTGTCAAATATTTCATCATTGTAGAGCTCAGGTGCTGTATATACACCTACAATGACCATAAAAGCAGAGGTATAAGAAGACAGCTTTCCTCATCTAAGTTTGTTGATAACTAATCCTAGAATTTAAGCTATTTGTTTGGTCAGTAGAAAAAGGAAAGTCTTTTTGTAAATTGGTCGTAAACTATGCCTATGCTCCATTTTGCTTGGTTACAAACCACGGTTAAAAAATGATAGTAGAAACAAAACTTCACGAGTATATGCAAACAGGAAAAAAAAATTGACCACAAGTTTTTCAGCAGATCCTGAAAGCCAAAAGGCTCAAAAATTTTAATAGAGTAATTTAAGCTTCATATTCCAGAGAATACACAGAACCATTCAAAATCCACAATGATTCATTCACATGAACAAAAAGAAATCCACCTTCAGCAACTAGAAGCTATAGTTACATTACAAAGATTTGCTAATAGCCCTAAGTGTACAAGCATTTGATATACTATCTTAAAAACTTTTAACTTCAATACATAGCAAAACAACGGATTGATCTGAAGCAAATACAAAGCTTACATATTTTCTCTAGAGTTACCATGTTCCCAAAATCAATGCTACATTTTTTATATTTATGATAAAAGTCATACTAAAGATTTGCTAAAACAATTGTCACTATTCACTATTGCATAAATTATTTTTTAATTGATAGACTAATTATAGTTCTTTGATTTCAGATTATGATTTATGATGGACTATATTAAAATGACTCATTAAATCAAGTGCACTTATTTATATGAAGTTGTAAATAAAGTTTGCTACAAAGGGTCAGTCAAGAAAAACGTCTTTATTATCATCACTAACCATGGTAAAGTTGCATACATTGAAACCCCCGAACCACGCCTAAGTGGGGGCCTTTTACTAGCATTGGAATAATTGTGTGTTGTTGATAGACATAATTAGATGAGTAGTTGTGACTTGTGATGATATAAACTTGACTCTTTTTGCAAGGAAAATAGAGCTCAAAGAGTTTCCTAACTGCTATACTTACTTGCATTACGAGTGCCAGCTCCAGGGTCCGCCATTTTAAATTTATCAGCTGATATCTTTGATAATCGTACCAAACCAAATCCTGCTACTTTCAATAGTCCTGAACTATCGAGCAAAATATTTCTGGCATCTTACCAAATTTTCAGTTATTAAAAAATTGTAATATCATCCTAGTGGTTTGTAAATAGAGTTCTTTTGCATTTGGTTGTCTTACTTGGGCTTCAGATCACAATGAACAACTGGATCAGGTCTGCACTCGTGTAGGCAATTAATTCCCCTGACAAGAAATAGCACAATCACAAGAGGAAAGAAAGTATAATAAGTTGAAACTACGAGGTGGAAGTTCCTCAATTTAGCACTACTTGAGTTTCTAAAAATTTAAAATAAAATTTACTCAGAATGGAAGATACCTTGCAATGTCAAGTGCAAATTTTAACGATTTAGATGGTTTTAACCGACCTTTCTTTTGAAGATAGCAGCCTAAATCACCCTGAAGTATAAGGAAGAAAAGATATAAACCTATATCAAAATATGAAAGCAATCAAAACTTAAAATGTCAGTAAACAAATAATCCAATATAGTTGAATTTTAAGATCATAAACAGTTAGCTGACACCAACTATCAGGACCTGAATCTTGTATCTGCTTTTTACCCAACTTAATTCAGAGAAAATATACAACGAAAAAGGTAGGATAAAATTATAATTTTCTTTTCCATCATTGAATCATTGATCAATCAATAATAAAGCTAAAGAAATAGAACCAAAAACTAACAAGGTATACTCCCATGCAACAAAGAAAAGGGCAATGGGAATATGGGATCGACAGAAAAAGTGTGGCATTGTAATATACAAGCTAAATATAACTTTGGACATCTCCAAAATGGTATTAAAAAGAATAAAAGGTTATGGGTTATTCCAGGAGATTTTTGTATCTTCATGTATGTCCTAGAGTATTGTAAAAGTCTTAAGAGCATCCTAGGTGGATGACTCTGGAATGTTGTATAAAGTTCTAGGTGATGTAGAACTTTCTAGGTTGTATATATGTATAGAGTACTAGAACTTGTAAGATAGAATGAATTGCCTATAAATAGGCATCCAAGGCATTTGTACAAACCTATTTGAGTGAATTGATAAACTCTCTTATAAACTCTCGTGTGCTCTCTTCACTTGCTTAAGTCACTATCCTTCTCTCATCTACTTTTTGGGCTAGAGTTAGTGAGAACCAAGGCACTTGGGGTGTGACAATGAGGGTGCATATCAAGCTTAACGAGACTTAGTTTGGCGCATCAAAGTTCTATGTCGGGGACGTAACTAAGCCCAACTCTACGTCTTAAGACATAACCTTCGTGACTAGCACAGGAGTTTGCCAAGTTCAACTATTGGGTAGTCTAGCACATGACTGTGCTAGATACTTGATCATCAAGCACAAGGTTAAGTGCCCAAGCATTGGGCTCCGCAAGCAAGCGGAGATTGTTGAGTGGCGCACATGGGCGTAATTCCTTTGTGAAGTGAGCCCATGTGTTGCATATACAAGCCAATGTGTTTCTTGTCTGAGCAAAGACACCCAGCAGCCCAGTGCCTTTCATATGCATCATCAAGCCAAGCCACCATTGTTTTGCTCGCCACACACTTTAGCATGATCATTCGCATGGACGATCACATCCACTGCCGAGGCTCTTGACATATCAAGTTGGTGCAGTGAAAGTATCAAGCCACAGTTGTGAGAAAGATAACATGCCAACAATAGCAAAAAGGGTTATCATTTGTAAGCTGCATTGCCATTCAATACTAGCATATAAGTCTTTTGAACCAGACAAACAAAGAACATATCCAGAACAAGGAAACTATTCCAGTTTTGTTTCTTAAAAATTTTCTTTAGGTCTGCGTACACAAAAATTATCAATCCATATGTATCAATTACACAAAACAGAACCATGGAGGTGCAACTTCATCTTTGTCACAAAGCAGCAACTGGTTGACAAAATATCATCAAGAATCAAATTAAGTTATCGAAGGAAAAATAACAAACATCATTACTTGGAGTGGTATCGGAGATACCTTTGGATGGAATTCTACTACAATCATCATTGGAATATTTTGAGTAACAGCTCCAACAAACTGAATGATATTAGGATGGCGCACCTTTTCCAACAATGTCAACTCATATTTAAAAGCATTTCTGTAAGGCAAGTTAAATAGGAAATGAACAATTCAGATCACAGATATTTATTTACTTAAAAGGTATAAGCTCTCATTAATAAAAACTACTAATAGATTAAAGCAGCATAAAAGCAAATAATAAGTTCACCATGGTTAGATAACTAATTCAGGAAAGAAGATATGGGAAACGACATAAGCACTGCTACTGGTTAAATGAACATCGTTAAAAAACACAGGGGTATTTTCCAAATACTAGGCAATGCATGAAGAAATACATATTCAGAAAATAATCAAAATTCAGAAAATGTCTCAGATAAATACATGCTTTCTGGATCAGAATAGCTCTCCTTATCTAGTATCTTTACAGCAACCTTGGTTCCATTCCACTTAGCAACTTGATATACTCCCTGATAAGTAAAATACAAGAACAAAGCTTTCAGTAAAACTGGCAAACAACAATTTTAAGAAGGGAAAATGATGAAAAGTAACATGAAGTTACAAGTAAGAAAGAGCTTAATATAAATCAAAATCCAAGGAAAGGGCAACGACAGACTTCAAAACGACAAGAACTAGTCTCAAGATCATTACTACCCGATGCATCCCACAAAGGCCCTTATCTAGAGTAGGAACCTGGGAAAGTGGAAGGGTTCGTAATACCTTGATTCAACACTAAGAGAGGGGCTAAAAAGTATGAAACACAAATCACCTCAAACAGAAAACAGGTAGAGGGGAGGATGATATTGTGCTCGGACAGGTACACAATTTGTTTAGGTGAGCACTCGCTAATACGCCCTAGCGATGAGTACATGAACATACGCGGAATATTTTAGGAATGTGCTGCATGTGATTCTTGATTTGCCACAAAGCTTGTGTTTCAATAGTATGCTTTTGGGGAATTGATTCATTTAGCCTCGGGGATTATCAATAGGGCTTTAAAAGCAGAGAAGAAAGGGGAGAGTGAAAAGGGGAGAGCCACCAAAGAGGGAAGTAATCTTCAAACGAATCACTCCTCTGAAGAAGCTTAAGGGCAGCTCATACATGAGCATGTAAAATAGAAGAGCTTAAACGAGCAAATATGAGAGCAGAGTCTCGGACGAGCATACACTTTGCTCAAGCGAGCAAGCATCTATCCCGACAACTCAACGAGCAACATGCATGAGCACAAGAAGAATGTCTAAGAATCGCAGATGAGCAACCTAAGTGCTCATACGAGTAGCCTAGGTGCTCGGACAAAAACTTTTGGCTCAGACAAGTCATTGCACATGATGCTTGGTTTTCTGTACTAAGCATGCATTTGAATCAAAGGCGAAGCCTGGATTTTGAGTTGGGGGCCAAATTGTCGATAAATTAGCAAATTATTTATTATGTAAAAACTAAGTTAAACTATGAAAATTTTAAATCATAGACTGAAATAAACTTGAATCATAGCAAAAATTATATTTAACATATAGAGTTGAAGCTTCCCTATAATTTTCCTTTTGAAAAAAAAAACTAAGTGGTTTTGACTCCATATATTTGTCTACTAAGTCTCCAAAAAAAAAACACTACTAAAATTAAGATAGAAAAAATATAGACATACGCACTAAAAATGATGAATGTGATATTATGAAAGATAATGAACAATCACATTATAATATAAATTTATTAGTTTATTAATCTATTAAAAAATAAAAGCTCATATTAGGGTTTGATCCCTTAACCTTAGATTACAAATATATTTCCCCAACCATTGAGCTATAGAGATTTTTGTTAAATTTTACGCCCTCTTTACATTTTATATCATATTAGTAAGGGGGGCCAAAGCCAAAATTACAAAGAATCACATTTTCAGCAAGGGAGCCCGGGCTTCCCCCGACCCCAATGTGGCTTCGCCCATGATTTGAATTGTATGCTTTTGAGGAATTGCTTCCGCTTGCCTTCAGAGCTATAAAGAGGGCCTTGAAGAGAGAAGAAGAGTGGTGGAAAGTCATATAAGTGTGAGAAACTTCAAGAGAAATTTGAGACAAATAGTGTGAAGGGAGAACCACTAAAGAGGGGACCTAATCTTCAAACAAAAAATCTCCATCGAAGTAGCCTAAGGGCTCATATATGAGCACGTAAAAGCTAGTTGAACACCCCAAACTTGTGAGTTCGATTGAGCAAACACTAAGGGGGTGTTTGGTATGTTCTTTTCATGTCCAAATAGGGATTCACTTAAATCATTCCATTATGTTGTTGTTATTTGCTGGCATATCAGATACATAGGGATTATAATTTCCTCCAAAGTTAATAATATAGGTTTTGTTTGTTTAACAAAATAAGCCAATCCCTTTCATAAGGGTAATAGATACCTCCAAATTGTTACCATTCATTTCTCACTAGAAATCAATTCCCCATCATTGGTGCTCTCTCTTTCTTCTCATTCCCTTATATCTATTTTATACCAAACAATTGATAATAATAACACTTAATATTAACCTTATCTTTCTTAATGCATTTCTTTTCCGTTACATTTCCATTTGCCATACCAAAAACCCCCGAAGTGAGCTTGAGAATACAATGTAATCATTTAATGTATGTAATTATTATATCACATGTTGCTATTCTAATTTTCCTTGACATTTTTCTATACTCTTTGTTGTAATTGCTGGTAGTTGTTTCGTCTCAAACACTAGCCTGTTGTCCTTCATATTCACAACAGGGTTGTTTCAAACTGACCATTGATCCGAATGCAATAGACAACAATGCCTTGCAATTGCCACTTCATAAAGAAGTAATTTTAGTGTGCCATAGGATCTAATATCATAATAGGAAATCCAATGGAATATCAGACTATAAGCTTTTGAGACAATAGTTACAGAACTAACAGCTGATGCAAGAAAAGCCAGGAAAATGGTGAACTCAACTCGCAATTGAAAACATACAGTGTTCCAGATTATAAATTATAAGAAAATAATCTAGAGTAGATAAGCAAAAAACATACACTGTATCCTATAGCAAAGAGTTTAATTTTAGTTTGTTTTCAGATTTTAGACATTATTTATCTCAGGGCATATGAGGCATATGTTCTGCTATTTTTGATTCATCATGTAAAAGATAAGAAAAATCCAGAAAATGAAAGGATGAAGACCATGCCTTTGCAATACCATCAGATCTGCGAACTTGAAGCTCAAGTGGATTAAGTTCGTATTCTGGAACTTCCTTGGGATTTGCAACTACCATTGGAGTTTTCCTAGTTTTCTGCCAGAAAACATGCAAATTAGGGAGTCTATTTGTGATTCATATAGAAACAAACAGAATAAAGAAAATTAAAATAGAACAAGTCTTATCATACAGGAACTTTTGCTCCCCGAGCCTTCAAAACATTGTACACTTCCATATTTCCATAGTACTGAGCATCAGCTGCTGCCTGCAGAGTAGCAACCTTATTGATAAGTTTTTATTACTTTCCAGTTGAGAAGAACCAAGTGAATAACAATAAGTTCAGAGAACTAGCCCCCATAGCATAAAAAAGTAGCCGGGTACCATCAGAGGTATACTTACAGAAACACAAGTCTCATTATTGATGCAACTTGAATATTTAGAGCACAAAAAAGAATGACAGACCGCGGAAGTGAAAAACAGAAGAATAAATTGATCATAGGAAAACAAGAGAGCAATATGCAGTAATAAAATAAAAGATCCAAATGATACACATCAATTTGTCATTTCAGACAGTTCAACAAAAAAAATTACACATAAGTTGGCTATGGAGTTGCAGATCAATTAGTCAAGGGTCTAAATGGTGCCTATATGAAGGAAGTTGCAACAAGAAGCGGTTGTGAACCTTGTGTGCTTAAGAAATTAGAAACTAACATTAACTAGCATGAATCAACAGTGTTAGATTATGAAAATAAACATATCCAGTATATTTTAATTAGGGTTAGTGTAGAAGTTACTTATTACAGCAGTTACATAGTAAGTGTCGGTTACTTAGAAAGAGCAGTTATGTATTAATGTGGCAGTTATGTAGTGTACTTGTATAAAACAAAACCCTATGATTGAATGAAGAATAGGGATTCAGAAAATAAACTCTCAAAATCGATATTAAACCAGAAATCATGGTATCTGAGCCGATGGTTCGATCAACAAGTTAAAAATGGTAGGTTCGAAAAGAATGCCGTTCCTACCCTAATTGATTACTCCCACATGCGAACTTGACGGGGGTTTCGCATATGAGGGGGGTGTTGGGATGAGTTATCCCACATCGATAAATTGAAAATGGTGTGCACGCTTTATAAGCTATTAGAGACCTAACAGTCAAAACCAACAAAAGTCAACAAGACACAAACACAATCGAGACCTACTACAGTACACTACTCATGCTTTGGAAGGAAATAGATAGAAGACAACCGAACCCCATGAAGGATCCAGAAGACATCATCATCTACAATCAGTTAACCCAACAAAATCGTTTATACCAGTTTTTAGCCGGAATCAATGAGTCATTTGACAAAGACAGAAGAGATCTTCTTCTTTTAGACCCACTCCCAACAGTGGAGGAGGCCTATGCTAGCATAAGGAGGGAGGTAATGAGACGCCACATCATGAAGAAGGACCCCTCATCAGATCTTGACTCACCGGGCACCGGTGGGGCTTTCTCAGCCAAAGGGAAAACTTACCGGAGGGATGATGAAAAAACTCACCTAAATTGTACCTACTGTGGTGGTACGAGGCACACAAAAAACAAGTGTTTTAAACTCGTGGGTTACCCAGAGTGGTGGCCGGATACCAAGAAAAGGGGAGAAAGAAAACCGGCTCAATTTCTAGATCAACATCGGACGGGAACGGCAGCCGTAGGATGGAGCACATAAGGTCCAACACCCATGGAAGAAGGGGAGAAACAAGGAGAAGCCATGAATATGACAGACTCCAAGAACAACGAGGAAGAAGGTACCAGAAGCAGAGAAGGAGGCGCCCTCACCTTAGGGTTCAGGGGAGAGGGTGAGAAAAGAGGGAGAGTCACTCCGCCTTTTAAAGGGGAGAAAGGGTCACGTGGCTACTCTCTCCCATGCCAAAATTTTTCGTCCTCTTTTAATACATCGTCTTATTTTAAAGGGGGTTGGATCTTTGATTGTGGTGCCATCGATTCAATGTCATATGACCCGAGCGATTTTTTAACTTGTGACAAACCCATGAAAAACATCATTAAAACAGCTAATGGGGAAAAAATTGAAGTGAGCGGAGCTGGGACTATTTCTTTTACAAAAAATCTCACTTTAAAAAATTGTTTATTTGTCCCTGACCTGTCACATAAATTATTGTCAGTAAGCCAGCTCACTAGAGACCTCGATTGTACTATTCTCATTAAACCTGGATGTTGTTTTGTGCAAGATGCCCAGACAGGGAAAATTATTGGGCATGGTATTGAGAGAGGTGGACTATATTACTTGGAAGAGGAGACTCAAAAAGGCAAAGCGGTTCTTGTTCGCGAGTCAGAGGAAGGACAACCATGGACGTGGCATCGACGTTTGGGAGATCCATCAATAGGGTATCTAGAAAAACTTTTTCCTAATTTTGTAGGGTTGAAATCTGAGTTTAAGTGTGAAACTTGTATTCTTGCAAAAAGTCATAAACACTCATATTCTAATAGTTTGAATAAAGCCGATATGCCTTTTATGTTGGTTCATTCTGATGTGTGGGGTCCTGCTCCCGTAGTAGGCTTACATGGGTTTTCATACTTTGTTACGTTTATTGATGATTGCACCCGAATGAGTTGGATTTACTTCCTTAAACAGAAATCTGAAGTGTTTCATGTGTTTGTTGAATTCTATAATATGATCTGTACCCAATTCCAAACCCAACCCCGCATGTTCCAAACTGATAACGGGAAAGAATACATTAACTCTAACATGCAACAATTCTTTAAACAAAAGGGACTTATACATCAGACCTCTTGCCCTAATACACCTCAACAAAATGGAGTGGCAGAACGGAAAAATCGCACACTTCTTGAGATGACCCGTACTATGATGCTTGATTCCCATGCTCCCACTAATCTTTGGCCTGAAGCTATCGCCACCGCCAACTACCTTACCAATAACTTCCCACAAAGAGTCTTCAATACCATACACCCTTAGCCACACTCCAAACCCATTTTTCTGTACCTTCCTCACATACTCTACATCCTCGTATATTTGGGTGCATAGTTTTTGTTCATTGTCCAGCTCGGGTACAAAACAAACTTGAACCAAGAGCGATCAAATGTGTTCTTATCGGATATGGTAGGAATCAGAAGGGTTAACGGTGTTATGATCCCTTAACTAGAAAAGTCTACACCACCATGGATTACGAATTCATCGAGAACGAATACTACTACCACCATCTTCGATGTCAGGGGGGGAAGCAAAATGACGATCTCAGATGGTTAGTCACTCCGTGGTTGTCCAACCTAGACCCAAAAGATCAAGTAGACGATGCTACAGAGCCACCTCACCAAGATATTTTGTCCACTCCTCTGCCACTCCCAATCCTGTCTGGTCATCAGGTGAGTCATGCAAATCTTGATAGTATTGTTCCAATTGACACTTTGAATGATGAAAATGTGGTTTTTGACACTTTGATTGATGAAAATGTGGTTGTTGACACTTTGAATGAGGAAATTGTCGCAAATACAATTAAAACAGGGAATCATGATAGTCAAAATGTTGATAGTGAATCATATGTTTTACCCCCTCGTTCCACTCGAGGAGTTCCTCCAAGGAGATATGATCCAGAGTATGAAGCAAAACGTTCGAGATATCCCTTTAAGAAGTCTGACACAGGAAATTTGTCACGGAGTGCCTTAGCATTTAAGGCAATCCTAGATGCAACCAAAAGCCCGACCACGGTCGAAGAAGCCCTAACTTCCGCTCACTGAAGAAAAGCTATGGAGGAAGAGATCAAAGCTCTCAAGAAGAATGGCACATGGGAAAAGTGCACCTTACCGAACAGATTGAAAGTTGTCGGTTGTAAATGGGTATTCACAATCAAATACAAATCAGATGGCACAATTGAAAGATACAAAGCTCGACTCGTGGCAAAAGGATACACTCAGACGTATGGAGTTGATTACTCAGAAACCTTCTCTCCAGTTGCTAAGCTTGATACAATTCGAGTTCTGTTCAGCATTGCAGCAAACTTAGACTGGCCCCTTCACCAATTTGACGTGAAAAATGCGTTTCTACATGGAGAACTACAGGAGGAAGTGTACATGGAAGCCCCACCAGGGTTTACATCAGGGTTCTCAGAAAATGAGGGGTGCAGGTTGAGGAAAGCTTTGTATGGGTTGAAACAGTCTCCTAGAGCATGGTTTGGAAGATTCACCTCTGCGATGAAGAGATTTGGTTACCGCCAAAGCAACTCGGATCACACCTTGTTTCTCAGACGAAGAGGAAGGAGAATAACATGTCTAATAATATATGTTGATGACATGATCATCACCGGGGATGACAGAGAAGAAATAGTCAATCTAAAGGAAAAACTATTCCAAGAATTTGAGATGAAAGACCTTGGCAGACTGAAATACTTTCTAGGGATTGAAGTTCTCAGATCAAACAAGGGAATCTTCATATCCCAGAGGAAGTATGTTTTAGACCTGTTAGCTGAAACAGGGATGCTGGACTGCAAGCCCGTTGAGACATTAATGATGATGAACCATGGACTTTAGATGATTGAAAGAGGAAAACTGGCTGATCGAATGCAGTATCAACGCATGGTAGGGAAATTAATCTACTTAGCTCACACAAGGCCTGATATTGCATACGCAGTAGGAGTAGTTAGCCGAGTCATGCACAGACTGCAGGTTCAGCGTATGGACGCAGTTTATAGGATTCTCAAGTACCTCAAAGGATGCCCTGGAAAGGGAATCTTAAATCAGAAGAATGGTCACCTTAATCTTGTGGCATATACAGACGCTGATTGGGCAGGAGACAGAGACGATAGGAAGTCAACATCAGGCTACTTTACGCTATTAGGAGGAAATCTAGTCATGTGGAGAAGCAAGAAACAAAAGGTGGTTGCTATGTCCAGTGCAGAAGCTGAATTCAGGGGTGTAGCGAAGGGAATCACAGAAGTTCTATGGCTGAGAAAGTTACTAACTGAACTGGGGTTTACCCCTACGAGGAGTTGTGAGCTATACTGTGATAATCAAGCGGCTATCAACATTTCAGAAAACCCAGTTCAACACGATCGCACAAAACATGTAGAAGTCGACAGACATTTTATAAAGGAGAAACTAGAAGCACAGGTGATCAAACTTCCACATGTCAAGTCAAAATATCAACTAGCGGATATTCTTACAAAGGCAGTTGGATCTCAGTTCTTTGAAGAAGTTTTACGCAAGTTGGGTGTTGGTGACCCGACGACCCAACTTGAGGGGGAGTGTTAGATTATGAAAATAAACATATCCAGTATATTTTAATTAGGGTTAGTGTAGAAGTTACTTATTACAGCAGTTATTACATAGTAAGTGTCGGTTACTTAGAAAGAGCAGTCATGTAATAATGTGGCAGTTATGTAGTGCACTTGTATAAAACAAAACCCTATGATTGAATGAAGAATAGGGATTCAGAAAATAAACTCTCAAAATCGATATTAAACCAGAAATCAAACAGTACCAAAATTACATAGCAGCAGCTGAGAGGATATAAGAGTAAGTTAGAAATACATCAGAAATCATCAACTCTTTCGAGTTTTCACCTAACAAAAATAGAAGTAAGACAAACTGTCTTAGGCAATATTATACACATCATTAAAACACATTGCATTTTAATATTCTTTGTTGGAATTAAGTTAATTTTCACGTATATCATCTTTATCAAAACCTTGAATAGAATTTTAAGAGAATCAATATCAATTTCAATAAGTTTTTCAGTTGTAAATGTATCTGTCATCATATCTGAGCCATCAGCATCTATATGAATCGCTGAACATTGACTTCACATATTTAAAGGTATCTAACATGCACTTGTTTGGAACTATCATAAAAATGAAGGACACTATGCCATATCACAGTTCACAATGTAGAAGATATTTTCCTATTTCACGCATCTGATATACATTTAATGTAGGAACTCTTAACAAGCTTTAGAAAACTCCCCAACTTCTGTCACTCATGAAAAATGAATATACCCAACTTCCACCCCGCCTCTTACTGTCGTACATGCATTATATGTGCCCTATATTAACGTCATTTCTTACAAATTTCCTTCTATATTTTTTTACCCAAACTGTAGGTAAGCGTCCAAAGATAGAATAGCATTTGAATAATTTGATCGATTTCAGGAACACACATTAGTTCTACCATGCTAATGAATTTGTGACCATTCCAAATAAATAATACTAGCTTACAGCTTGCAATACTATTACGTTCCCACTGTTTTCTCCACAAACCTTTAATTGACAAATGCGACTAAAGCCTTCAAAAAATTAATCATGGCTTTGATTGACATTTGACACAAAACTTTGAAGTACTACATGATATGAATAAAACACGTCAATTCATAGCTTTAATTAATAATTATTATGAAAAGCCCCAAACTGTTGATTTCACACTTGCCGACTAAAAAATAAACATAATCCCCTCCACAATCCACTTAATAAGGGAACTACATCTAATCTTATTTGCCAATTATTTATCTAGTAAATAGTTGTTTAATCTTAGAATCATCATCAAATTTTATCAATCACTTACCTATTAGACATTGTATTAATAACATCAAGCGAGATTATTTTCAGTATTTGAATTGAAACGGATAGAAAGATGGTACTAATTTATAATTAGAATTAGTTGAATTGGACAGAAAGATAGATGCATACCGTACTACCCCAACGATCACGAGCATCAATATTAGCTTTACGACTTAACAGCGACTTCACCACCTCAATATGCCCTTCACACGCGGCAATATGCAAAGCGGTTCTTCCATCCAAATCAATGCTATTAACATCAGTTCCTTCATTCAACAAACCTTCAATTCCTTTCACATCCCCTGTACAAGCCATGAACAATAACTGCATCGTTGAGTCCAGATTCTCCGGTACCGTCAACGGCTCCTCCAGCACCGTGCTTCGCCGAATCGGATCGAGCGATGACTGTCGTCCGAAGCTGAATCTTTTAGTGTTTCTCTGAGGATCCATTGATGATTGTCTCCTGAAGCTAAACCTCCCAGACCTCCTTAATGATCCTGCCGAAAATTGTCTCGAAATTCCTCGCTTTATTTGTGCCGCCATCTCCATTTTAATTAAACTTCTCGCTTCTCTATCTGATTTCAAAAGCTTAATTTCTTGATAGAATTATCACTCAACAGACCTGCAATCATCAAAAATAAGAAAAGAAGTCAAAATCCAGAAACAGTGTTTTAATTGATTAAATTTGTGAAATTTCATACAAAAATTCAACAATAAAACATTAAAAGGGTCAATAATCGAAACGATTACAGACGATGGCTGAACAATTGACAAATAAAAAATATATAGAGATTATACATACATTTCGATTAAAGATTGATAAACTAATTGACATTCATATAAACAAATAACAGAATCAAAAAGCTCGATCGAGAGCTCTAGCGATGAGCAAGAGCTCTCGAAATCGAGCAGACAAAGCCAGAAATGTTTGAGGAAGGAAGAGCAGAGAGAAGATAAAACGAGAACCGATAACTTTTAGAGAGAGAAGAGAGATTTGAGGAGAAAGAAAAGGAAAAATAGATTGATCCGAAGGAAACGCCTGAAAGGGAGAGAGAAAAGTAAAGGACGAAGAAGCAAGAAAAAGGTGTAAAAATGGCGGAAAATGGAAGCGATGGATGGAAGGAAAAAAAATGGGAAAAAAGAAAATAAGAGGAGAGGAATTGTTTCCACTCTCTGAAAGACCGTTATTTTTTCTGTGACGGTTTTGATTATTACCAATTAAGATAGTACATAGTTAGCCGCCTATGAGGCTAGGACCCAATTAACCATGAAAATTGTGGTGCTAATTACTTAGACTTCAACCGTCCTGAAATACCCGTTACATTGTAGACATTGACATATACTTTCTTTATTTCAATTTACTCTCAATATTGGAGATAGTTACTCTATTCACTTATCTCTCTTAATTTGTAATCTATAAGTTAAAACATAATCAAGTGAGATCTTGTTTGATTCGTTTCGATGCAAAGATTATTAATATCAAATTTTTATAATTTTTTATCATATATAATTATAGATATTAAGGATTGAATGTCAATTGAAATTTATTTTGAATCATCTAATCGCATACTTTCATAATATTAACTTTTTATAATTCTTAGATGTGTATAGTTAAATACTCTATAAATGAACATAATATGACATTGAATTGCGTAGAAATTTAAATGTGGTAAGTATAGTAGAAACGGAAGAATATATACATACTAGATATGTTGTGTTTGATATCAAGTTGTGGTGTGTCAATTTGTGTTGTGGTGTGTCAATTTGTGTTGTGTTGACGCTAAAAAACAAAGCTCATACAAGGCCTACAATAATTTGTCATCGTGTTGTTCATATGTGTCGTTCCATTAATAATTTTCTTATAAAAAAAATTACTTTAATTATATTACATTATAATTATAATTGTATACATATTACTTCTTCATCATCGTCATACCAAATGTATTCCGCTTATAGAAAATTATGATCAGGGTCTGGGGAAGGAAGAAAGACGGCAGTTCATACCCATAAAGAAAAGTGCGGTCAAAGAGTCCCTCGACTCGAGAAAGGTCTTCAAAGAGAGAGAAATCTGCAACTTACAAATAGAATAAAAGAATACGTACAAATAACTAAAAATAAAGATAAAAGTAAAGAAGAAGGTAAAGCGCGATAATTGAAGGCAATGAACAATAACAAACGATGGGTAAAAGGGACGGGTTTAGTAATCTAAGACTTGGATAAGGCGCCGCCAACTGCCCCTATCCTTGGTCAGGTCCTTGGAGAGGTGAAGTTCATGCATGTCTTTTAATCTGTTCCTCCCACGTTCTCCTAAGTCATCCTCAACTTCTCTTGCCCTTCACTATGATGCATTCGATCCTTTTTACTGGGGCGTCATGTGTCCTTCTCTGCAGATGCCCAAACCATCTCAACCTGTTCTCCCACATCTTTGCAGAGAGAGGTGCAACCCCTAATTTCTCCCTAAATTCACGGTTTCTTATCCTATCCATCATAGTATTACCACACATCCACCTCAGCATACGCATTTTTGTTACTTCTATCCTTTGTTCGAAAACCTTCTTTACGGGCCAACATTCTGTCTCATATAACAACGTCGGCCTAATTGCAACGTGGTAAAATTTACCTTTTAATCTCCTCGGAAACTTTTTATCACAAAGCACCCCGGTTGCTGCTCGCCACTTAAGCCAACCCGCTTGTATACGATTAGTAACGTCTCCATCGATTTCCCCATTACTCTGAATCACTGATCCCAAATATTTGAACTTGGACATACATGCGACAACTTCTCCCCCTACGGTCACCTCTGGCTCCCCTATCGATTCTTTCCCACTGAAAATGCATCGCAAGTATTTTGTCTTCGAACGATTTATGCGCAACCCCTTACCCTGTAAGGCTTCCCTCCACTCTTCCAATTTAATGTTAGCCTCCTCCTTTTTTTCTGCAACCAAAACTATGTCATCAGCAAAAAGAATGCACCATGGTACGATCTCCCAAATGGATTTTGAGATTACTGATAGTCTATTTAGTTGTCTTCTTATTGCTTCTTACCTTTTTTTTTCAAGTAGCTGTTTCTTTGTGAAAATATCGCCACCCATATCCTTTTTTATGCAGGGCTTCTACATATTTGGGGGTAAAATCGACCGCTTTCTTCTAGTCCTCCCTGTGAAAGGAGTACATGTATGGATTTTTCATCATCTCTCCTCACTCAAACCCTACTTCCAAGCGGGACATTGGGTATTATTATTATTATTATTATTATTATTATTATTATTGAAGGTTACAACCTATTACTCATCTCTTTTCGTGCGACATCCCTGTCTCACAACCTACTATCGATCCCTTTTCAATCGACACCACTATCTCTCCTCTTCCTTCACCGCATCCACCCCTTCACATATCTCTCCCTTTCCTTCACCTCATCCACCCTTCACATGAGTTAGTTTGATGAATGATTGTGGATCCTCCTCTAATCTTTCTTACCACCAATAAACTTGGTAGTTTTTCAAGTTCAAAAAATCGTCTTGAAAAGAGTTGGTATAGTAAGTATAGAAAGTATTTGAAATCGAAGAAAATATAACATTGCTGATCACCATTTTTCATTTTTATTATTGAAAACGATGCTATATTAAAGATCAAACTTAATGCTAGGAGTTAATAAGACTAAATCAGTTTTAAGAAGATGAAACGACCCAAAATAGGATATTAGGATCCAAAGCACACCCCTGACAATCTGCTCGTTCAAGCTCCCATCATGCTCGTTCTAGCAGGTCTTGAATTAGGCTACTGTCTTGTTGCACGTCTTATGCTCGTTCAAGCCAATATGTCACTCGTTCGAGCACTCATGGTCAGAGCCTTTTGGATGCTTCCTTCTTTGCTGCTCGTTCAAGGCAATGGGTAGAATGCTTGTGCCTTGTTCAAGCATGAACTACAAAGCCAAACTGCTGAACTTCATCATTCATTATTCCGCTTAATATCCTTATTTAAGTGCCTCCATCAATACACCCATAACTCAAGCATTAATTCATACACTTAAACATCATCATAAACATCCACATTTAACACCATATTAAGTCATCAACTTAATACACCCATTAATATACTCATAAGATTTTATCTCTACACACTAATGTACATACTTTATTTGGTGCACTCAAGTTACCATTAACACTAATAATTATTTTTAAAATTACTTTGATATTTTGGATATATAAATAGTATTATGATATTAAATAATTTTATTTTACTCCATTTACTAAAATAATGATAGGATTATTTTGTATTAAAGTATATATTAGCGAGTTAATTGATAATTATAATCATAATAATGAGCTTAAGGTAGTTGATTTGGTCAACATCTAAGGAAGATATTATCTTGTCTTCTTGTAAATCTTGAAGAGGAAGATCACGTAATTAAAAAAGAACGAATAGATAATCAGAAGAGTCAATAGTGATTTGTTTATGATTTTTTTTTTCTGTAGAATTGGGTAAAGATTTGACAACCATACATTGTCTTAAATTAGTTCCACTGACGACCCTGTAATCTATATGCACATGTTAGGTACCATTTGGTCAAACTTTGCATTTAAGTGTTAACTACCATTTGGATCATCAATTTGGAAATCCGATCACTCGATATTTATTTAATTTTGTAATTAAATTTATTTTGGCACGATTTAAAAATAAATTTACAATTATATATTTCCTTTATTCTACTATACATGTTGTATTTGATTTTTACGCAATTCAATGTGTTATTATAATCATTTATATATTGAACTATACACATCTAAAAATTATAAAAAGTTAATATTATGAAAGTCTGCGATTAGAATATTCAAACAAAATCTCAGTTCACTATATTTTTCCTTATGCATTAGGCGTAATATATGAAATAAGCTTGAAGGATAATAGTGTCAATGAGTACAAGTTGTAACGAGTATTTCAGAACGGAAGAAGTAAAAACCAAAATGGACTTAACATCTGATTTTAAACCGACTCAAAACATATGTCTCAAAATTGACTCAATAACTCGAATAGATTTTTTCTACACGCTATCAAGTTGTTCTTAAAGAAATGACATATGTAAAGATATCTATCTTTAATTAGGAATGACAAAATTATTTAGATTCTAGCCACTTTCCTTCTTTTCCTTTGTCTATTCTATATAAATAAATGAATGATCGTGGGTTCAACGCCCATCCTAGAGATGACTCTATTTTTTACTCCCAAGGGGTCTGGGTTGGGGTCCAAAAAACATAAATGGGTTTGGATCCAACAACTTTAAACCCAAATCCAATCTAAACTCTCTTTACATACTCGTTTAAAACCTAGACCCGTCAGACCTCTTATAGACCCGACTCGTTATACAACTCATAATCGATCTTAAACTCATTCTAAATCTATTTTATATTTAATTACACTCGTTTTTAGACTTATACACATCAATAAGGACCCTAAATTCTAAAATTTTTAAAAATTACAGATCTATGTTCAGATCTAAATCCACAAAAAAAAAAAAAACAAAATAAATAAGACAAACAATTATATTTTTATTTACATAGAGAGTAACATACAAGTTCTTTCAACGACCACACATCATACTACACAATCACAAAACAAGTACTAGTATAATTAACATCCTTAGTATTAGTACAATATACTCCATATTGAAGTAATATACAACATTCTTAGTATTCTCGGTCCCACTTATTTGCATTGTTTAGATGAAAGAACTCTTACATTATTGTTAGAAATGATGTAAAATAAGCAAGAAAATTTTCGACTATTTGTAAGATTATATTCAACCGGTGAAAGTGGCCGAAAGTTGGTCGAAATGCATCCTATTAATATTTCTACAACCTGCTCAGAGGTAAGCCCGAATGGACGTACCAGTGGGCTTGTCAGAGTATTCGCTTGATGAACTTCCTCCAATTTGTCTGCTATCACTTCGTTGAAGCTTTTCTTCTATTTTTGCCCAGTTTATGTTTATGAATTAACTCTTGGGCCCACATTCTACATAAACCTGCGCAAATCATCTATTTAGAGGTGTTTAAACCATATTTGATAATCTGATATTTATTCGATATTGTAACCCAATTTAATTTGATCCGACATAAATAATGGATTAATAATATGTATAAACCAATACCCAATTTTAAACTGACTTGAATTATCTGATCTGAAATCAACCGGATGACCCAAGTGAATACTGTCAAGGAACCAACTCAACCAAAAGCTTAAGCTGATGGTTGAGGTCTCGGGATATGTTATATACTCTAAACGCCCCCTCAGTCCCTCACTTAAGAGCTCATTGGGTTAGAAGTGTAGATGTACATAGATGCTGAATATTCCACTTTAAATGAGGGGTGGTTGAGATTCGAACCTGTGAACTCTTGTCACGATAGCTACTGATAACATGTCAAGGAACCAACTTAACCAAAAGCTTAACCTCATGGTTGCGACCCCAACATATGATATAGTCTAACAAATACCTTTAAACTTATCTTACCTAAAAAATGTTTATCGTAAATTGTAGTTTTGTATCTATATTGATATGTCAAATTTTGATCGATCTAAATTGTTTTGAAATTCAATTGGAATTTATTGGGTCTACATTCGAAAATAACTTGGTTTGAAAATACGAATCCAACCATTTTTGTCCCTTTTTTCAATTTGTTGAATTTTTAAGTTCTACGTTATAATAATTTTAGTTAGCACTTATAATATTTTCTAATCAAGTTTTAAAATTTTAATTTATTTATTTGTTAGAGCGTTTACATCGCAATTTTCTTTCTATAAGTAAGTATTTTCTAAAAAAAAAAATATTATTATATACATATTTTTGAAATAAAACCTTAGAACCAAAACCAAAACTAAAAATCTTAATCCAACCGAAAATAATCAAAGACGAAATTGACCTCTCCTCCCAAGTCCCAACAGACTAATCATATGTCTATAAGTATAATGGTAATTATTGAATCAATTGATGTAATCTTGCATGTTAGACTTATCTAGAGAGTAACTCAATTAAAGGTTTAGTCAATGATGAAAGCTTTAGAATATGTTATATAATTCTATCAGTTCTTCACACAAGGGTATATTAAATATGAATCCGTAAACGTTCCATCATGTTGATGTTTGATAACAAGTCAGAAACCTACTTCGTTAAGAGGTTAAACAAGTGATCACTAAAGCTTATGAGGCCGCCTCCTGGTAAGATGACTTCAAAACAAGAAGTTCATATGCTAATAATTTGTATTATTAGACTACTTTATTCATATACCATCTCACAGAAAGACCATCTCATACTATTAACGAGTAAGATCTAGGTCTTATTTGGATGGAGGGAAATGGAGGAAAAAGAAAGGAAATGATTTGAAGGGATGAGGATTCCCTTGTTTGGATAGCAAAAGGAAGATAGAGGATTTAAAGGAAGGAATTTGGAGGGATTAAGCTCATTCATTTTGTTAACATTCAAATCTCTCTATATGAGGTAAGATTTGGAAAAAAAAAAGAGATTCCTTTCTTTCCTTCCCCTTCCTTCCTATACAAAAAATAAAGTCTTTTCCCTTTCTTTTCGTTTCTTTCCTTTCCCTTCCTTTCCCTTCCTTTCTATTCTCTTATAATTTGCTATCCAAATATAGTGTTAGTACCTTCATTCTAGATGTATCAGAATCTGCCCAAGCAAGGAGCCAGAAGCAGTCAACTCCAACACTATTTTTACCAGTATATGCCACCGCAGCTAGGGATGTTCAAAACCGAATATCAGGTCGACCCGGATCCGAAAATCTGGATATCCGATTTTTCGGATACCTAAAAACTTGATCCGGTTTCGACCCGGTTTAAACCGAGTATCTGAATTTCGGATACCCAGGTCGGATCCGGATACCCAAATTTATTAGAATTTATTTTTTTTGTCCTTTTTCATTCAACCATGCGTTTTTATCTCTATTTTTATTTATAATATTTTTTATATAAAATTGAAATACTAACTCTTTAAAAATATTTAGATTAATTAGTCATAAAAGACAAATTAAGAAAATTAAAGAATAATATTATTACACATTGGTTTAAGTCGTCATCATCATCATCTTACCCAGTTTATCCCGATCATAGAAAACTAAGGCCAAGGTCTGGGGAGGGAAAGACGGCGGCAACTCATACCCATAAAGGAGAGCACGGCCAAAGGAGTCCGCCGACTCGAGGAAGATAAAGAGACGTAATTACACGTGAAAGATACCTTAAAGGCCTTTAAAAAAAGAAGGACCACTACAAAAAGAATACAAAGAACTAATAGAAAGGAAAAGATAAAAGCAAGAGGTTAAAAACACTAAAAGGTAAACTAAGAGGTCATCAGTAATCTAAGATACGGATATGGCGTCTCCAACTGCTCCTATCCCTAGTCAGGTTCGCATAGAGGTTTAACTCATGCAAGTCAACTCTTATTTGCTCATCCCAAGTTCTCATTGGGTCTTCCTCGATTCCTCTTACCCTCTACTATAAAGCTTTCTACCCTCCTCATAAGGGCGTCGAAGGTTTTTCTTTGCACATGACCAAACCACCTCAATCTATTTTCACGCATTTTTTTTCAGATATAAGGGTTACCCCTAGTTTGTCCCTAAACTCTTGGTTCTTAATTCCATCCATCAATGTGTGCCCACACATCCACCTTAACATACGCATTTCTGTAACTTCCATCTTATGTTCGAAAATCTTCTTTACAGGCTAACATTCGGTCCCATGAGCAGATCTGATTGCCGCTCGGTAGAATTGGTTTAAGTAAGAACAATAGAAATATTTGTGGGAGAAAAATTATATTTAGATTCAACATATGGTTAGCTTAATAGATACCATCATTATTTTATTACGAAAAGTAAAAAACAAAGAAATAAATAAATAAATAAAACTGGATATCGAATACCCAGTTTCCAAAATTATGTGACCCGGATCCGAATTCGACACCCGGTTGAAAACCGGGTACCCGAACCGGATTATCCGATTTGCGAAAACTGAGTAAGTTATCTGGTTTTAAAAACCGGATACCAGATAATCCTGATCGGATATTTCGAATTGGGTTTTTTTGTACACCCCTAACCGCAGCTTTTCCATCTTCTGAAGGTTCTTGCAAAGCTTGTGAAAACCTTGACTTGCCTCTCCCGAGCGGATTGGGAACGGTGTCGAGGTTTGCGCACCATTTCTTACTCGTAAACTTTCAAGGATCCCACATTTGTCTTGTTTTCCAAGAAACCGAACAACGTACGAGGCTATGAACTTAGTACCTTCTTATTCTTCTCCTTCCTTTCACATTGCATTTTTGTCGTTTTTGGGCCACAAATTACCTTTCTTATCTGCATAGAATATAGAACATCACCATGAATTTCACCATAATATTGAAAAATTTAAAAAAGTATGGTCTATTTGATTGTTGGTTTTAAATTTTTATAAACTATATCATATCATTTGCATGATGATGAAAGTTTTTTATTCTCAATTTTCTATTTTCTCTTAATAGCATCCTTTCATACGATAATGCACTATAATGAAATTTGGGAAGAAATGAATGTATTATAAATGGTGTGACTTGAGTGTACAATTGATGTGTGCATTCATATGTGTAATTGATGGGATGGAATCCTATGGCATTGGTTAATAAGAGAATTAAGTTAGCAACTTAATGTTTGTGTGTTTAAAGTGTGATTTAATACTTGGAGTAATCATGGGAATTATGGGTCTTGATGATATTTAATGAAGAAGAGCAAAAGGTTTTTGAAGATGCTTTGCTATGTTTAGTCGAGCAGAAACTGACAGAAAGCACACGGAAGGTCGCTCAACCAGCTCGCTCGACCAAGCGAGCTCCTGAGTGGGTCGAGCAAACAAACAGAATACTTCCAGTAGCTTGTTGTAGCTCGCTCGACCGAGTGAGCCTTTGTTTTGGTCGAGCGAATCTTCTGACGATTCATAGGGTGCTGTTTTCGTCCCTTTAACTTATTGGAGCAGTTTCAAAGTGGTTAATACTCAGAATTAAGGTTGTAATATCATTGAATGTACTTAGTACTATAAATAGAGAGCTTTCATACTCATCCATGAGAGATCAAACACAACCCCTAGCCAAACACATAGCCCTTTTATTTTATCTCTTACTCAATTGTAATACTTCATTTGTAAGAGTATTTTACTCCATTGAAATAATATAAACAAGAAACTACACACTACGAAGGACGTAGCCATCATTGGGTGAACCTCCTTAAATCATTGTGTCATTTTACAATTTTATTTTTTTATCAAACGTTTGTTAATTCATTGAAATTGTTATCGTTTATCAAAGTTCTTAACACCGTATCGAACTTGGCAAATTATTACAGAAACATGTCAAGTTTTTAATTCACAGTTTTCTAAGTTAGATTCCTCAACCTAGTATCCCGCACAAGTTATCAGGGTTCGGGGAGGAGGATAGCGGATAGATCATACTCCTGTCCCCTCTAAAGAGAGGACAACCCTCCTAAAAGATAGATTCCTGAAAAGAGAAGGGTGAAAATTTATTCACAATTTTCTATTTCTGTGTAATACCACCCTTTTGAATGATAATACGTTGAAATAAAATTTTTGAAGAAAATGAAATATTGAAGTATAACACGCGTTGAGAATTGAGTTTTGTCTTAACCGGAGCAAATATCAACTTCCTCAGATAAAGTCTTGTGATTGAATTTCACCTAGCTCTTCTCTTCCTTGTTACCTAGGTCTCATCTATAATCTAAATAAAAGAGTATAATAAGCATGACCATCAAACTTAACAATTAACTAAATTTTTTTTACCAAAATTACATTAACTTTTTATTGCCATAATTAAAAATCATACCAACGACTAAAAGAGTAATATTATGGAGGAATTACATGATTTACCTGGATTTGTTGAGGAGTAAAGAATGGCTATGCCAAGTAGTCCGAATTTATAGACTAACATGAGGATAAAAGAATGAATTTGCCACGTCTGGTTTGGAATGTAATTTTTTTTACAAATATCTAAAGAGTAATACTTTCTCCGAACCAATTTAGATGTTCTATTTGCTTGGGCACAGTTACTAAGGATGGTGTGGGGTTTATTAAAAAGGGTAAGTAGTGAAGGATAAATAGTAAAGGGTAAGTAGTGAAGGGTAGTTGGGTAAGTAAGGTATATGGGGGTATATTCGTAATTATTTGTGTGAACTAAGGATATTTAGGTAAAAAAAGATTGACAAAAATAGAAATGAGACAACTAAAAAGACTTTGACAAATAAAGAAATATGTATTAGTAAATATTTGCTAAATATATATGTATAAACAATGGCAAATCTAAAATAAAATCAAATAATGTCATTCATATCATATCATACAATACTATACGGAAATTGAAAAATCTCCAAATGGCAATTTTATAGAGTTTTGCTAAATGGAGCATTTTTACTTGTACAAATGTGATTGTCTAATATTCAAAAGATTTTATTAAATTAATCATGATTTTAAGTATTAAAGGTAAGTTTTTAAAAAAATTTTATTAGATCAAATCATACAGTCATACATCATACAATATTATAAAAGAACATGAAAATTGCAAATGATCATTTTATAGAGCTATGCTAAATGAAAATATTTTTACATGTTCAAATGTGATTGTGGGACATTCAAATTATGTTCACTCCAATATGCAATTGGATATTTCTTTAAATTTTTATTTATAGATATTTCCATACTAATAAACTTCGTGCATTGCTCGAGTTTGTATACTAGTATTATTATAAAATGTGTTTAATAAGAGTTGAACTTGGGTAGATGACATACAAACTATACTCCCCTCCCTCCAAATAGAGGGCGAGAGGAGTATGGTCAAATAAATTCCTTCAATTCTAAATATTTTTAATGGTGCATAATTATAAATTATATAAAAATATTAATAAAATTTACATTAAGATAAATTAAAAAAAATTTAACTATTTTTGACTTTATATTAAAAACAAAATATAAAATAAAATTCATTAATAAATAATATTAAAAATACAAGAGGGAAAGTTACTTTGAAATAATGAAATGTAAGGAATATCATTCTTTTAAATATTGATCTTATTTATCAATAAAGCTTCGATCATTTCGGCCTTGATTTGGGATATAGGCCGAATTGCTACTTGCTAGCCACACACGATACATCACAATACCAAGATTTTTTTGGTTCATTTCTTTACTCATACATATATGATCGGATTAAAACTGATACGATTAATCATTTTTCCTCCGTTTTTTATAAAAAAGTTTTTACTTTTTATTTTAAGTGTCCTATCTGTTATTCTCATAAGAAATTTTTTTATTTACAAATTTTGGACATAGATAATCTTATTCATCTTCATTTTAAAAATTTAAATAATGTTTATGGCATCCACATATATTCTACTAACTTCATATTAACATTTTTATTTTTATATTCTTCATGGTTTCTATATGTTTCCTACTAACTTTATAATAATATTTTTTATTTGTTGTGGTCCTTATATTTTTTCCACTAACTTTCTTTTTATATTTTTTAATGTTTATTGTACCCACGTTTTCTACACTAAATTTATTATTTAATAAGTAAAATATTATATTCATTATCTTAAAAGTTCTATTTTTTTTAAATTGCCGTAAATATTTTTTGTGGGAACTTTATTAACGAACGGTGGAAATAAATTCATAAGTATGATAGCCACTTAACCACCACAAGTATCATAATTCATGTTGATTGCATAATTTGCATTGCTATCCTGTAGACGCTCACGAGCGTCTAAAAGCATAAGCATGTAAAATCAACTGCTTTCTTTTATTTCTTTCTGTAAAGGGAGTATAAGAATGGATTATCAGTTACCTTTTCTCACCCAAACCCTACTTTTAGGCGGGATATTAAGTGTAAATATCTATAAGGCGTGCAGTTTAGAATATGACACGTGGCTGTTAGACACGTTGTCAACCATCGAAAATTATTGTTTGTAACGCTTCTTTTGTTGAAAGGCGCCATCTTTTTGCATTTAAAAGCCATGTGATATTAATAAATCTAAACATGTGTAGGATACTAGACCTCACATGGCCTCTTAAATTAAGGAGTCTTAGGTATTAATTTTAACATTGCTTGTGTATTACTTAAAATTATTTGTTTTTAGTCCTTAAACTCTAAAAATTCAAATATAAACAAGTTTTCACAAAACATTGTAAATATTTCACCAACATTGAATATAAGTATTGGGATTATTTCAAATTAAAAAAAAGTAGATAAATCATTTAGTTGTTAGAACTTAAATATATAGGCATAGACAGTCCAAAAATGGAGAACAAGAGAATAGTAATCTATTCACATGTTAAAAAAGATTTATTATTAAAATCAATTGATAGAAATAAAATTTACTTCTCAAGTCTATAACGTAATACACTTTTTTTTCGAACAATTCACATAAAATAACGAATACTTTGTTCTTTACCAATAGTGAACACAAAAACCAAAGTTACTTAATTACATACTTCCTTCGTTCTGAAATACTCGTTACACTTTAGTTATTTATACTATCCATCGTTCAAGCTTATTTTACTTATTACGACTAAAGTCTAAGAAAAACATATAGTCAAGCGACATCTTGTTTGAATTGTCTAATCATATACTTTCATAATATTAACTTTTTAAATATTTTTTAGATGTGTATATTATTCAATATATAAATAATTAAAGTAACACACTGAATTATCTAACAGTAAAATATAACTAAGTAGAGTGGAAAAAAAGAATTATATACTATAATCATACTCCAAGCCTTTGGGTGGCCTTTCCTCTCCCCCAAAAGCTCATACCCTACTCTAAACTATAAAAGCTCCATATTATTAGAGGAGTTGGTAATAATAATTGTTTAGGTGGACATATATACATAATAAATCAAATAAGGTACACCTACCAAAACACACCCACATCATCTACCAAGTGACCACTTTGACAGGAGTAATATATCATATATATATATATATATATATATATATATAAATCTTACCTCTTGATTTCCATACACAAATCCTTCCCTTCTACACACCACAATGAATAATGAAAATCTAGGAAATGAAGAAACACAAGTGGATGAACAAGTTCAACACCTTATACAAACTAATCCAAAGGTAACTTATATTCTAAATAACAAACATGAATTAGTTAATTACCAAGGTTTTTGGCATCCATGTTCACCACATTACCTCAAAACTATTCTCCTCTTTCAATCCCACTTTCGAGCTCGAAACACAGACATAATCATAGCTAGTTTTCCTAAAACTGGCACGACTTGGTTAAAATCTTTACTCTTTAGTATAGTTAACCGTTTTAACTACCCAATAACGGAAACCCCTTTGCTTAAACATCACCCACATGAGATAGTCCATCGCTTAGAGGTCGATCTTTATGGGAACGCCTTCGAGTATCCTCGCCCACACCACCTTGATCAACTTCCTTCCCCAAGACTCTTCAGTACCCACTTGCCCTACACCTCTTTACCCGAGTCTGTTATAGACTCAGGGTGTAGAATTGTGTACATAAGTCGGAATCCATTTGATACATTTGTTTCTTACTACTTATTTTCTATAGAAGTGACGAAGAAATTCGAAGGAGAAAACTACGTTGCCCCTAGTATAGAACAAATCTTTGAGGAGTATAGTGCAGGGAGAATAGTGTGCGGGCCGTTTTTCAATCATGTGGTTGGATACAAGAAGAGTTTAGAACAGACAGATAATGTGTTGTTTCTACAGTATGAAGATTTGAAGGAAAATACTGTATTGTATGTAAAGAAGTTAGCTGAATTTGTTGGTGTGCCATTTTCTGCACAAGAAGAAAAGGAAGGAGTAGTGGAAGACATAATAAGGTTATGCAGCATACAAAACTTGAAAGAATTAGAGGTTAATAAGAGTGGAGTATTTAACAAGTGGTTTGAGAAGAAGAGCTATTTTAGGAAAGGCGAAGTTGGGGATTGGATTCATCATTTTACGCCTTCGATGGTGGAGAAGATGAATAAGCTGATGGAAGAAAAATTGGCGGGCACTGGTTTATCCTTCAGAATGGCATAGGTAGGCTGAGGAAAGGAAGAGATGATTAGAATAGAATTGGGTTTCTCGTCAAGAAAGCGGTATATGCTCCAAGCGAGACAACACCTGAGTCTTTAAAGTCTAAATCACCTATCTTAATTATTAGCTTTTATGTTATGTACCTCTGGTTTTTAATAGTTGCTACATTTCTATTTTTTATGTTATCCGAATATCTTTAATTTTATATGATAAAAAATTTAAAAAAGTTAATATTATGAAAATATGTATTAAAACGAATCAAATAAGATCCCACTTGACTATGTTTTACAGTATACATAGAGAAATATAAGCCAAATAAGATCAGTTGATGAATATAAATCCAAAGAAAGTATGTTGTTTAGGGTAGATTGAAGAAAGGTTAGGAACAACGAGAATAGAACCAGGTTTCTCGTCAAGAAAGCGGTATATGCTCCAAGTAAGACAACAACGACTCTTTAAAGTCTAAATCCCATATCTTAATTTTCTTTTATCTTATGTTCCACTCCAATCAATCTATCTGTATTGTATGTTGTTTAGTTAAAAATCTATTAAAGCTTTTTTCCTTTTTCTAGTACACTAATGGCTTAATCTTGATATATGCTAGTAATTAAAATCTATTAATCATTCAACAATCTCAATCTAAATATCAATGCCCTCTTCTTCTTTAGATTTTGCTTCGAAGCTGGCTAGGCTAAACTATGATTCATTAATCCTTCAAGTAGGTGGTGAAAATTAAACCCTACCCACTATTGGGAAATAAGTCAATAACCAACTTGTGATCCCACATTGACGAATTAGAGAGAGGTTACTTCTCATATATATTTGATGGTTCAATCTTCTCAATACCAATTGATTAACCTCATCGGGTTTATGCGCGACCAAGTTTTTTCTTATGCGGTCTTTTTGTACAAGCCTAATAACAAATTTATTAGCCACAAGGGTGAAAGGGAAAATCCTCAACCACTAGTCTAACCCTTCATACTTTAAATATCAATGCCCTCTTAGAAACACCTCCGCAGAACAATATATCGATTTAAATTTATGATTGGATTCTTCAGCCAAAGTTGATTATTTATAAGGATAAAGGAAAATAACATTTTTCAAGCAATAAGGATATCAATATAAAAGTCCGACCCTTTTAAAAAATTAACAGGCTTGACCTTATAAAAACGAACAGAGTCATGACTTTTTAGCCGGACTTTGCTCCATTGGACGACGGTTTCATACTCTTATGCCATGAAGCCATGACCCAATCGAAGACACTAAACTTCGACCTAGACTACCAACACCGAATTGTGCTTAGGTAAGTCGATTTTCACCAGCATAGTTCATTTTTCTCGACACTTCTTAAGTATATTTTGTCGCTATAATCATAATAAGTTTTTTTTTTCTCACTAAATGTTGTATTTTTGGATATTATCATTAAATAAGTATGATAAGAATGGGCATATAAAATGATACATTCTAAATCCAATTACATTCACACCTTACTCTCATTGTTCATAAAAGAAAATCTTGATGAACAACTAATGCAAAATACTTGTGAAAACTATTCATGAGCAACTTGTATAACTTGCTTACCGAGATTGCGACCATTAAAGAGTCCAACCAAAGCCGCAGGGCCATTCTCAAGACTCTCGACAATGTCTTGAGCATACCGTATCTTATCCTCTCGAATCAATGGCAAAAGGAAGTCCAGCATCTTTGGATAGAGATGAAAGTACTTGTAAACTTGAAATCCTTGCATACGAATTGCCTTGAATACTAGATGCATCAAGTTTTTAACTCCTTCCAAATTCTCGAGGTTATTGTACTGCGACAACATGCCACATACTGCTATACGACCCTCGAATTTCATGTTTAGGAGTACAGCATCGAGCATCTTGCCCCCGACATTCTCAAAGTATATATCAATGCCTTTTGGAAAGAACCTGCAATGCAGTCACAATTCAATGGTTGTGTTCATAATCTATCTTTGAAGGTATGGATAAATTAAAGTTGTTACAATAAATATGAAGTACATTGTGTTTATATAGAACATATCATGGGGCCTTAAACATCAGCTTAAACTTTTGGTTGAATTGATTTCTTGATATGGTATCAGAAGAGGACCTGGACTGCATCCACACTTCTAGCCCAAAGCGCTCTCATGTGAGGGGCGTGTTAGAATTTATAACATATCATGGGGCCTCAATTATCAGCTTAAGTTTTTGGTTGAGTTGATTCCTTGACATGGTATTAGAAGAAGACCTTTGTTGCATCTACACTTCTAGCCCAAAAGGCTTTCGTGTGAGGGGGCGTGTTAGAATATATAACATATCTTGGGTCCTCAACCATTAGCTTAAGTTTTTGGCTGAGTTGGTTCTTAACACATTGAAATCAAATGAGTTTAATATCAGAGTTCTGACAACATAAATTGCGGCCATGGTCAGTCTGTTCAAGTTCATATAAATGCCAAAAGAAGATTCATTAAGGTCTCCTTTCGGTTTCACAACAGTCCACAAGGTGTATTGTAATAAAATGGTTCAAGGGCATTGAAAGGTGCATTGATAAAGATTGGAAGCAATGATGGGTTTATCGACCAAAACAAAGCTCGATTTATGGAGCTTGAAAAGCTTTTATTCATGTACTCGGTTGATTCATGCACTAAGTTTATGTACTAGGATTCAATATTCCACTCTCATGAATAGAGGCGTAGACATACAAAATCTAGAGAGATTCGATTAATGATTTCGACTGTTTTCCCGAGAAGTTTTCATTCATGTTCTTTCTTTGATAGAGTGTCTCTTAAGAGCTCTAATTCTAGCTTTGATATTGTAATACCCCAAGTTTAGTTTGAAAAAGGAATGATAGACTACTCATATCAACAAGGTGCATCTTCTTTTCTAGGGAGCCCATTGGCTAAGAACTCCACAGTTAAGCGTGCTTGGTGGAGAGCAATCTTAGGATGGGTGACCTCCTGGGAAGTTTTCTCGGGTGCGCACGAGTAAGGCCAAAGTGCGCTGGAAAGACTTGTGTTGATTTGTGAGGCTAGTTTACAGTCTCCAAGAGTAGTCACCAGCGGTCCGAGGGGCCGGGGTGTTACAGATATGTCCCATTCGAATTAACCAGAGTTAGCAAATAAACAAAACAAATTGCGCTTGATTAACTTAGTGAGTTACGGTTGCACTGGCATCACATACCTCTTTAGAGCGGCATCTAGATCTGGCTCTTCCTTGTAATTAAACGCCTCATCAAAGCCAAACTTCGTCTTAAGTAGGTTAACCTTTGGGCCGGACAACAAATGCCAATTAGAACACAAGTAATAGAGAGACAAGATGATTATGCTACCAGCTTTTTGAAGTATATGCTTTCATATGTATGATTCTTTGTAGGGTAAAGTTGCGCACAACTAACTCTCAAACGCTCATTCTAGGGAGTTAATTATAACGGCATTAGGGTAATCGGATATTGTAAGTAGTTAGATTTATATTATTATGAGTGACAACTAACAACTAGAGGATGTGCAACTTTTGGGTTTCTACAAAGAAAATTTTGTATCATAACCTTCAATATGCAAGTATTCATAAAAGTTCCAAGGTTTTCTATTAATCAAAATTCAAAACTATGCTGTAAAATATGTAGAAGTATAGTAGAAACTCAATCTACAACAAACTTAAAGTTTTACAAAGAACACATTCACATTTTTATTTTATTTTATTCATTATCCCAATGCCATTAACGGGCTCCTAATTAGGGTGAAAATTGAGAGTTGGATGTATGCAACTTTACCCTTGTTAGTGATAACACTAATAAAGAACATATAACATTGACAACAATAAATATATATCCAAAACTTTAGACATTGGTGAAAAAACCAATACAAGAAAAGCAAACACATTGGGATGGAGAATCATGGGTGAACTTAGTGGTTGAGGGCCTTTCCTTTCACCCTTGTGGCTCGAAGTTCGATTCGCACCACTTACAGAAAGCATTAATCCTTTCACCCTTACTTATAGGGGTTCTCTAGCTTACCCACAAATCAAAAAAAAAATAAAAAATAAAATTTGGGAAGATTTTCCCAAACTTTTGAAAGGAAGAAACTATGATGGATAGGATAGATCTACCTTTTCTTGGCTTCCGGCGCTTCCAACAACATAACAACCCATGTGCTTGGCGAATTGTCCGACAAGTTGGCCAACAGCCCCGAATGCTGAAGAAACAAAAACATAATCTCCCTTCTTTGGAGAGCATACTTCAAAAAAGCCACCATAAGCAGTCAATCCGGCCATACCTAGACATGAACACAATGTCATAACAAAGACACAAACTTGTTATATGCAGCTCCAAAAATAAATAACCACAACAACAATTGATTCCAACCATATAGGGTCGAATACATGAAGCAATACGAATAAACATCAGATATAAATCCTAATCTACTTCTAAGAGTATAGCATTAAAACAAGGTCGCATTGCATCGTATTGTTCGCGCCGTAAAGGTTTCCAAAAACGACGAACCGATTTTGCAAAAGTAATTCTAATCTACTACTAAGAGCATAGTATTAATATCATGCTTGTTCTGTTAAGGATTATTATGTATTTGGGCCTATTGTATATAATAATAGTGGGCTTTATGCATTAGGGTTTCATTTTAACTTGTATATATATACCATAATTCCTACATATTCTCTTTCAACAATATCATTTTCTTCACTTAATTCATTCCAATGCATTACCATTTGAAAATATAGTATTAGGTGGTGATGAAAAATTGTAAACATAAACTATTTTATGATTGGACTTTCATTACCATATGAATGACATGAAACATATCATGAAAATTCACACTACAAATCATTCTCATTCCCACCATTTATTACCGATTGCCAGACAAACCGTAAATGTAGTACCTACGAAGTTTTACAGTAGCACAGAGCACAACTATAAAAAAGCATGTGAGATTCATATGAATATAAGAAATGTTGTTCTTCAAAGGAATTACCAAACAAGCAGCAAAACTCACCAAGAATTCCTGTATAGAATGAAAGGGGAACATCTGTATGTTCAATTTTGACAAGATTTTCAGGGTTACTTATGACACTGTACTCTTCCCAAGTAGTTGATCCCCAAACTAGTTCACCCACCTTAAAATTTGGGTGGGCTGACTCCAAAATTCTGGATACTCCATATCCTTTAATTGGCTGCACATTTTGCAAAAGTAACTTAATCAAGCACTATACCATAATAGCAAGAAGCACAAATCAACTTCAATTTCATAGTACACTTTATATCAGAAACAAAACCACAGGTTTAAATAATGTGTGGACTAAAGGTTCCTACATAGGTTGATGGGTCACATATAGACAACCTTATCGTTGTTTGCCTTTGTTCGTGATAACAAAGAAGTTGACCTTTCAAGGAACTCAACCAAAAGTTTAAGTTGATGGTTTAGGCCCCAAGATATGTTATATCACGCCCCCTCACACAAGAGCCTTTTGGGCTAGAAGTGTGGATGTAACACAAGCCTCCTCATACCTAGCGCTAATTATTACACTTTAAAAAAGGGTGATTGAGATTCACACCCGTGACCTCTTGTCACGCTGGCTCTGATACCATATCAAGGAATCAACTCAACTAAAAATTTATGATTGAGACCCCAAGATATATCATATACTCTAATAAGACCCCTTTGCAGCCTCAAAAGATAAATATATGACGTTCAAAATCTTGCTTGGTTTGTATTGCATGACCATAGGGAATCTTTTTCTTAATAATGTCTTGAAATTAAACATCATGAATCTCGCAAAAATATGCAATAAACATATTCGACTACACAGGGCCCCGAAAAATTTAGTGCCTCAATATTAAATTTTGTGGTATATATTGTGTTTAAATACAAAATTGTTAGAAAATGTCATAATCTTTTAAATTACAGCCTTTACAAGATTTATCAAATTTTACTTAACCACCGCCTCTTCACAACTTTGCATACAAACCCCTCCTAAAAACTTAATTCTAAAGCAAAATAGTATAATTTAACTGGGGGAAATTGTAAATAATAAACCCATATTAACCCGATTCTCTGAAAATAAGCATATATTATTTAATTATTATAATTACCGAAAAAACCAATCTATTGTCTATAATATTTTTGAAACCTTCACACACATCAAACAATTAAGAATAAATAATATTAAATTAATTTTCAAGAATTATGTATTGAGCAAATGTTGTTCTTTATTGATAATTTTCTGTACGAACTAGATGGCTGTTGAAAAATCACCAAAATTCACCCAGAAACTAAAAAAACTACCATTTTTTAATCAATCAATTACAACTAAAAGAAAATAAAAAACCCAGAAATCAAAAACTCAAATTTTTTACAAAATGAAATAGAGATAATAAGAGTATAATACCGAAGAAAGTTGATAAGGCGTAAAAACGTCACCAGTATTGAATTTCTGCATGAGAAGCCTCATGTAAGGATCCACAGACAAGTACAGATTTTTGACCAAGACCCCATTGGAAGCTTTTGGAAGCTTCAAGATTGTGGTATTATCATTCTTGACATACAAATCTGATTCTTTAGGAAACCCACTAATGTAATCCTTGAAAATTACCTGTTTGTTTCGTATTTGTTCACCAATCTCCGCCATTTTTGATTGATTTCTGGGAGTATCTGATTATAGTAAGAGTAGTGTGGTGTACTTAAAAGTTGTTTATTGATGAATGTTTGGTTGAAGTCATTTCCTTTGATGGAATGGTGAATAATTGCGGGACGGAATTACGCAATGATAGGTTGATTATCAGCAGTTCATTGTGAAAGTGGGCATCAGTTCATCGCTGATCACACATTATCTATGATTGTGATGTGACAAATTACTTGCCTCATTATCGGTCACTTCCTTCCTTTTTATTGTTTTCGTTTACTTTTTTAAATATTTTTTAAAAAAAATATATATTAAAACATATTTAATGAGATCTCATGTGAATGTATTTTTTATATATAAGTATTTTGATGAAAAGAAATAGTAGGAAAGAAAGAGAGAGATTTGAAGAGTGGAAGAATTTCTTATTTAAATAGCAAAATAAAAGGGAAGAAATTTAAAAGAGTGTAAATTGGAAGGATTTGATGAGTATTTTTGTTAAGGTTCTAATCATTAGTTTTAAAGGGAAACTTCCATTGATCATCTCCTTTTATTTCCCTTCCATCCCCTCCTATACAAATAAGAGTTATTTTCCCTTTATTTCTCTTAACTTTCTTTTCCTTTCTTCCCTTCTCTTTCCTTTCCGTTCTTTTTTCTCCAAAATTTTTATTTAAGTATAGTGTATATATATTAAAAATTTTAATTAAATTTCTCTCTCTAAGATAAAATATTTTAAATATGAAGAACATTAGGAAAGGAAGGAAGTAATCAATAATTACTCATTTTATTGGGAAATTCTTGATATTAACCTTGAATTTTTTGGTTGTTCAGGTGGATAAATTTTTTTTTTTATCTGTATAGCAAAGACAAAAGGTTAAAAATTTTGGTAAATTTACGTTATTAATATTCATGGTAAAGATTTTATTCATTAAGCAAAAGTTGTATCACCTTTACAAGGCACGTTTTTCAAAAATATGTTCGAAACGAATGCTTAGTTTAACAAAACTTGCAATCCATGTGTTAAATTTATGTCATTATTACCCATTGTATAAAGTCACCATGCGGATTTTAAAAAATATTTATCTACCATATGGAAAATTTGAATACTCAAGATTATAACGTGGAATTACTTTTATTTTATTTCCTTTACTTTGTTATGATTTCTTTTTGTGGAGGCATTGGTATCGAAACTCGTATAATGTACAAAGTTGTTAGTAAATAACATGCATAATTATGATCGATTTATGATCTATCTTAAGGGAATTAGATCTAATGATGGTGAGAGATTTGTCACTTAATCCTTAGCTCGTTCTCCACAGAATATCATCTGAGATTATGACTGCACAATTAACACACATCAAGGGTGTCTCTAGGACCGTCTCCGATGCTTAAGTCGATATTTATATAAGGTACATGGATAGTTATATTCCAAGTGTATTGTAGCCTTTAACTTGGAGGATTAGTAAGAAAGTACATATAAATATAAATTTTAAATAAAGATACAATTACATGCATGGTAACTGTATAAAATTATAATATTTTTAATAAAATGGATTGATGATTTTGGAATATATATTATTTTTTAAATCAAAGAAAGTTAGGTTGTTATTACAAGTACTTCTATTGATTAAAGTTTTCTATGAATTAATGTTTTCATACTTTTTCAGAGAAATATAAGCAACCTTCTAACGATGTTATTGTAGTCAAAATAAAGCCTATCATGTATCGTATTGGTTATTGACAAAATATTGTAGAAGTTTAATTTTGATGAAGAAACTTTATTAATATGTAAATATTTTTACATAAAGAAGTAAGTAAATTATATATTCTAAGAAACATTAGGAGATATCTAGATTTTAAATTTAAAAATGTCATATTTTAAGAAACTTTAAAAGAACATATTTTATTGTGATAAATTACTTATATAAAGGAGTATACTGATGTTAATTTTGGTAGAAAATATTAATATTTTAGTTTAATATATTTATTGTGATATACTTCTTCTGTTTGTTTTAGTTGCACCCAAGAATAATTTGACACTATTCATCAATGTTACTTAATTTTCATATTTGTTGTTAATGTATAGGTTAAAATATAGTCACGTGAGATCTTATTAGAATCTTTTCAATGTGAATTTTATTGATTTTAGTTTCTATAATTTTTCGATGTTAATTAGAGATATCAATGATTAAATTAGTGCATTGAAGTGTGTGAAAGTGTCCTTGGGTGCAAGTAAAACGAACACAGGAAGTACAAGTCATTTAATCTCAATTTAGCCAATGTTACATGTGGGATGTCACAAAACTCTATGAGAATGTCATTTGAAACTTTCCACTCTTTTTATTAAATTGTATAAACCAAAGATTTTAAAATCAAATTTTCCTTAAATCAATTCAAAACGCAATTATCGATCCTTGACCATTAATTAAATATTTTAATTGATTTAAAATGCTTGATAAGATGAGTTACAAAATTTAAGTATCAACTCTTGTAGAACTAAAAAGAGGGCAGGCAAAAAAGAAAATAACAACCAACTTCAATAAATCAATATAATAAGAATCGTAAATAATAATGTTGACGTGTCCGGTGTCCTATTCATTTTACAACATTTAAGTCTAAAAATTCGCACATTGAATTTAAAAATGTGACGTGGAACAGAGGCGGTTTAACGTATGGTGTTAGGTCTAGCTAGCTAGCCAGTTTGGACGATGCAGCTAGTTGGCTGAATGACGCCCAGAGCAGTGCCACCAGCATTATTGCATGAAGAAGTTGCTAAATCCTGATTATATGTAAGTCTAACATTCTCCATAGTAATATTTGTACATCGATACATTGGACTACAATCAAACTTTACTGCTACTTTTGTTGCTGATGATCCACGTATGTCTTCATATGCTATATTGCTTATTTTTACTCCTGAATCCTGTGTATTTTACATTAATCATCACATCAACATCAATATTAATAAAGATATTCATTCGGGTCATCAGATCAATTTCGAGTTATTTATTTTAGGTCGGTTCAAAAAAGGGTTTTGTGCCCATATTAATTTTTACATCATTTTTGTTTTATGTTGAAGTCATGTTAAGTTGGTTTTTGTTTTAAGATCGGGTAAATATCGGATCATCGGGTATGTTGTTCAAATGGCGGATATATATCATATTTAGGTCATGCCCTGTATTGGTAGTACTAGTGATGAAATAGTAATGGGGAATAAGTTATGGGAAATTTCACTGATAACTCTGAGTTTTCGACTTTTTCACGTGGTAGATAAATATTTTTTTAATCTATGTGCTGATATCGAGCTTTTAACTTTTCCATGTGCTAGACAAAAAGTTATAAGTTCTTTGATGAATTAAGTACTCATTTCGAACATATTTTTGAAAAACATGCTTCTTAAGGGAGATTACAATGTTTGTTTTTATGGAAAAAAGTTGTTATGATGAAGAATAATAACGTAAATTTAACAAAAATCTTAATTTTTTGTCTACCAAATAGAAAAGTTAAAAGTTCAAGGTCACTATGCAGATAAACAAAAAATATTTGTCAAGCACATGAAAAAGCCAAAAAATTCAAATGGAGGAATATAAATAGAATGAAATATGCAAGAGGAAAATAGAATACCTGGCCAGGACAACCAATGTTGTTAGGGCAATAATTTTGATCAATAATTATAGGATTTTGAACAACATCCATTTTGATGGCTTTGAAGAGAACATTTTTAACATAACTATTGCTTGGCCTACCCCAAGATTTTATTCTTACACCATTTTGTGTACCCTTCAATACTACTGCTGTTACCGTCACATTTTCTACTCCTGCTTCATCCCAACTCTTTCCTAGACTTCCAATACTGCATTCCATTCCATCCATTCAATTCAATTCAATTCAATGTAATTAAAATATTAACGTTAAGTTTACTTAACAATCATATATACGTCGACAATTTGGACTTGTCTTATTGACGGCAGATACCATTATGTGTTTGATTCTCATCAGCCATACCCCTTCTCTAACCTACCCGTAGTCCCTTACCTTTGTAAGTTGTAACCAAAAAAACCCTCAAACTTTGTTAGTACCAGCCATCCTGAACGTTAGTATTTGGAAAAAATAATGATAATGATAAGAAAAAAAATGAAATTTTCTTAACCCTTTAAGTTGACCTAAACTCAACATAGCCCCACCTTAATTTAAAATAATAGACCTGAAATTGAACCGACTTGAAACCCGCTATTATTTTATAGATAGTACGAAATAGAGGTGTTTATTCAAGTCATTGGATCATTTTCGGGTCAAGTGTTTCAAGGTTTAAAACTGTGTTTTGTGTCCTTATTGATTTTTTCGTTATCTAAAAAAATTTTGAAGTTGGGTTAAGTCAGGTTTGGTACCAAGGTCGGGTAAATATCGAATCACCAGGTCTGTTTTGAACACCACTAGTTAGGGATGGGCATGGGTCAGATTTGGGGTTGGGTCCAGCTAAACCCAGATCCAGACCGTAATTTTTTTATTGGAACCAGACCCGGACACAGATCCATAGGGTCTGAAAAATTTGGGCTCGGACCTAGACGCTTTGGGTCTGACGAGTCTAGGGTCTGGATCTAGTTCCAAAATAATTTTATTTTCTTTTCCTGAAATTTTTTAAAAACATATAGAAGTATTGTGCATTTTTTCAACCATTCGTATACAATTATTTAAACATTTTCGACTAACAAGGATTTTGTAATACTTTATACTAATTGAACAAATAAATATATAAAGGTTTTCAACATAAAAGTTCTTATAACAAAATATTGATCAAGTCTTTTAATTTTAAAAGTATAGACGCAACGACCACATTTCAAATTACATGAACCGATAAAGTTTGAAATCACTTAATGTTTATAAATATAACAAAATTTCAAATCAAACAATCAAATACACATGATAGTAAAAATATAATTTTAAAAAATGAGCAAATGGGTCCATGGATGGATTTGGGTCGCAAACGTGTGGACTCGGACCCGAACCCGGATCCATGAGGTCCAAAAATAGGTGAATTCAAACCTTTAAAATTAGGGTCGAGTCACATCTAGACCCTTAGAGTCCAAGACCTATGCCCATCCCTACTACTAGTACTAAAGAAAGCGTAAAATCTATTATTTTTAAATAAAAAAAAGATATAAAAAGAGTAAAACAAGTCAAAATAACAAATAATGTGAATAATAGTACCTAATGCCATGGCCCGGCCCACAAAGGATTTTGTGAATAGCCAAATTAGTAGTACCAGCACCAATAGAGATGCAATCGTCACCAGTTCCAATAGTTGAATGTGTGATCTCAACATTGTTAGATTGTTGTACATGAATCCCATCTGTGTTTGGTGATTTTCCCGCCGCCATTATTTTTAGCCGTTGTAATTTTACATTCTCACATCCATTTATCACGACGTGGAACAGCTGGCTATTTACTGATCTTAATCCGTTTATTACAATGTTTTCTGAGTTTGTAAACCCTAGACTCTGTCATCAATCAAATACACCAATTTTTATACAAAAAAATAATAAAATAATAGAAAAATTATATATCTAGAATAATTCAATTTTTGTTGATTTTTTTACAATAATTTTAATGTTTGATTAACAAGAATAATTCCAACTTTAGGTTAATTACCAAGAATATTATTGTCCAAATGATAATCAGTTTTGTTAATTGCTACAAAAAAAAAGTTTTAATAAAAATAAAAAAAATTGTTAAAAATTAAAAGTTAAAATAAAAAAATAAACTTACTTGATTTATTTTTAATATTTTTTTTGTTTTTCAAATTTTTATGTTTTAACTTTGTACATACTTTTTTATTTTTTTATGCAAAATGACTTGTTGTATACCTAAGAGATTACCTTGATGCATTCTTAACAAGCACCTCCAATAATTGAGATTATTCATGTTTAATCTAAAGTTGGAATTATTGTGGAAAAATCAATAAAAAGTGGGATTATTCTATAATATGCGGCTAATATGTAAGAAAAAATACAATTATGTAGGATTTTGTTTGAAACATCTATCACGTATTTTCATATTATTAAATTTTTATAATTTGTAATTAAACATAGTTTAAGATATAAATATTCTAAATAATGCATTAAATTGCGTAATAAACTGAAATGTAGAAGTGTATAATAAAAGGAAAAAGTATATTTCAAATGACTTATCATGTATTACCAACCTCATACTAGTTTGGTAAATATGTGTAAATACATAAAATTGACAAATAAATAGACCGAGTATGGCGACATATATGATAATCATACTAGTTGTGGCTAATATTGTCATGTTTAGATCTAATCAAAGACAAACATTTTTGGGCAACACATTTAAATCCCAAATTTATACTTTCACTATTCAAATTAAATGTGTTAAGAGTATTTGATTTGATAATAATTTTTGAAAAGAGGAAGAGAATGCGCACGACCACATAAAAGAAGTAATAAGAGAAAAAAGTAAGAAAATTAGTGAAAATGATAATTGTGTAAATAGTTGAATTTTACGAGGAAATAAATAAAGGGGAATTATTAGTCCTCAAATAGGGAAATGAGACATTAGATGAGGATATGTCAAAAAAAATATTTCTTTTAGGTAAGAATAAGGAATGGAATAGGCAGGTGAAAATCGAACCCAAAATTTAAATTATACTTCCTACTATCTGAGCTATTAGTCCCATTTGAGTTTTGATATTGTTTATCAATCACTCTTAAAACTTGTATTTTATTTTTACTCCGTAAGTTTTAACATCGTCAAAGATCATTATTAATATCAACACTTTACAATTTTTAATAATTCACAATTAAAGATATTAATGACATAAATATTACATTGATAAATATACCCGGTCAATTGAGACTATTAGAGTGAATACGATGGAGTAACACTTAAATCAACTTTGATATAAATAAAAAAAATATATGCAAATTAACATATTTAATCGTTCACAAAATCCCAATGAAAAGAAAAACACACACAAAATCAAACATAGATGAACCAAACTTAATTGTTAACTCTAGTCAAGTTCAGTTTTGATTTACGTGCATCATTTGAATAGAATTCATGAGATTATTTAAGAAAAATTAAAGATCAACAACTACCAAATTCTGCAAATTATGTCCATTTTCCTTTCTCTTATTTCTTCCCACCAATCCACCCACTTTTCTAAATTTAAAGAGATTCAAGGGCTATTTTAACTTTTAAAGCAACGTTTAATTAAAATCCAAAAAATTATTCATAGTAGATAATTTCATTGATTTTTAACCTACTTTTTTCTATTAGAAAATCAAAAATCAACAAATAATTTTTTTCAAACATCTCCTTAATAGGGACTGAATTAGATGTCTCACTTATCCGCTAATATTTTCAGTTAGACAAATCAGTTAACAGTTTCAACCAACAGCTCTAGGTAACTGTATTTGCCAAATAGGCTTCTAAACCACCACAATTTTTTTTAACTTTTTAATTATTTTATTTTTACCATCACAATTGATTTTGTTAGACACATGATAAGTTGAGAAAATGAAACCAAAAAAACATGCTTCAAAGAAATAAGACCGATTCTCACCACCACAAATTTTTAACATGAGAAGATTACACCGTAAGACATTTCCTATACATAAGTTGCGCAGTCCAATTGAAACAATTATAAGCATAAATATGAGCACAAAAACTTGGACGAGATGGTCTCATTATGAGACCGTCAATTGGAGCCGGCCTAATTCGCGTATGTAACAACATTTTAATTTTCTGGGTATTTATCAATTTTGACTTTAAAGGTATCAATTTTGAAATTAATATCTTTAAGGTCAAAATTGATACATTTAAGATCAAAATTGAAAAATGTCCAGAAAATGAAAAAAATGTCTATGTTGTTACACGCGTGAATTGGGCCGACTCAAATTGACGGTCTCATAATAAGGTCATCTCGTCCAAGATCAGCTGATATGTGAGTTCTTTTTTATTTGAGATTGTCTCACCAAAAAACGGTCATAGGTCAACTCTTAAAGGTAAAAAAAACATAATTAAAAAAAAATTAAGTAGACTACTCACCGTAGTACCAACAGGGCAGTTACCATAGGCATTAGACTTGCAAGCCCACAAACTAGTACCTTGACCATCAAGTAAACCGCCAGTAATGGTAACACCCACTACCGATTCAAAAGATATCCAATGTGTTACATTTCCCAAAGCCATGTATTCTGTTGGAGCAAGTAAGGTACCCTCTATTCTAAGGGTAATACCCATATTATTAAATATAGTCTCACAATTACGACCCGAAAATTTAAGGGCACTTCCTATAAAGTATGTCCCTTTAGGCACGTATATTGTTGGCGCTTCCGTTGTGTTAGCTCCTACTTCACATGCCGCCTTCCATGCATCGGAAAATGCGTTTGATGAGTCGTTTTCCGAGTCTGGATCGGCCCCAAAATCAATAACATTGTATTTTTCGCCATGGGTTAGGGTAGGCGGAAGGAAAGTGAAAAATATTAGTAACTTTATTAGTAAGGTTATTTCCATGGTTAAGAAGTTAATTAATTAAAAAAGAAATGAAGAGGTTACTAGCTAAAAGGTTTTTATAGGAGCGGTTTTAAGTTGGAAAGTCATTAGTTGTATCACTATTCACTAATTAATTGGTAGACTATCAAATCAACTAAAATTTAAGTGGTACAAGAATTAGATTTTGTCTTATTTAAAATATACTAATAGAAAAATTCTTTATTTAAATCATCTTATTGTGAGACGGCTTAATATAGTCTGAGTTAATATTTTTATATTTAAAAAAAAACTGAAAAAGAAACAATTTTTAATTAACTTAATTAATTAAAAAAACATTAAATAAGCTGTTTGTATAGACTTATCTCATGATGAGACGATCTCATACAAGATGCGTTGAAATTAATATTTTTTCTTGATAAAGTCTTGAGGTTGAATTTCATCTAGCCATGTACTTTTCTTATTTACCCAATCATCCATAAGAAAACTCAATAATTAGTGTTGTATGAGACCGCAGAGCCTATGTAATTAACTCATTTTCTAATTGATCATTTTAAGGTTATAAGTGATTACTTTAAAAGTATAAAAAATGATCACTTTCAAATTGTAAGTAATCAATATAAGTTATAAATGATTATTAATGAGTGAAAATTGGGCCAGCCCAATAAAGATAGTCTCACCGTGAAACCGTCTAATTTGAAAATTTGTAAACTTAAGTACAAAATAATATCGATAAATTATAAAACATTGATATAAGTATAATATAATAATAAAAAAAAATTATTGTACATCTTTAATTAAACTGATAAAATATTGATAAAAGTACAAAACAATAACAAAAGTCGAACTCGTATAAATTTAAGTACAAATTTTTGTATAAAAAATGAAAGTGCAAGATAATATTCCTTTCAAAAAATAAAAACAAAGTGCAAGATATTATTGGGAGTTTGAAAGGAATGAAGTATTTAAGTTTGGAAAGAAAGCCAGGAAGCTGTGAGGTTTTATTTGGTTTCTAATTGAAGCTTAAATGTACATTAGTGAACAGTTATCATGCTAATGAGTAATGGTCTTTGATGAGGATTAAAATAGACCTTATTTATTATTATATCTCTTTAATTCATCAACTTTTTTTCCCTTTTAGTTTGTGTTATATATATATATATATATATATATATATATATATATATATATATATATATATATATATATATATATATATATTTATATATATATATAATTTTCTTACAATCATGTTACTAAATAAAGTGGTAAAGGAATAATTCCAATTTATAAGGAAATTCTTGTAATATAAACTAAAACTCTAGAAACTTGAGAATTGTACCTAGGATAGAATCATATAGAAAAATAGTTATTTTTGCTATTATTTTTAAAATCAATGATACATGCAAATTGTGAAACTAAATTAGATTTCAGATAAATCTAAATTTTAATTATCAAGTAAAAGGTTTAAGAGCAAACTATATGATATTCTTCTTCAATAGAGTTGAAGAGTATATTATGTTTCAACTCAATTTGGTATTTGGCAATGTAGTTTATTGGGCAATTTTAACTTACTTCGATAATAATAGAGAGTTCAGTGGTTAAACCAGCCAATACTTATGTTTTGTAAACTAGCTTGTTGAAACAACTATTTGATATTAATAACAAGTTTTTAAACATATTGCTTATAACAACAGATTTAAAATCAGCTGATCAAACCAGTAAATATATACAGTTCCTATCCTTCACAATCAACTAATATCAATGGCATCAAAGAAATTTTATCTCCATAAGCAAGTATTTTGGATGAAGACTTGGTCTTAAAACTAAAATATGAACAAGAGTTAAACGATTTTAATGGTGGGATTGTAGTTGTTGTAGTAGCGGTGGAGAGAAGTGATTTTGGTTTTTTTTTTTTTTTTTTTATCAATATTATCACCTTTGATCATCGCCTTTTACTTAAAAAAAATTAATTTAATTATCACATATTATTTTTGACATTTCATCAAAATGTCACTATTTTTAGAGTATTATCTTAATATTTCAATCTTAAATAATCGGTTTAAAGTTATAACTCATTACATTAAAAAGTATAACTATATATTGGGTAAGTCCAATAAAATAATCGTCCCATCGTGAAATACGTGAAATTCGTGTAAATACAGTTCCTATCCTACATAAATATATTTTATCTTTAATATGTACTTCAAGATTTAAATTTAAATTTCTCTCTCCTTAAGTGAAAAAACTTAAAGTGGACAAACAAAAAGAAACGAAGAGAGTAGCATTTTTAATTAAGTAGCTTCCATTTGAGACTAAGGCTATAAATTTCCCTATAGACCCACAAGCTTCATTCCATACAAGTACGAACGCATTGGTGGAGTCGGTTTTTCTGTCGGGTTTTGCTCCTAGGCTTACCACATTGTATGTTGATATGATGGCAAGTATGAGTATTGAGGGAGATAACTACTACTAGTGGTCATGCTTTACACGATCTTAGATCGTATTAGGGGCGGAACAAAGAGTTTTGAAGTTATATTTACTTTTTGATATCTAAAAAATAAGGTCCTTTATCAATCATTAATGGTAAAAAAAAATAGGGTTAGAATTTATAAAAAAATTGAACGTTGGTATGATTTTGAACCCTTAACCAATTATTGAATAAAATTACAAAAGGGACATCAACAGCTGAGTTACGCTTGGACAATTAATTATAAAGAATTTGTTAATATATATGAGACTTCTTTTTTAGGGTTTTTAGACGGTCGGGCACCTTGAATGACCCTAGAAGTTAGAACTGCCCCTAAATAGCATCACAGTCGAGAATTCTGGTTCGCTCTAGTGGATTGTGGTTGAATGTTTTTTCGTTTAAGATTCAATTCTCAGCAATAGAAATGGCAAAATGAGTAGACAAAAGTGGTGTGTCCTCTCTTATTCCCATTTCCATATCACCTTAACGACCCATTTGGTATTTGGTACTAAATGGTGACAATAGAAACGAAAAATTAGTATAATTTTGGTCGGAGTATCTCTTGACAAGTCGAATGGTAATGCTTATTCTTTGTCAACAATCTCCTCTTCTTCACAACATTCATTCCAATGCATTGCTAATTTAAACATGTGGTTTTAGATGGTAATGAAAAATTGCGAATAAAAAAATTTTTTATGATCAAATTTGCATTACCATGGAAATAATATGATACATATTCTTAAAATTTACACTGTAAATCATCTTCATTCTCACCATTTAGTACCATTAACAAACGAGTCGTTATATTCATACCCACCATCCACCCTCCACCCATAACGGGTAAAACTTTCATACTCATGACTGCTCACCTTAATATGATGCATTCAAACTCACCCTCGCCCAATACGGCCAACCGAGTATAAACCCATCATTGGTATACCACCTTATACTCGCCTCTCATTTATTCCATGTTTGTGTTATATGTATTTCATACCATCGATATTCCTTAACTTACTTTTTATGGGATTTAATGTAGATAAAATTAATATCCTTAATTTATGAAATATGATGTAATATAAAAACTAAGCATAGACAAAAACAAAAGCCTTATTTTCCTTTTTATTTTGTTTTTTCTAAAGCTATAATTCTCTCCAAATTATAATTGTCACCTAAAAGAAATAAGTGTAGCTATTCATCACGATTGAATAAATGCAAAAAAATTGATGCAAACATTAATCTCGATTAGATGAACGTACAATCAATTCAACTTTTCACACAAATTCAACTGAACATAGAAAAGTTCTCAAATTCATACAAATAGAGCCATGAAATCATGGGCATCAACAATACAAAAAATCTAGCAAAGAAGGCAACAATCAATTTATTATCAAACATAAAATCAAAGCAAAAGAAAGTTTTGTAGCCGATGAGACGATCACAAATTAAAAACTTATATTCCCATAACATCATTCCTTTTGACAAGTCCCTCCGAGTAAGTTTCCGGCGGTGACGCCTTTGAACAAGGACCAAGATCGATAACAATCCATTCTTCCACAGCATGAACCTTGAAATCCACCACAATTTTGCCCCGATTTCTTACAACTCGGGTTCGGATCTGAAATTCAAAAGTTTCATCACAATTTTTTAATCATAGAGACTAAGTATATGAGCACGTGTTGAATTATAACCTGTGTATTTCCTATATATTGATCTTAATTACATTGTTTGTTGAATTATAACTTGCGTGTTTTCTATATATCGACTATTTAAATTTTTTGAAATTAAGGCTATAAGGGCTATGAAAATTTTACATGGCAATAAAAGTTTACATTTTTAAAGATTAATCAAACAAGTTTAGTTTCATCAAAAAAAAAATATATCAAAAAAGTGGTACATGTGTTAGATTTTAGACTTTTAAAATAATAATTTTAAAATATCTCCATAAATAATAAAATAAAAGTGGGGCACAAAACTATAGAAAATCATAATGCGAAATTCGGTTTGGGTTTAGTCTGGTGAATACTGGATTTGTATTACTTTATCAATGAGAGAAATACCTCTATTTATACATGATTAAAACTAAAAATAAGGAAACAAAATATTAACCTAAATTTAAATAATAGGAAACAAAATAACCTTAATATTCTAAATATTAAAAAAGATCTTAACTTCCTAAAACATAATATTCTGAAATAATATCTTTATTTTATTTTACTTCCTATTTTCCTACAAAAACTAGGTATGTTAGAGTAAGAAACTTAATTTAATACTCCCTCCACACCAATATCATTGTCACATTTCCTTATTTGGCAAAACCATATCAATTGTCACATTTCTATTTTTGTCAATCTTTTTTTTTTTACCTAAATATCCTTAGTTCACATAAGTAATTACGAATATACCCTCATATACCTTACTTACCCAACTACTCTTCACTACTTACCCTTCACTAATTACCCTTCACTACTTACCCAACTACCATCTTTATAATAAACCCTACACCACTCTTAATATCCGTGTCCAAGCAAATGGGACATTTATATTGGTGTGGAGGGAGTATGATTTTTACGGTAAAAAAAGTTAAACTAAAGGGAGCTTTATCATTGTTTAACATCGTCAAACATAATTATATTCTTGTATGAATAATATTTGATTAGTTTATTATTTTAAAATAGTATATCTAATGTTCTTCATATTTAGTATCTAAAAAATTAAATATTTCAAAATATTAATTTTTTTTTACACAAATAATGGATAATGATGTATAAACCTAACTTGGGGCGATATAAGCGGATTTATAGGTGGTTAATATTTTATTTTAAAAGTTGGTTATCGATAATACTAAGTAAATAATCGTTGAGAATAATATTTATCTTAGTTAGATAATACCAAGTAAATAATCGTTGAGAATTGATTCTTAATTTAGTTAAAACACGCGCGTATAAAAACCAACATATAAATGGTATTTAAAACATGAAATTTAAGGGAGAGAAAAATTGAACTTACATTCAACACAAGTATTTTTGTCTCTAGAGCAATAATATCCTGGACAACAACCACCAAATGCAGTACAATAGTCCCCCGGAAGATTACAATCTTTGGCAAGTGCTTTTCCTCCCATATTTTGCACTAAAATTATTTCAACACATTTATTGTAAAATGAATTAATGTTAATAATAAAAGAAAAAATAAAAAAGACATCATTAATAATAATTAACAAAACAGGCACAAAGTTAAAAACCTATAGCTATTGAATACGATAAAAAAACGTACTCCCTCTGTCTCAATTTAATCGCTCAAAACGTAAATTTGTTGCTTTTTGGGGTCACATTTGGTTTATAGTGGTTTGGAATATTGATTGAATAACAAATTTAAACAGTTTCCTTTTACATTTTGACAATAGATATATTTTGATATATTATAGATATAGTGATAAAAAGTTTTCCGTTTAAAAAGATTAATGTGGGTTTGATTAGTATATAATTTTCCTACCAAAAAACATATCAATTAATTTGACAAAACAAAAAAAAAATTATTTAGCAACTAATTTAAACAAATAAAGTAATAATAAATATACCTAGAACCAGAACAAAGAGAATTGCTAGAATATTTCTCTTGGTCATAGACTTGTAAGAAACAAAGTTTCCCTCCATCATAAATTGAGAAGATGATGATCAAAACAATAATAATTAATTGAGGTATGTTTAATTTTTGGGTTGCCATGCACTATTTATAATAGGAGTAGTACTACTAGTTTGGGCTTGTTTCCCAATTCCCATCATTGTCATCCACCATAATTCAATACAACTCGTATCGTATGAGACCGTCTCATTATGAGACTGGTTTATATAATAGTTCATTTTTCCAAAGGATTACTTTAAGTTTAAGATCATAAAAAATCATTTTAAGGTCATAAGTGATCACTATAAGACTATAAAAGGTAATTATATTAAAATTATAAATGATCACTTTAATGTTATAAGTGATTATTTTAAGGCAAAAAACATATATTGGATCAGCCCAATAAAAATAGTCTCATCATGAGACCGTCTTATTTAAGAATTAGTAAATTCAATAATACTATGTAGGAATTAGAAGTAGTCACTTGCACGTTCATACCCGGTCCGACTGGCCCATCTTAACCCTATAAGTGAATTTTTAGAGTAGTCCCTTGCACGATCATAATCCATCCCAAACCTACCTGGCCGAACCCTAAAAGTGGATTGCTCCATCAAAGAAATTGACATGGGGATTATGCAAATCATACTTTACTAACGTTAATGTCTTATGATATATTTATAATAGAAGATAATCAATAATGTGGGATTTGATTGATACTCCATAACTATTAATCATAGTATTCTTAAAATATTTAATAATATAATATATGTTTCACTAGTTTGATATCAAGGATCAATCAAAGTAATATTGTCAAAATTCAAAAATATTAAAATCTAAAATTAAAAAAAAAAAAAAAAAAAAACTTACTTGAATTTTTTTTCTAATTTTTAAATTTTTTATTATTTAATTTTGTATTTACATTTTTATTTTTTTATGCAAAATGACTTGTTGTATAGGTAAGAGGTTATCTTGGTGCATTATTAGTAAGAACCCCTTATAATTGGGATTATTCATATTTAATCAAAAGTTGAGATTGTAGAAAATCCGTAAACTATTGAATTATTCTAATTTGTAGGTAATTTTTCCTAAAGTTAATCAACATTTTATTTCTTAATTTTTCATTACTTTTTTCTCTTCCTTCTTAACATTAGAGATGACAATTTGATTTTTTAACAAATTAGTTTAAATTAATAAAAATTAATTTAAAGTAGTTGGACTTTATATTGAGTTTATTATATATATTTAAGTATAATACTTAAAATTAAAAATGCATTAAAAATTATTTTAGTTTAATAAAAATTCTCTTGAACTTCAATTTTACAAATTAATGAAAAATAAATAAAGCCTCAATCTGCCCCATACTATCTCCGGCACACTACAGACATTCTCATGATGAGCTTCTAAAAAGCCTAGGGACTTTCCATATTTTATCCCGATTGAATACAGATCTTTTCGATTTTTTTTTGAGAACATTTTTTCGAATTTAGTCTTGGGATGTATTTAATCTTATTATTGTAATAAAGAATATTTTGTTTTTATTGACATTTAGTTTCAAATATCATATAACTTAAACTTCACATAACAAATAATACAAAGTTTAATATTTTCTTCAATTCTTTTTAGCTATCTCCTTTTTTTATTTGGCAGTTCACTTTTATTGTTTCATTTTCATTTTAATACATATATTTTTACATGGTCCTTTCATTTTCATAATATTAAAGATATCCAATATTGCACATGAGTCTGCTATTTTAGATGGTCTTCTTATTTTCTTAATATTAAAAATACCCAATATTACACTTGAGTCTACTATTTTAGGTGGTCCCCTCATTTTTTTAATATTTGTCCCCAAATTAAAAGAGACAGCTAAATTGAATTGGAGAGAGTTATCATTTTGTAACATTCCTCATACTTTGATATCTAAAAACTAGAATATATTGATAAGGAAAGTTAATACCCTTATACAAATTTTTAGAAGTTATGTTCTTATATTTTTAACATTAGTCAATACTAATCCGTACTTACCATTTTGCCTTATTTAATTTTGACATAAATAATAAGAATTTTTGTAAAGTAGATTAAATTTAGGCAAAATTATAAGAAACTACTTAATCTATACCCCTTTTTAAAAACTTACCTTATATAAAAGTTTTTGCAAAAAACTACTTTACATAATACAAATCTTTGTTGTTTAGTAGTGATTGAATAGGGTAATTTTAGCATTATGTGGATGTAGATAGCTTCTGAAACCAAGGAAAGCGAAAATGAGATGAAGAAAAAGGAAGATTTTAAGAGTCACGTGATGGTCAATGGCCAAAAGTAACAATCAACAAACGAAATCCGTTAAAAGGTAGTCTTTGGCAAAGATTTATATTATATAAGGTAGCTTTTTGCAAAAACTTTTACATAAGGTAGTTTTTTAAAAAGGGGTATAGATTAGGTAGTTTCTTATAATTTTGCCTTAAATTTATGGGGTATTTAGAAATATGATAGAGAATATAATATAGATAATAAAAGTGATGGTTTCATATCTAAAAATAAAATGAGACAAATTCATTAGAACAGAATAAAATGAAAAATGGAAAAAAATTGCATAGGGGTAGAGGTGTAGTTACTACCCCTCTGTTCCTTAAAGTTGTTTTCATTTGTCATTTTTGTCTTTTTATTTGTTGTTCTCCTAAAGAATTTTTCTACGTATACCACAAATTTTGGACATAATTAGCATTGTTAATCGTCATTTAGTATTTTGATAATTCTTATTTCTTTTGATCCTCACATATTTTTAACTAACATTATGTAAATATTTTTTTAGTAATTATAATCCTTATTTTTTCAATACATTTATTTTAAAATGTTTAAATGTTTATGTCCTCACTTTTTTCCATTTAATTTAATATTCGATAAAATAATATATCTATAATCTAACATATTATGTTTTTCATAATTCTCATTGACATTTTTTATGGAAAACTTTAAGGAATTGACAGAATAATACTTAACACTTGTCCGTATTGCTGCCGGAAAACCTTAAAATTGTTAATACTTAATTATATATTCAAATTATAATTAATTAAGTGTCCGAGGTAGAACATTAAGCAAACGTGTAGTCCATGTAAAGTACAATCATTATTCATTAATAATAATTAAATGATAATTAATGTTGAATGATTTAATAAAACAAACAATGAAAATAATGATGTAAAAGCTGGCGGAAAACACCGTCCATTCGATTTGGTTATGGTAGCCAAACAATATTATAACGGTCCGAATTATAAAGGTCAGATTTATACGACGTTACCCATTCTCAATTATAGAAAAAAATTTATTTTTGCCGATTGAGATTTGGTATTGTTATCATTAATTGGTAGTGAAGTTTAATGACGGATCTAGAAAAAAAAAATACAATGTTAATAATTTAAAATAAAAAATTATATTTTATGGGCTTTGAACCCTAGTTATTCATGTGGAAGTCAATACACTAATCGATTCATTTAGGGCATGTTTAGTTGGTTCATTTTTAATGGTATGGAATGGTATCACAATCATTCTAATGTTTGGTTAGCCATTTTTACATTGGAATGTCATACCCTTTGGATTCTCTATCCCATTCCATTCCTTAGAATCCCATACCCTCCTACCCCAAAGTTTCAAACTCCATTCCATTCCATATTCAAACCCTAATTCACTCTTTCTTCTTATTTCCCTCTCTTCCTTCAATCTGAGATTTTCTGTTCTGTTCTTCAATCTTCTTGTGAATACCAGCAATGACGTAGTAGAGAACGAGTGCGGGACCAGCGTAATCATGAGAGGCTTTACCAGCGGTAACGAAGATTCCAGCGCCAACCATACCGCCGACGCCAAGACTTATGAGATCGTACCAACGGAGAGATTTACGCATGTCGGAACCAGAACGAGCTCTAACTTGATTAATCTCTTCGAAAGGAGTGGAAACAGATCGCTCGTTCGGCTAATCGTTTAGGAGTTTGACTCAACGCTTTGAAGTAAGAAGAGAAGTTTGAGAAGGATGAGGAAGAGAAACGTTGAGTTTCCGCCATTGATGGGTTTTGTGAGTTTTCTCTCTCTAAGATGTTGCTCTGTTTTTTTGAAGATAAAGAGGGAAGGGAGGATGGTGTGAAGTGGGTTGAGAAAATCAGTAAATGGAACTTGATTTGTGGGATTCTTGTTTCCTTTTCTAAAAAAATATTGTAAAAGTTTGGAAAAAACATTTGTGTGTATGTAGTTGTGTGTTTAATAAATGTGTGTATGTATCTATAAATATATATATATAAACTGGACAGAGAATCCATTCCATAATTGAACCAAACAGTGTGAATGGATTGAAAATCTATTACAGGATTGAACCAAACAGTTTTAGTCTGGTATGGGGTTCTGAATCCATACCATCCTGGTATGGGATTCCATACCATTCCAATCCTGCTCACTGAACCAAACGGACCCTTAGTGTATTTTTACATGTGCTATTTGATATTACTTTGGATTTAATAAATGCCAACTGACCTCAATGACTACGCATTACATCCGTCTATGGTGAACCCTGTAAAATAAATAATTTAAGAAACTATGATTAATTAGTTATAGAGTATCTATCAAATCTCACATTATTGATTATCTTTTATTATTATAATTACTTTTTCTGTCTAAGTTGCTGTATAAATATTTTTTTTTTTGTTTTTGCAAATTATTTGATATTTTTTAATAGGAAAATTATATACTAATCAAACCCACGTTAATCTTTTTCAACCAAAACTTTTTGTTACAATATCTAAAATATATCAAAAAATATCTATAGTCAAACCCACTTTTTATTAGTTTTTATTTTCTCCTTATCTTTCTCGAGTCGGGGAACTTCATTGGCCGGGCTTTCCTTAATGAGTATGAGTTGTCGCCGTTCTTCCTTCCCCAAACCCTATCCATAGTTCTTTTATGAATGGATACATTGAATAAGATGATGATGATGATCTATTGTCAAGATGTAAAAGAAAACTATTTGAATTTGTTATTCAATCAATATTCCAAACCATTATAACCCAAATGTGACCCTCATAAAAGCAACAAATTTATGTTTGGAGTGATTAAATTGAGACGCAGAAAGTACTTTTTTTTTATATCGCAGTTAATAGCTATAGATTTTCTTAGTTTGTGCTTGTTTTATTATAATTGTTATTAATCATGTCTTTTTAAATTTTTTTTCTTTTATTATTAATATTAATTTATTTTACAATAAATGTGTTGTAATAATTTTAGTGCAAAATATGGGTGGAAAACCACTTGCCAAAGATTGTAATCTTCGGGGACTATTGTACTCCATTTGGTGGTTTGGGTATTATTGTTCTATTGACAGACATACTTGTGTTGCATGTAAGTTTAAATTAGATTTCTCTTAAATTTCATGTTTTAAATATCATTTATCTGTTCTTTTTATGCTGTAAATAATAATATTTATTTTAACTAAGATAAAATTCAATTCTTAACAATTAATACTTAACATTATCGATAACAAACTTTTAAAATAAAATATTAAGCACCCAGATCACTAAGACTTAGGTTTATACATCATTATCCATTTTTTTAATGTAAAAATAATATTTTGAAATAATAATTAAATCTTTAAAATAAATATCTAAACACGAAGAAACATAGCATCTAATGAGTAATAAACTAATTAAATATTATTATTCATACAAGAATATAATTATGATTGACTATGTTCAACAATGATGCTCCCTTTAGTATAATTTCTTTTACCATAAAAAGTCATGAAATTAAGTTTCTTACTCTAACATATACCTAGTTTTGTGCCCCACATTTATTCTACTATTTATGAAGATATTTTATAATATAAAGTCTAAAATTTAACACATGCACAACTTGTTTGATATTTTTTTCTGAAACTAGATTTGTTTAATATTTAAAAATGTATACTTTTGTCATATAAAACATATATCCATAGCCGTTGTTACTTATTATCGATCAAAAAACAATAACAGTGCTAGAATCTTAATTTAAAAACGTAAACTCTCCTACATAAATCAATATCTCAATTTTAATTGTCGTTCATATGGATTATTGTTCTCAGTTCACTCTGTTATTATTGATAATTGACTAAATATTATATAAATGATTATAAAAATCACAATTTTGGGTTTCAATTTCAAACAAAGCATATAATTAAGGACCATATATAGGAAAAAATAACTGATAATTCAACACGTGCTCATATAATTAGTCTCTATGATTAAAAAATTGTGATGGAACTTTTTAATTTCAGATCCAAACCCGAGTTGCAGAAAATCGGGGCAAAATTGTGGTGGACTTCAAGGTTCATGTTGTGGAAAAATGGATTGTTATCGAACATGGTCCTGGTTCAGAGGAGTCAAATGGGGAAACTTACTCGGAGGGACTTGTCAAAAAGAATGATATTATGAGAATATAAACTTTTTGTTTGTGATCGTTTGATCAACTACACAATTGCGCTCTTGAGCCACACAACTTTATTTTTCATTGCATTCTTGTGTTGTTATAAATTGAAAGGGCCCTTGTATAAGTAAAATTTCGGTTATTTTTTCTCTAACTATGTAATTTAGTAAATATGTAATTAACTGAGAAACGTAATGCTGTAAGTTCGATCCATGCCAGAAGCTACTTAATTATGCAAATACTACTTTTTAATTATAAGGATTTACTCAATTTGGGCCCCTTTTTGAGCCGGACGCTAGGCGATTATACTTCAAAATTACCCTAAGGAACGGTCCGGTATGTTTATTTTGATAAAAATGAAAATAACACACTATCCTTTAAATTTGTACTATATCATTTTATTTTAATGAGTATTACTGCTCTGGTAACAAAATATATTGTCTTCTTGGTAAGTTAAAATAATCTTTTGCATAATATCACTTTATTGTTATTGGGTTTATATGTCAATTGTCAAATAATAAAACAAATATAAAAAGCTTCTCTAAAAAAACAAATATAAAGCTTTTAATTGTTTACTTGTAGTAATATATATATGTTTAATTTGGAGTCAATTTTTGAATGTTTTTGACTTTTAAGATAAATCCTAACATTAGTTCATCAAAAAATTTATTCCTAAATTTTTATTCAATAATAAAAAAAGGTAAATTATTTTAAAATAATCTAATATTTTATTTTTCTTTCAAAAATTCCACCTTTTGAATAACCATAAAAATCCCAACATTAAAGCTTGTTTTCTTATAATATTACTTTTGGCTACAATAAATTTTTTGTTTTTAAAAAAGTTAAAAATAAAGAAAAGATGAAACTAATATTTTCACGAATTTTGAAAAATGAAGGACGAACTCCTTCCAATCCATTCCACCCAATACCCTCCCTTGTTCCCCTTTTCCTCTTTATACTATTACGTGCGCTATGTTCATTCAAAGCTTTAATCTTTATATTTTTGTGTGTATACTCTTAATTTTTTTTCATCTTTCTACGCCTGTTTTAACTGTTTGAGGGTCCAAGATCAATACATTTTCCTTTTAGATTATAATTGTTATTTAATACGGAGCATTTAATTAATGTATCGTTAACGGAGCGGGTCGACGTAACGGGTCAAGGATCAGTGTGCTTTCAAACGGGTCGTTTTTAAATTTTTTTATACGATAAAATTATATATATGCAGGTCGACCAAAGATGCTAAAAATCTGAATAAAAAATAATTGGATAAACTTATTTAAACGGGTTGGGGGTCAAAATCCAAACGGATTTTGACTCGTCACGGCCTATATAAAATTTTGACCCACTCCACCTCAAGCCTGGGCTGTTAGAATTTTGATTCATACCGGCGCGACTCGATTAGTAGCACTTTTCCTAAACAAACATGGGTTATTACTTTCTTTCTATTTCTCTTCCCTTCTTTATTCCTTTTCCTATTTCCCCTTTTCCTTCGTTTTTTGTCTAAATGATGCAAAATAAGCAGGTCAGATAAGTAAAAATTACTTTTTTCATATTAAATTACTTGCAACATTTGCCTTTTTTTCACGTAGTTCAATACATTAATTTAATCGTTAATATCTCTTATTATGGATAGAAAAAATTATAAAAATTTGATTCGTTGCATCGAAACAAATCAAAAAAGATTTCACTTAACTATGTTTTAACTTATAAAATAAGAATTAATTACAAATTAAAAATGATTAGTGAATAGTGCATATATTACTAATATTACAACTAATTTGAAACTAAGAAAGTATTAAGCTAAACTGGATGACAGGAAACAAGCCTAATGCAATATTGTCACCAAAACATATATTCCTCAATTAGTTAAGCACACTTTTATTATTTGATCTTCTTTTCAATTTATAATAATAATAATGGAGGGAAACTTTGTTTCTTACAAGTCCAGGAGAAATATTATGGTAGCAATTCTTTTTGGGTTGGCTCTAAGTAAATAAATTATGTTATAATTCTTTTATCACTTGTTTTTCTTGTATAACTATTTTTATAAGGACTGTCTATTTCTCGACGATATAATCTTAAAATAGGTTATTTATATTCTCATCATAATATATATTGAATGAGATATTTAACTCGTGTATGTGGCACGCAGTGGCACTGTATCATTTTAACGTACAATTTGTATTTGTTGTACGTGTTTGTTTGATGAATCTTTGTCTTTTTTTTTTCTATCATTTCATTTGAAATAAATAATATTGCAATAATTTTAGTGCAATTTATGGCCGGAAAAGCACTTGCCAAAGATTGCAAGTTTCATGGGGAGATATGTATTCCATTTGTTGTTGTCCTGGATATTATTGCTACAATAAACGATGTACTCCAGGTGAGTTGAAACAATCTTTTTCATTTTTTTTAAATTTTATTGTGTTATTGTATTTGTATGTCAATCGTTCTATAATAAAATAATTATTTAGTCCATATATAAAGAAAATCTTAAGATAAAATCGTCTCACATAAAAATATGAAAAACATCATATCTTAAGTTTTTTTACTCCAGCATCGCGCATCGCTGGTTTTTTGCCCTACTTTAATTACATTATTTATTGAGATTTTTAAAATATTTTATTTAAAATAAAATGTCTAAAAATATAACACATGTTTGATGTTTGAGTTGCTTCATATTTTAGATTGAAACTAATAATGTAACCGTCCCGAATTATGAGGGCAAAGACTAATTGGAATTTAGCATTAATCAAGCGGAAACTCACTTTTGCCAGCACAATTAAGAGGGTTACTTAAAAGTTAAACCAATGTCCAAGTAAAAAACTTGAACCAAAACCAAAGCAATATAACGAAACTCTTAGTTGCCCAAAATAAAGGAAAATTACAACCAAATTGAAATAATTCTGAAGTTCGAATTACATCTTTAAAATTGTCCAAATCTAAACAATTGTACTATTAGTCTGTCTGATACAATAAAGAGATCTAAACAAAAGGGAGTCAAACTCCAACTCAAGTTCATCCTTCGCTCGCGTATCAATTCTCCGTCGAGGTGCCATGGGAGTTCACTCTAAAAACAAAAACCATTTGAAAACATACAAAGCATAGTATCAGCAAAAGGCTGAGTATAACACACTAGTGCTCGTCAAACAAGTTTTTAAAACATTTTGATTTGAGTAAATTCATTTTAAAAGATGCTTTTCGATTTGATAAATCATATCATCATTCAAACTCTATTCAATGGTTTCATAATAATTCTAAGTTCTCATTTTTCATCATAAATCATAAGATCTCAATGAATCCAAATCAACTTCAAACTCAAATTATAAGTTCTAGAAATAGTGTAACACTTTTATTAGCCCATTTAAACTTATAAAAGTCATGTATGATATTTTATTATTTTGTATAGGTATTTTATTGATAAATAAAATAAAATCGATTTAAATTATTAAAGTCAGTATAAAATAATATAAAAATTCTATAATGTTTTAGAAACTATGCTAAGGAATAAATTTTAAATAACCATTAAAAATCACTTAGGGTATTTTTAGTAATTAATGTCGTTATTTTACCGATAAAACAAATAGAATTTATTTAAGTCCATATATGGTCACGAAAATCCATATAATGTTTTTAACATGCATCTACTATTTATATAAGTGTCTCATAAATTTTTCATGTCTAAAAGACATTATTTAGTAATTTTTTTATATTTTACCGTTTTATTAACTTACCGATTATTAATAACCGAGTAAAACTTATTAAGGTCCTTAAATGTCCATGAAACGTTTCCAAAATTTTACCATAGTTAGTTACTATCCATATGAGTATGTGATAAAAATTTCAATCTACACGTCCTTATTTGGTAATTATTTTATATTTTACTATTTCACCATCTACCGATAAACAATTAAACGAGTACTCAAAAATCATGAAAATCCCAAACTAACTATATTCTGGCCAAATTTTGTTGGATATATTATAATATGTTTTTATTAATTATTTTGATGATGAAGGGTTTATTTAATATCATTTTTCATAATAAGAGTATTTAACACCTTATAATCCATTAAAATATCATTTTAACGTATAAATTTCAAGAAAAATATCCAAGAGAATTTCTTAACATATAGCTACTGAAAATTACTTCTAAAATGCATTTCAAATATTTTTCAAGTCCATATAATCTTTTTCATCACAATTACTTTAAACATGTTTTTAAACATATAACAATTCATAAAATCAACATGCATGATGCCCACAATAATAACACATGTAATATTTCATCTACTCAAAATTATCATTTTGATACAGTTTTCAAGATTTAAGAACTTCTCTTTGGGAATTTTATTTTTAAAACAAGTTTATACACAAATTTTCTCAACTTATTTTTAAATTCTTTAAAAATCACCTCATGTGACATACCTCGATCCTTAGCTCCAAAAGTACTTCTCAACCTTTGGTACAACTTCTCAATAACTAAGATCCAACTCTTTTGCTACAATCATTTTTAAAGAATTCAAAAATACCATTATTTCAGATTTTTCTATGTAACTTGATGACTTTTGATTTCTAACTGAAGATTGTTAGATTTACTTACCCTTTGATATTTTTTTTTAATTTAGAGATTGATTAGTGTTGAGCAACACTTGTTGAATAAGTCTCACAACTTGAGAGTTTTTGGCTAGGAAACACAAATAGGAGATTGTAAATTGATGGAAGAAAACTATTTCAAATTTTCTTCTTTTGGCCGAAATTTCTAGACCTTCTTAGGAGATTATCTTTCTTAGTTATTATGATGAAATACCCATTTTATATTAATCTTAGTTTATAGAAAGATTTCATGTAAAAAAAAATTTACATGAACAAGTTTTAACAAAATTATTGGAATAAATAAATGAACATAACTTACTCTATGCTTGGTAGATTTCTTCAAGTTTGGTATCTATTGAAAGCTCTTGAAATGAAGATTATTTTTTATGGAATAATTGAGTTTATAAACATAAATTTTTAAAAGTTTTAGATGGATTTTTGAAGAAGATTTGATGAGAAAAGAATGTGTGTTTTAGTAGTTAAAACTTTGTAGTTTTCTAGTATTTGTTCTTGGATGGATATGGGAGCAACATATTTGTGTTTATGGCCGGATGAAATGGCATATTAGGGGTTGTTTTTACTTCTTGTTATAGCATTTGCATGCTTGTACCGATACACAATCTAGATTAAAACAAAAGGAGATTTTGAATAGTGTGTTTAGGTAGTGTATGTAAGTGAACAAAGAGCTAAAAAGGGGGTATGGGATAGCCATATGGGGCTGCTGTTTGGGGCTGCTGTTTGGCGTTGAATTGAGGTGATTTTATCCTCAATTTGGTCTATTATGGTGTAAGAAATATTTATCTAAGATAGTTTAAGGTTTGGATAAAAATTGTTGTACATGTAACAAGTTATATAACTTGTATTTCATGTATAAAAATGACTTGTATATATGTATAAAATATTCAATTTATTCTCAACATGGGTAAATAAAGTTTTCGAATAAGTATTATAATTTTTTTCAAATTGTTGTGGGTAATTGCTCAACTTTAAGTTTTTATACGTTACTTGTTACAATTCATAACCACGTTACGGATTAACTAGTTTCTAATCATCGTAGTTTTTTTTTATTTAATTACTACAATCACTATTTAAAAATATTTTAGAGGTTAAATTCGTGATTAAAATGAGATTAATTTCTGGGACTGTTTCAAATAAGATTAGTTTATAATTTGATCATATATAAAATTTTCATATTATTGATGATTGACTAATCATACAATTATACAACATTATAAAAACTATAAAATTTCAAGTGGCGATTTTATAGAGTTTTGCATAATGGCATATTATTACCGGTTAAAATATGATTATGTGACTTTCAAAAGGATTTTATTACAAAACTTATAGTTTTAAGTATTGTAGGTAAGTTTTCAAAAGTATTTTATAAGATTAAATATGTATAACATATTAAAATCTCTCTGAAAATTGTACATAGTGATGATGATTTTTGGAAAACTATTTTACAATAGTTAATTTTGGGCAGAATATATTATCAATAATTATTTATTCAATCAAGCAATAATTATGTTGTTATAAAATCTTATATATATTATTACATTTTATTAATATATCGCAATTTGATAATTATAATATGCAATTGCCTCTTTCTTTAAATTTATATTTATACGTATTTTCATACAAACAAACTTCGTGCGTTGCACAAGTTTGTATACTAGTTTATTAAGGTCAGTATGGAGGAAGAATCCAACATATAATTAAACATGTACGTGCTCATATAAGTCTCTATTAAAAAATATGTGTTGAAACTTTTGATTTCAGAACCAAACCCGAGTTGTAGGAAATCAGGGCGAAATTGTGGTGGGCATCAAGGTTCATGTTGTGGAAGAAGCGATTGTTATAGATCATCGTGGCCTGAAGGCGTCGGTTGGGAAAACCTTCTCGGGGGGAGCTGTCAACAGGAATAAAATCAAAGTCAGAGTCATCAGCCCAATATCTCACACAAATCAGGACTATCTAGAGAAATGATATTCACAATTACGCTCATCAACTACATAACTTTATTTTTCATTGAATTTTTGTTTGTTATAAATTGATTATTGGTGTGTTTACCAAGTTTGTTGTTTTGTTGATTTCTAAACTTTATTTGTTTGGATTTTTGAACTTATTTTATTTGAATTTTCGTGAATATTTGATTTGATGGTTTATCCTAATCGAGATTAATATTCGTGGCTTTCGACGTCATTCAATCCCTTCTTCAGGTGTTTAATTTAAATTTAATAACGTTACAAGACAACATGAATACCATTGGCATTGGTGTCTAGTCGGACCGTCGTAACAGTTAATGGTACCAATATATCGATCGATGACCAATCTATTTGGTAACCACCTAGTCTCCAAACACTATAAAATTTTATTTTGTTTTTATTTCATCAGCCCCATTAACCCATTATCAAAAGGAAACTAACACCAAAGAGGAGTAGGGTTAGACCAACGAAGAAGTATAAAGGGGAATAAAAAGTGAGTATAACGGGTAGTAGGTACCTACAATAGTCGGTTAAAATGCAAAAATGTGTGCTATCAGCAAATAATATACTACGGTTAAATTATTTAGAATTAATCAATAATAGAGATTATTCACAGTAGATGAACAATAGGTGGGACTATTTTAAACAATTTTTCTCATTAAAATCCGGTTTTAAAACTCAAGGTGACTTAGATTAAAGATAGACTTAAATTAAATTTTCTTTGTTAAAATACCAACATATGAAAACAATCTAAATCGTATTTCCTTCTTTTCACTATACTTACTATATTTAACTTTTTATGCAATTTAACATGATATTTTGATTAAGTATATATTGAACCATACACATACAAAAATTATAAAAACTTAATATTATTAAAGTATGTCGATTAGACGATTGATGATCAAACAAGATCTCACTTGGCTGTATTTTTTTACACATTAACAGCAATATATAAAATAAGATTGAACGATAAATAATGTTATGTAGTAAGTATTTTAGAAAGGAGAAAGTATATATATATTACTCTTATTTTGTATTTTATTCTTAATTTATAAATTTATATATTACTCTTACTTATTAATTTATTACTCTTATATATTACTTTTTGACACTATTCACTTATATATTACTCTTATTTTGTGTTTTATTCTTAATTTATTAATTATAACATAGTCAAGTGAGATCTTGTTTGATTCATCTCAATGCAAAGAGTATTAATATCTACTTTTTATAATATTTTGTTATATATAGTAAGAAATATTAAGCATTAAATAAGTGCATTGAATAGCGTGAAAAAAATAATAAGAAATTTTCAGTGGAATGGAGAATCTTTGTCCTTAATAATGTTTTTTGGTAACTTAAATTCCCACCCTTCGTTAATGGGAAATTTATTTACCATGATACCGTCCACATAGGACGGTATCCAAAAAAAAATTTATTTTATTTTTTAGATCAAATCGCTATCTCAAATGACGGTTTTATTAAAACTATAATTTAAAAAAAATAAAAAAATATTAAAGTAAACCGACACTTAAGATGGCGGTTTTGCTTATTTAAAAATTTTTGACAAAAAAAAAATATGGGCTTCATTAAAGGTTATGGGCCAAAATTGTATTTAGATAAACACTAATTCTTAAATAAGACGGTCTTACAGTAAGACCATCTCTATTGGGTTGACCTAATATATATTTTTTGTCTTAGAGTGCTCACTTATAATGTTAAAGTGATTACTTATAATTTTAAAATAATTACTTTTTATAGTTTTAGAGTGATTACTTATAATTTTAAAACAATCACTTACGATCTTAAAGTAAATAATTAAAATTATAGGCTAAATATATGGATCCATCTCATGATGAGACGGTCTCATACAAGACGGATTGTTAGATAAAAAGCAAAGGCATGGAATTATTTCGTTAAAAGTTAAGGGTGCAGTTAGTCGGAAAGGTCAACCTTGCGCCATGGAATAGCTGAACGCGTGTTCGATCTCAGATAGCGGTTTCCTCTTTTATACAAATCGTCATCTGATTTAGCAGTTTGATATTGAAAAAAATTAAAAAAAATTATTATCCTACATAGACGAAATGAAGTGAAATATGTTTTCCTATTACATAAAATGAGAATTATTTTGTAAAAAGACAATATTATGGAAATGAACTCTGAAATGGAGGTAGTATATATATATATATATATATATATATATATATATATATATATATATATATAAAAGCCTTATTAGGGCTTTAATTATGAGAAGCCATAAAGTTGTTAATTGCTATAATGAATGATTGATCATGTGAGAAGCTCATCATTGGAAGACTAAAAGATTAAAGTAATTTATGGATAATTGATATGAACATTAAATACCATGTGAGTTTCATATGATAAACTAATTTATCCTTATGTTTGTACGGTTAGCACTGATCATGTGCCCTTTTTGCATAAACGGATTCATATTCATACAATTTATTACTCCAACTCACATGAATCATTATATATATTTTCTTTGGTTTAGTGTTGATTAATTCCAAATTCCATAATCATATTTATGCTAAATAATCAACTCAACTAAAAGCAAGCTTAAGCTAATGGTTGAGTACGTCCTCTCACTCGAGAGTCTTTGGGCTAAAAGTGTCGATGCAACACATACCTCTTCATATCTGGTGCAGTGGTGCTAGATATTTCACTTTAAATGAGAGGTAGATGAGATTCGAAACCGTAACCTCTTGTCACGTTGACTTTTGATAACATGTCAAAAAACTAACTCAACAAAAAAATTTAAACTAATGTTGAAGGTGTAGGATATGTTGTACTATACCCTAACAATTTACTAATTCATTGTGTTCCTCCATAATAATTTAGTTAAATACCTCAAATTAGTTTTGGGCGACATCCCGGTTAACTTAATCTATCCAATAAGATCAATCTAACAAGATTATCTTCAAAAGAAAAAAAATAATTTTTATATAACAAAGAAAAAATATATTTAAAATTTTCTCCCCATATATAAAATAATCTAAATGTAATATAACAAATAATATGAAATAAATAGAGTAGTATGTTTTTAGTGTTTGACTTGAAATGCCAGAATCAATGATTATTAGTTCATTCTGTTCCTCCTTGATTTTAGGTATCTCAAATTAGTGTTGTGAGTTTACGCCACAATACATGCATGTATGCTCTTGGGTCTAACACCCACCTTCTCAACCTAACATGGCCAAATTCTAAATTCACAAATTATTGTATATTAAAGATAAATATCTCCACTAATTCAAATTATTTAAGTATATAATTTTTTTTAGGTCATATTTTTCGAGAGATCTTATTAGAGATATGAATTATTGGAGCTGCTAAATTCATATTTTAGACTACTAATAGTTTTTTTAGTTGTCTTTCATGCCCTAGTGTCTAGTTGCATTTTATTCCCTCTTTTTTTGTCTATTATTTACCAATGTATCTATTATATTAATTTTTGCCCTAGTTTTTCCTAATATTATTTTTTGCCAAGTAGTTTTACAGTTAAAGCAATAATGTCACTCATATTTCTTTCTACATAGAGCTCTTATTTTTGTGGGTAAATTGACCACATTTCTTTATCTCTCTCTTTAAAGAATAGTATATAAATTATTTGTCACCTCACTCACTATACCTATTTTGAAGCGGAAAATTAAATTGTTGACAATCTTGATCTCACCGATAGAAGATATCTAGTTGATTTTAAATTGCTTGGTAGTGTAATTACTAAACAGCATTAACACATCAACAAGAACAAAAGTTCCTACATTTCTTGTAGGGTTTTTCTTGTATGCATTTCACCTAATTAAGCTAGCGTTTACCCAGTCTATTTGCCACCATTCTTTTAGTAAAGTCGTCATTTAAAAAAAAAATTAAAAATTTACTTAGAATAATCTAATTTTTTTATGATTTTTCTATAATAATTCTATTTATTGATTAATCATGAATAATTTCAATTTTAGAGAGTATTTGCCTAGAGTAAATTTGGGTAACCCGATGACTTGCTTTAGTAAGTAATTTACCAAAAAAGTAAACTGAAAATTAATTTAAAATTAGAGAAAATTTTTGAAAATTTACATAAAAATTATAAATAATAAAAAAATCATAAATTTTTTTTACATTTTTCTTTACGTTTTTTTCGACAATTTAGTTTTATTTATCTTTTTTCTAAAAAAAAATTTGCTATAGCAAGTCATCCGATCACTAGTTATACTATAGGAAAATACCCCTCAAAGTTAGGATTATTCATAGTTAATCGATAGGTGAGATTATTGTAGGTAATTTTCTATGTAAATTTCCTCCCTATAATTACAGCTAAAACAACTTGAACTATTTTTATTTTCTAATTAATAGCTACACATTTCACTTTTATTGAGAGTTTTTTTCGGAGTTATTGTAGCCATTAAAAGATAGTATCATTCATCAACAATCTTAGATTTACAACACCTAATTTTCAAGTAAGATGTAAAAAAAAAACCCACGGACGCCCAAGTTTAATTTGGGTGTGTTTGGGCCTACTTTGATTTTTTTTTTAAAATTAATTAAAATTTCAGTTATTCTTGTGAGAGATGATCTCAAAACATGAAGCTCATATTCTTATTTTCTCATTAAATTGTATTAATTGGGCTATTTAGCCCATATATGTAATGCGTCTCTTGGGGAGACCGTCTCTCACAACAATTTATGTTAAAATTTAACTGTAAAATATTTATTATATTTAGAACTGTGAATTACAATGCCTAGTGTTTAAAGAATTATGGTTTACTGTAATAATATTAGTGTCATTTATATATATAAGAAATTATTTTTATCATCAATGCACAAAACATATTGTAATGGACATTTATTTTATTCGTGAAGAGATTTAACAAAGTAAAGCTCGGGTTCTTTATGATTCATTGAGATACAAAATCACAGACATATATCTTTACAAAAGGCCTTCTTCGTGTTAGTTTTACTTTATAATTTTAGATAAAATTGCAACATCTACAAGCCATTCGCTTCAACAACGGCGGTATGATAAAAGTGTATATGAAGTAAATAATGTTTATATTATGCAAATTATTTACAATAAAATACTAATAATTTTTTCTAAATAATTAAAACTTGTGATATAATTATTTTTTTAATAGCAATAATTTTCCTAAGACTTTTAGTATAGTAATATTATATTACAACAATTTACATATGAGGTTTTTATGCAAGTCAACAAAGATCACATGGTAGGATTATCCATCGTGACGGGAATGAAAGCAATCAGGGATTAATTGGCGTGAAACAAGGCAGCGTGCTTTTATAGTCTAACAAGTAATAACGCTGGCTAGTAGATTCCGCTACTCGGCCTGCACAGTCTGAGCTCGGTATATTGGCAGATCTTGAGCCGTAAATATTTTATAAAATAATTAATAAATTGCAATTAAATTATTGTTTTTTTTGAAATAGAGGATCAAATATAAAATAAAATCATCAAATATAAAGTAAACATTTATGTTTTTTTCTAATATAGTGTATGAACACTTAATATAATTCACAAGAACTTTTGAAAACCAATTTGGTTTTATACAAGGCTGATTTACCAAGTAGCTATTTTTATAATGCGATCGGACTACAAATAGATTAATTAGAAGGTTAAGAAAAAGGTTTTACACACGATTTTGTAATATTGAAAGACGCATGTTATAAATTTGAAGAATTATATATATTATCAGGTGTTTTAACCTAGATATAAATTATCAGGCTTAAAACTAATCTAAACCTAAAAATGACTTGAGCTGAAGTCTAATTAGATTTGATTTAACCTAAAATACTAGTAGCTTGGACTCGAATGTTTTAACCTAATTGATTGAAGAATTATATATATGAACGATCAAAGTATCTAAATGAGTTAAAAAAAACAAATAACTATAAGTGTATCAAATTTTGAGAAACAAATATTATCTCAGTTAAAATATAGGAGTATATTTTTAATTTTTTCATGTAAGTTCCGAATTCGATTCTTATTTTCTCTTTACTTAATTTTCATTTTCTTTAATTTTATTTTATACTAAAAAAATATGTCAAATTCAATAATAAAAAAAATCAATTTCACGTTGAGCAAAACTCGAGAGATGAAAAGGTTGCGACGTTCAAAGTACGTTCAAATATTGCACCAAATTTCCATATTAAATTCTTTTTCTACAACAATACGTAATGATAAGTTCGTTAATAATCCTCTCTTAGACTTTCCTCATTTATTTCCACTTATTTAACTAACTTTTCAATTCCCATTCATGGTCCTTTTCGTCAATTTAACTACCTCATATTCTATCTCATAAAAAGCCTTAAAATATCATTATTTCGTCTTCTATCCCTTTAAATTTGCTTATCGAAATTCATATATATAACTTATTGTCAAGAAAATGCCATTTCAGTAACAAAAGAGGCGAAGGGAGTTAAAAATTAGCCACCTTTAAGTATTACTTGGTTGTCCCTTTAAATTTAATACAGTAACTAATTTATTACAGAGGATTTCAAAAGTCGCCCAATAACTCTACATTAGCCTAACTTATAATCGAACTTAATTTGACCTAACATAAAATAAATTAATAATTATGAGTAAATCAACCCAATTTCAAACCAATCTGAAACATCTAAACCAATCGAAATCGATACTATTATCGGATTGAACACCTCTAATTTATGACTTGTTGTCAATAAAACGTGCCACTTTTAGTAACAAAAGGGGCGAAGGAAGTTGAAGATTAGCCAACTCTTCTATTGCTTTTCTAACTACCTCCATACTCCTATAGGCTATAAATACCTTGCTCTACTTTCCTCCTTATTTCATCTCTCAACATCCCACATTGTTTGCCTTAAAACAAAAAATATTCTTACAAAATGAGTAATTACTCCTTCACATTCTTCCTCTTTACATTGTTTGTATTACAATTCATTCTAGCAATAGAAGCTAGAGGGAGAAGTAACACCTACAATGTGGCCAATTTTGGGGCGAAACCCGACGGGAAAACGGACTCAACTAAGGCATTTGTGAATGCGTGGAGTGCGGCCTGTGGATCCACGGGCCGCCCTACGATTCATGTGCCTCCGGGTCGATTTTTGATCCGAAATGCCATAAAATTTTCCGGTTCAAAATGTAGGAACAAGGGTGTGAACCTTGTTATTAGAGGCACAATTATTGCTCCTTCTGATTTTCGAGCTCTTAGAAATTACGATACTTGGCTCGCTTTTGAGTACGTCACCGGAATGTCGATTTCCGGTGGCGTACTTGATGGTCAAGGGGCTGGATTGTGGAATTGTAAGATGTCCGGCAAAGGCGGGTGTCCAAGTGGTGTTACGGTAAGTTTAAGTTAAACTATTATACTTTCATTCTTTCTATGTCACATGTCAATTTAGTCATTTGTCACAAAAAATAAAATTCAATATGGTCAATGTAATCTAATATTTTACATTTTTTATTCCTAAATACTCTGCATATTCTTATCACAAAAAATTTGAATCTTTTTAATCAATTTCTAATATTTTTTTATTTTGGAGTAAATATAATTTCGTGACAGAAAAAGAATGAATCAAAATTGATTTTTCTATAGTAATTAGAATTTAACATCTAAGAGAAGGATAGAATATATAAAAAGCTTTCCACTATAATCGATTTATAATTATAAATTTCTAACTGTTTTAGGATAAATAATTATTTATATACAAAATTTAAAAATAATTTTGATTTGTCCAATTTGTGATAAAAATATTCAAACAATGTTTTTAAACCAAAAGTTAAATGTTTAAAACTTTATTTTCTCATAATTGTAAGTTTTAATCATGAATTATTCTAATTGTTTAGAATTTTTCCTTTTATTTTTATAACAGCCTAACAGATTTTCGATTCTCGGTCTACCCTTGTGGATCAGTTTTACGACAATGTAATGTGAGAAATGCATAAAGACTAAAGAGTAGCTTACATGTGACTTGATCTATATTGCCTTGAGTTGGAACATGAAAATTGTCTAATATAATGCATTATGGTTAACGACCAACCTAAAAAAGAATATATAATAATAATAATATAACCTGCCAAATCACGTGATTGTGTGTATAAATAAACAATAAACAAATTCATGAAAAAAAACCTAGTTAGGGCATTTATAAGAAAATTAAAAATCTTAGTTTGGACAATATACATACACATGTATTTGATATAACAGTTTTAGTAGAAACTGATGATTTTTAAAATTAAAACTTTAGAAAAAATGTCTTCGTTTTGGTTAAATAATAGTTTAAGTAGTAACTACTCGTGCATGTATGAAACTGGTATTAGTGTTCTCTATCGGTTAATCATATTTAAGCAGCTACTATAATTACTATTTTTACTAAACAACGTTACAACTATAGGTTATATACTCTAAAGTATTTGCATTAAGAGAATTATTATTGTGCATAAAACAAAATTTTCAATTAAGCAGCAGTTTTAATATTCTCTAAAGAACAGCTTCACATGTTGATTACTGCATCGCATATATATAATGACACAATTTCTTTGTTTAATTATTATTGTGCCTCTTTGTATTAAACATTAAAGAACCAACTTCAAAAAAAAATTTAAGTAGATTGTTGAGGCTTAAAATATGTTATATACTTTAACACGTTTCTCATACAAGAATATTTTAGACTACAAATGTACATACAACGCAAATCCTCAATTTAAATTAAGGCTGCTGGTTGAGATTTTGAACATGTGATCTCTCTTGTCAAGTTGGAATCTGAAATGATGTCAATAAATCAACTTAGTTAAAAGCTTAAACTAACAATTGACTAATTGAGGCCCAAAATATGATATATATATTCCAACCAATGAAAGTCCTGAGCATGTTCAACATGTTCAATAACATTGAGAGCCTCAATATTAAATTAAGTATTATATTGTCAAGTAACCAACATCAACTTAATCAATAATTTAAGCTGATTGTTGAGGCCAGGATATGTTATATACTCTAACACACCTTCTCATACAATAGCCCTTTGCACTAGAAGTTTGGATGCAGCAAAAACTTTTCTCATACCTGGCGCTAAATATTCCACTTAAAATGAGAGGTGTTTGAGATTTAAATTTTTAACCTCTTGTTATACTGACTTCTGATATAATGTCAAGGAACTAACTCAACCAAAAGCTTAAGCAGATGGTTGAGACCTTATAATATATTATTTAGTCTAACATATGTCAAGTTTTAAAGATATAAATTTGTTAAAAGAATATCATAATTTTTAAAATTGCACAAATTTAAAAGTAATTTGTCAATTTTTACTCCGTTTATGACTCGAACATGGCAACATTATTTACTAACGTTAATGAATGGTAATATTTTGTGCAGAATATTGGGTTTACAAACTGTAAAGATATAGTAATAAAAGGATTAACATCCTTAAATAGTCAATTATACCACATAGTATTTGTTGGGTGCAAAAATGTGAAAGTTGAAGGAGGAAGAGTAACAGCATCAGGGTCAAGTCCAAATACAGATGGGATACATGTACAAATGTCAACTGGTGTTACAATTCAGAGTACAAATATTGGTACTGGTGATGATTGTATTTCTATTGGTGCTGGTAGGCATGGCCACGGTCCGGGTTGGTCCGGTTCCGTTCCGGTTCCATCCGGTTCCGGTTCCACCCGGTTCCGGTTCCATTTGGAACCTGTCGCGAACGGTTCCGGTTCCGGTTCCGGTTCCGGGCGGTTCCAAACGGTTCCTTAGCGGTTCATGAGGCGGTTCCGGCGGTTCCAACTCACGGGACGGGCGGGTCGGACCATCGGTTCCATTTTAATTTTTTCTTTAAATTTTTGTATAATAAAAAAATACTATAATATCGCGGACGTACCTTTGATGATTACTTGATTATTAGCGAAATTCATTGCATGTCAAGTTGTCATCGTTATTGAAATATTTACTAAAATGAATGGAAAAAAATTAATTAATAAGAAACGAATCAATGATAATGTCGATAAAGATGATTAATAAAAAAAGAGGGAGAAAATGGACTTGAACCTAGTACCCAAATGAATACTAAGCTGCCTACGTATCCCGAAGGAATCAAAGCCCACGTAGTTCTTTGTCATACCTTTTATTTATAGTTGTTGAGTGTTGATTCATCGTTGTCGCTTGTCGGATTGATCCTATTCGTCTTCGTCATCATCATGTGGTTGATATTGATTAGATGCTTCCGCTGACTCTCCTCCTGACGATGATGAAGTTGTATCCATCATCATCCATGGATCATCATCGTCGTCTTGATCATCATCGTTCCTTAGTCCTTGTGTTCGTATCTCCGCTTGGTCCCAATCTTTCTTGCAAACACATATTTGAATACTATGTGGAGCAAGACGAGATCGCTTTTCATCCAGAACTCTTCTACCTGCACTAAAAGCAGACTCCGACGCAATAGTGGACGCGGGAATTGCAAGGATATCCTTTGCAATTCTCGATAAAATGGGAAATTTAAAAGATTTTTCTTTCCACCACTCCAAAATATTATAGACACTTGGGTCTATTTCAAAGTGGTGTTTTAGATAACTATCTAGTTCTAAAAATGTGGTCGAGGAAGAAGAAGATCCTACAAAACTATCATCTTGCGTCATTATGTTAGCAATTACTGAATTATAGAAAGAGGGACGAGCCGAAACGCTAGCACGCCTAGACATATCGCGTTTCGGGTTATATACACTAGCGTAAAATTCATACAGTTCAGCTAAATATTTTTTACATGTTCCGACATAATAAGCTACATCGGAAGACGGGCGATCTAACGCTTGATAATAAAATCCTATTACTTTGGTTAGGACCTCGGTTTTAAAACGTGGGTCCAAAATGGTTGCGATTCCATAAATGTAAGGAAAATCGGTAAAATATGATTTCCATTTTTCCATCATTTCAGCAAGAATCGGCCTTAATTGTGGGTTAGTATCTTCTTGTCTATGTTTAAGCAGGTGATAAAAAATAGTAATACATTCACTTATTACTAAGTGAACGTTCGGTTCATAAACATAAGAAAAAATCTTAGTCGCGTGGTCATACGCTTCTAATATGTTATGTACACCTATTGCTAATTCCCAAGTTTCATCAGCTATGAAACTATCTGTACACTCACTATATAGTTGTGTTATTACTGGGCGATAAGCAATCGCCTTTCTTAATAAATCGTTCGTTGACCCCCAACGTGTAGGAGTATCTAATGACCAATACACTTTTTTAAGTTGGTATTGGTCACATAATTGTTTATATCTTCTTTTAATCTTTCCGATCCTAAGCCATTTTACTATATCCCTAATTGGTTCTAATAATTCACTTAATTGTTTTATACCTACTTGACAAGATAAGTTAACTATGTGCGCACAACAACGTATGTGTAATAAGCTACCCCCAAGGATTAAACTAAAGGCGGGTTCGTTAAATAAAAGTTCTATACATTTTATGTTTGCGGTTGCATTATCTGTTGAACAACAAAATATTTTATCTAATAAGTTCCATTCCCTACATATCTCTATTAATCTATATTTTATGTTTTCGCCGGTGTGTCTTTCTGGCATAGTCTCAAAAGCAATTATTCTTTTTTGAATAATCCAATTTCGATCTATCCAGTGTGCTGTTACACACATATAAGATTCTAAATGTGGGGGAGCAGACCATATGTCAGTTGTTATGCTAACCCTACCATTAAACGATTTAAACATTTCAACTAGGCCATAGCGCATTGATTCGTATAATTTAATTGTTCGTCTTTTAAGAGTGTTCCTAGGGATTGCTCTAAATTGTGGTTGCAATTGTTGTCTAGTGAGACGCTCATATGCCCTACTTTCACCGTGGTTAAAAGGCAATTCATCGCAAATTACATACCTAGAAAATTCATCAATCATGTCATTACGATTATATCTAAAAGGCATACCTGTGTTGGGAATGTCCCATTGTGTCTGTCGGCTTCCACTTGTGGTCCCGCTGCCGCTTGATGCATGAGTTTCTTTTGTGATTCCATGCTTCTTTGCCAAATGTTTGTTAAAAGATCCCGTTCCACCACCTAACACGTATTCACAAAACACAATAAATAAATGTTTATAAAATATGAATATATAATGTATGAATGTATTATGTATGTATAAAAAACTTAAAAAGTATTTACCTCTGGCGAAATTGTATGAAACTAAGGGCTTTACTCCTTGACTTTCACAAATTTGACAAGTGCATAGGAACATATCTGGATTCTCGGTTGGTTCTTTTGTGAAATACGACCACACATGTGAAACAGCTCTACCACTAGAAGGTGGCATTGCCGGAAAAGGTTGTCTTATTGGTTCATCTTCATCTAAATAAATAATTTAAAATTATAAAACTATAATTAAATAAATAAATAATTTAAAGTTTAATTAATTTGAAGAATAAAATTATAAAACTAACCGATAGTTTGGAAATTGACTCGTTTACCACGAGCTTGTCTTTGTTGTTGTTGTTCTCCTTGTTCTTCATCTGATCTTGTTGATGACTGTCGAGATATATGTACCCCAATTGGGGTCGTTGGTTCTTCTTCTTGTTCTTCTTCTTCTTCAATTTGTATATCTTTTTCCACTTCTTCTGCATATTGATGTAACTCCGGGTCGTACCCTTCCGGATAATTAGGTTCATAATTATAATTACTAATGGAGGGTGTTGTTGATACCGACGGAGTAGAAGTGGCCTTTCTTTTGGAGGAACTGGAACCTCCTAATGATTTTGCCACTTTAGTAACTTTTTTTGTGGCTCTTTTCAAAAATGAAGACATGATTGATAGTATAGAAGTAAAAATAGAAATATAGAATTAAGAAATAAATAAATGATTAATTATGTAACTAACTAAATTAAGAAATAATTAGAAGACTAATTATGTAATTAAGAGAATAATTGCGTAATTAAAGAATTAAGTAGAGAGAGTAGGAGAAGAGATGAGTTGTGAATGAAAATGATTGAAAGTGATGAGTATTTATAGGATGGATTCCAACGGCTCTCTAACGGCTCTCTAACGGCTAGTTTGGCTCAACGGTTCCATGGAACCGGTGGGCCGGTTCAACCGGACCGGTCCCGGTTCCGGTTCCGGTTCCGGTTCCATGGAACCGTTGAGCCGGTTCAACCGGACCGGTCCCGGTTCCGGTTCCAGAACCGGTTCCATGGAACCGTTGGACCGGTTCTCCCGGACCGGTTCCGGTTCCAACCCGCGGGTTTTTTGGCCCGGTTCACGACGGTTTTTTCCGGCGGTTTCACGGTTCCGGCGACTTTTTTCCGGCGGTTTCACGGTTTCGCGGTTCGGGGCGGTTCGGAACCTGTCGCAAACGGTTCCGGTTCCGGTTCCGGTTCCAAGCGGTTCGGGACCGGTTCGGTTCCGGGTAACCCGCCCCGTGGCCATGCCTAGGTGCTGGTACTACTGATTTGTGGATGGAGAATATCAAATGTGGACCCGGTCATGGCATTAGGTATTAATTAATTCATTTTTTTTTCAAATTTGATTTGTGGATTCAATTATCAGTATTAAATGGTGGAAATAATAATACGGAGGCAAGTTTAATGAATGTTTGTATTTGTTCTTGTTCAATCATTTTGATTTCATCGTAAAATTCTTTTAATGCAATATCATTTAGAAAGGTGGCGTACAAAATTGTGAAAAAAATTATGATTAAAGTTTTATTACAACATAATACATTTTATGAAAATTTAGTATTAACAATTAAACACGGTAGTATAAAGATGTTGACTTTTTTAGGTTAGGTTAGATTAAAAATTTGGAAAATTTACTTTTGTAAAATTTTTCTAAAAAATATTTTTAGGAATTAAAATCCTTAACGAATTGGTCAGGTTGATCTGAATCTTATTATCTTGTTAAACTATAAACAATTTGATTTGAAAAAAATACTACTTTGTTTTTTTGAGTGTGCTTTCTTTGATTTCTTTATGCAAAAATTTTTTTAATTAAATGGGGCAAATTCAAAGAGACAGATAAAGTACTTTCTTTTTATTTTTGCTATCAATAAATGTGTTTTCTTAGACTGAATTAAATCAAATTCAATTGTACATCGAATTGAATTGAGGCATAATGCATAACATAATAAATAGTGAAATGTATAAATAGGTAAACAGTATAATTTATCAAAAAAGCGAAAAAATACATAAAAAAAATAATTTAAAACATAACAAAACTCATAGGGCGAAGATATATTTGAACACATAAGTGAAAAACTAAACATAATTGTGATGATTAAAATATATTATATTAAAGTGATATTGACTAAATGTTGGAATAAAATAAATGCAGTATTGGAAGTTTAGGCAAAGAAGCATATGAGGCAGGAGTGCAAAATGTAACAGTAAAAACTGCAACATTTACTGATACTCAAAATGGAGTAAGAATAAAGTCTTGGGGAAGACCAAGTAACGGCTACGTCAAAGATGTTTTATTCCAACACATTACTATGATTAATGCTCAAAATCCCATCATTATTGATCAAAATTACTGTCCTGGTAACAAGGGTTGCCCTGGAAAGGTAACTTTTTTTCTTTTTTTTTTTTTTATTTTACTAATGTCTCGATTTCATACTACTATATTTTCTCATATGTGAGTCCTTTTGGGTAGAAGTACGGATGTAACATTCGCTCTACTCATCCTTGTGATGAAGGGTGGGTGAGATTCGTACTCGTGATTTCTTGTCATGTTAGCTTCTAATACTATGTTTTGTAATCAACTTGTTAGAGTACTATATCTTAATTGGTTTTTTGAAATAGTTTTAAAAGTCATCAAAACAAGAGGTCACAATAGGTTTTAATCTCAATCACCCCTCATTTAAAGTGGTCAAATGGCTCGTGTGAGGGGCCATGTTAGAATATACTTCTATAACTTATGCTCTTCTCATACTTGTCGTGAATTTCACTTTAAACGAGGGGTGGTGAGATACATAGTCGTGTGAGTTGTGATTTCTTGTTTCATACTTGTGAGTCGTGATTTCTTATTATGTTGGCGTCTGATACTATGTTAAGTAATCAACTTGTTAGAGTTATATAACATTTCCTTGGACCTCAACCATTAGCTTAAGCTTTCGATTAAATTGGTTCAATAACACAACTCAACTAAAAACTTAAACTAATAATTATGATAAACAGGTATCTGGAGTAAAAATAGAGGGTGTTACATACCAAGATATACATGGAACATCAGCAACACCAGTAGCAATAAAGTTTGATTGTAGTGCAAAAAACCATTGTTCAAGGCTTAGACTGGAAAATGTTAAGTTGACCTACAACAGCAAATCAGCCACCTCTATTTGTACTTATGCTGCTGGTTATACTTTGGGATTGGTTCAGCCTAAAAGTTGTTTATTATAGGATTAATATTTTTTTTTTTTCTAATTCCACTAATTCTTCTGTGATATGTTATACTATCACTCTATCATTGGGCTGATGTAAAAATCCAGGTCTTATCCATTATTATTACTTGCCTAGCTAGTTTAGGCATTAATGGTTGAGATCGTGTGATTGTGTTGATTTATCTTGTAATTTTTATAGATGGTGACTCCAAGCATGTGTGTTATTACTTATTTGACTTGTAAATACATGCGATTTGGAAGTATTATATTTTATTTTATAAGAATGGACGAAAACTATTGATTAATTACTTAGATCCTTTGTCTTGGTAGAATTGCATCAAGGGTAAAAAGAGTGAACTCTAATGTAAAATTGGAGTGTTGTAATATTTTGTTTTTAGTTCAATGAATTCTTATCTTTCATTTTACCCTTTTCTTCGTATTTAAATAGTTGTTAAAGTTTCTGTAGCAATTACTGTTCATCAACTGTTCTTAGTGGAATCTTATTTGATTTGTCTTAGTGTACATTTTCATAATATTAACTTTTTAAAATTTTTTATTATATGAAATTAAAGATATTAAAGATTAAAATTGTGCATTGGATAGCATGAAAAACAAAACTATAACAACTATTAAAAACCGGAGGAAGTATATAATATAAGAAATTTTACTTTTAAAAAATTTCACATTTGGGTGGTTATCTTTTAAAATTTTTACTTTTCAATTACTATATAAAAATCCCATCTTGGTTCAATTTTTTTTGTAATTACTAGAAAAAAATCAAAGAGTAACCAGATTAATTGGTTGGTGACCATTTGGACCTTTAGAAGAAAAGGTGTGACAAAGGAGAGATTTTTATAAAAAATTAAAGGTGAATATTTTTAAAGGGAACCACCCAAGTTGAAATTTTTAAATGTAAATTTTCTTATAATGTACTTTAAAAATGTTATATTGTTCACATTTTGCTAATGAATAGTACTACGACTCCAATTGCATAGTGTTAACTTTTTCACTTCTCTTCACAATTGCACTTCGTGTTTTACATTAGAACTCATTAAATATTAAATGAAGGAAAAGACTGAATTGTATGTGAAAGTATTATTTAATCACTCTCAACAGGTACAACTTAAATATAATAAGAGTCCAATAACAATGGTTAATTGAGCATGGATTGTAAAATGAATCTAATACTCCATTATTTGCATCCATAAACAAATGTTAGTCCCCCACTCAAAGGAACACTTGAAAAAGGCAACAATTAGAATTTAAGGTAAATCTTTAAAAAGACTTGGTTATTAGAAAATCATGTACTAATCAAATAGTTTTTATTATATAAATATAAATACAAGAGTACAACTTTTTGCCCCTAACAACATCTTTTGATTTACATATCACTTAAACAAACACATACACAAATGCTTTCCTTATTGTTACTAATACATGAAGCAAAAGTTTTTTTACACGAAACAACTACTAATTAGAGCTTCTTAACAATGAGCTCCATTTGAACTATATGGTCCTACCATGCCCAGTTTGTTTTTTATGTTAAGCCAATGACAATCTTGAAACTCACATTTAGGTTCCTTATTTGGTTGGGCCACATCTATAGGATTTAAGAACCTCCTTCCCCATGTTGGGGTACCATCCTCAAATGAATTATGGGTTAATCTTCGGATATCCGATCCATCAATTTTCGCAATAAAGATTTCACCATAAGGTTGGTAATGATGTGGGTTTGAAATAGGCTCAGCTGACACTCCAGTATAATCTGAAGTAAACACAATACTTTGCCCGTCCGGACTAAACCATGGATGATTCGCTCGCCCGCCCACTCCACTTTGGATTACCTTACGAAGCCCTGTCCCATTAGGATGGATCATAAACACCTCAAAACTTCCACCACCCGGATCCTCTCTGTCCGATGCAAATGCAATCCATTCTCCGTCGGGTGACCAATTACACATGGTATCACTCCATGGACCCTCCGTCAATCTCCGAATCCCACCCAATTCACCTTCCTCAGCATCCATAATGTATAGGTTTTTATGCCCCGATCGACCTGATCGAAACACGATCCACTTACCATTGGGCGACGGAGATGGAAATGCATTATTTTCACCTCCATGAGTTAACTTTTTATAAGGTAATTCCTCATCATCTACATTAATAGCAATTATATCAACCTTAGTACTTTCGGAGGCAAAATTGGGACCTACACTTGTGTAAACCACACCCTTTCTTACAAAGTCCCAAGCACTTGTAAAAGCCCTACCTTTATGAACAGCCCTCATATTAGACCCATTATGGTTTACAACATAGAGATACCCATCATTCAAATCACCCAAAAAAGCGATCCGATCGCCCATGGGTGAAAACGATGGAAACGACCCATCAACCCGAAATAGAGATATTTCGGGTTCGGATGTTTTTAGGTTTTCAAGTAATAGTATTTTACTTCCACTACTATCCTTTTCTCCACCCCTACATTTATGGTACCCTAATTGGGTCCCATCAGCTGATAAAAATGGGTTAAAATGATGGGTATTCGGTGAAACAAAACGGGTTAGTTCCATGAACTTTTTATTCTTAACATAAAAAAGCTCAATATGTCTAAAATCGGATCCGGGTCTTCTAGTAGCAACAGCAATAAAGTCATGATTACCCGGTGAAGTAGCCGGAGTAAAAACGTGCCAACCAGGTGGGGTGACTCGCTCAACAATAACCGACTCAGTGTTAACTCGTCCAACTCGTGGAAGAATCGCTTTGTAAATACTCCACCAGCCATCTTCATCGTTTCTCCGATGAAAGTAAATCGTTCGATCATCAACCCAAGTCGGCCACCCACCGTGTTCAACGATCTTAACTCGACCCGACCCGTCTCGAGTTGAGAAGACATAGATATCCGTACGAAGCTCCTCAACATCTCCACTCCATCCTTTTCCACCATAAGAAGCTACGGCGGTGTAAACCCCTGACGGAGAAACTGCCGGGCTAAAATCCGCAACACCTTTAGGGGTTAACCTGGAGGTTGACCCGGTTGGAATATGGGTCGAATAAACTGCTACCCAACTCGTTCTTGGCACGCCCGAGTTTTCATGAGTCGACACATAAATCAAATTCTCACCCACTAAACTCGGCCGATCCTTCATCGAAACTCTCGTATTTTCATTCCCTGAATCGGTTTTCAGTATAGGAACTTGAACCCGATTAAGAACTTCTACTTCCATGGCGGACCTAATTCCAGGACGATTGAATGAGTCACCAACAACTCGGACGTAGTCAAAGTAGATGTTAGAAGTACCGTTTCTTTCAGTGACATAGATGAGTTGAAGGTTATTGGGTGAAGATGGAATGGAATTGGGTTCATTAAGAAGCGACAAAATCGGTGATGAATCGATGGGAAAATGGCCATTGAAATTGACAGAGATTCCATCAGTAATTTTAAGTTCATGATGTTTAGAAATGGTGGGAAAAGATTGAGTGATTGAGGGAATTGGTAAAGTGTAGATATCGAAATTGTATCTGGATCTTCCTAATGTTGTAAAAACTATGGAGCTTTTTGTCGATGATGATGGAGAAAAGCAGAAATTGATGAATATCCATAGATGGATTATCTGCACAAGGGTAGTGTACTTCATTGTTAATTATATTTGGAGGTTTCCAATTGTGCAGGTTGTTTTTCTGGGAGTAATTAAATACTCATGGAGGGTTTTAGTAGTATCTTGTTCAGAATTTTGTAAATTTCAATCTTATACTAAGCTAAAAAGCATATTTTGGTTGGAATCGGTTTTTATTTTAATTGGAGAATAAATAGACTATTTATAAAAAATGATGAGTTTGATTGTTGTTTATTCTTACTTTACCCTTATAATTCAGAAAAACATATTATTGTGAATATAATTCTTTATGTTTATGTCTTTTTATATACTTTAAACATAATTTTTTATGATAAAAATATTAGAAAATCTTCATATGTTAACCTTATGTTTTTTAATGTTATAATGGCAGACAATTTTTTTTTATGTGGATAGTGATCTTGAACTTTCAAATATTTATGTGGTAGATAAAATGCTAAATTTTTTATTAAATTAAGTACTCATTTAGACCAAACTTTCAAAGAAGTCTTCCTTAAGGGTGATTGGGGCGTTTGTTCTTATGAAAAAGATCGATATGATGGATAATAATAACGTAAATTTACCAAAAATCTTACACAAATTCTTGTATGAGACGGTCTCACCATAAAATATGCCTCATATTTGGATTAAATAGCCCAATAAAAGAAACTTTCAAACTATGAGACGGTCTCATCGTGCTCATCGTGAGACATGTCTCATACAAGACGGGCTGAAAATCTTAACCTTTTTTCTTATCAAGTGGAAAAGTTAAAGGCTTAGGGTCACCACGCGGATTAAAAACATTCGTTCACTATGTAGAAAAGCCAAAAATTTTGAATCACCACATGAGATTTTCTCAAAATTAAAATATATCTACATTGAATCTTGTTTAATTTATCTCAATATATATAATTTAATATGTTTAGTAAAAACTAATTTGACTTGATTTTTTTTATTAGCTAATAATTTAATGTATAATTTTTATAAGGAAAAATTACCTAGAACAATCCAATCTTTTCATGATTTTCCGACAATAATTCAACCTATTGATTAACCACGATTAATGTAACACTCCGGCCCCTCGAACCGTTGGTGACTACGCATGGAGACTGTAGACTGACCCCACAAACCAACACAAGTCTTTCCAGTGAACTTTGGCCTCACTCGTGCGCGCTCGGTTTAACTTGTCAGGAGGTCACCAATCCTAAGATTACTCCCCACTAAGCACGCTTAACTGTGGAGTTCTTAGAAAATGGGTTCCCTTAAAAAGAAGATGCACCTTGTTATATGAATAGTTTATCAATCTTTTTCAAATCTCAATATGGGATATCACAATTAATCCCAACTTTGGATGGTATTAACCTAGAGTAATCCCGGTAAATTGATGACATGCTATAGCAAGTTTTATTTTTTTAAAAAAAAGATAAATTAAAATAAAAAATCGAAAAAATGTTTAAAAATATTGAAAAAAAATTCTTTGATTTTTTTATTATTCCGAACATTTTATGTAAATTTTTAAAATTTTTCTCTAATTTAACATTAATTTTCAGTTTACTTTTTTGGCGAATTATCTAATGTAATAAGTCATCGGGTTATCAAAATTTACTCTAGGCAAATACGCCTTAAAGTTGGGATTATTTATAGTTAATAAATAAGTGAGATTATTGTAGGATAATCATTAAAAGATTGGATTATTCTATATAAATTTTCTTTTTTATAATGTCTATTTGTAAATATTAATACTAATAATAATATATTTGAGAAATATGAGATAAAAAAGTCAAATAAATATTGTGACTCTAAGGAGTAGATTATTGTGGAGTCTTGTAATTGTCACTTTCATTTGTGTTTTTGTAGGTTAAAATTATGTGGAGATGATGTTGGAAACGTTGAAATTTGTAATGGTTAAAAGATAAGGTTGAGACTTGTGCATGATATTTTGTTTTTGATGTTTCGGTGAAGATTGGCCACTCATGGCTATTCATTGTTGAATAAATGAATTATGATAATATTAATCGGACCTTCTCGTCTCCTGGCTTGCTGAATTTTAGGGGTATCGAGAGGAAAAGGGAATATCATTAGAAGTCTTATATTATTTTCAAAGAACAAGGGCAAAGGAAATATCTCTTATATCTCATGACTTATAAGTATAAATTTTACGTGAATCAAGAAAGAGAGAAAATGGGTAAAAATGTGTGTTTTATGGGAAACGAGAAAAATATGTGAAAGAGATGAAAAGATAACTTAAATGAATTATGAGAACGAAAGCAAAAGGTGTGAATATAAGCGGGTATTGAAATTTTATTATACAACAGATCACAATCAGTTGCAAGTATTTCATAATGAACCAAATATATTACAAGAAATTGACCATCTTGAATAAAATAGATATTTAGATATCGGTTATAAAAAACCTAATCGATTATTAAAAAAACTATGCATAAAAAAAATCTCAAATGAAACAACCTCAATAAAACAGATGAGTATGTAATTTACTAATGGCAAATTGGATTAGTACTAATACATGATTCTAATTCAAAAACTTAATGCAAAATATCAAGCGATTTCTAAACTTATAGGTATGGTCTATGGTCAAAAGTTTTTTTCCCATCCTTATAATCTATAATTTGGGTCCGAGATTCTTTATGACCTATTTTAAATTCCTTCTATTTTTATTGTACCGCATGTTTGATCGGATATTATAAAAATAGCTTATGATCAAAGATGGTTCCAGGAAAAAAAATAATATCGATAATTTAAATTAAAAAAATTTACATTTAACGACATTTGACTAAAACAATTTAAGCATGTTTTCATTAATGAGTTTTTGAGCTACAAATTTAGGGATCAAGGTTCAACATTAAGCAATTTACCCAACTTTAAGTTTTTCTATTACCTACTAAATTCAACATTTTGACTATTTACCCAACTTAATCCAATTTTTTCTCTCCTTTATTTTTATGCAATTTAAGCTTTTTTATTTTTCAAAATTTGTGTAATTTTCCCCTCCTTCATTTTGTATGCAGTTCAAGGTTTTTCTTTCTTCTATTTTTATGCAATTTGAATTTTCTCTCTTCAATTAGAGAAGATGAAACAAAAACATAACTCCAAATAATAAGATCTATTGAAAGGTGTCCGAAATTAAATCTATAAAGACATAACTTAAAATAGACAATCTATCCATTTATCTATCTTTTATCTATACAATATACTAATGAAAAAACAATTAGGACACATGTCAACTATACAATAAAATTTTTTCCGATCTTTTTATTTTCTTATTAAGAAAATATTGTTTAACATATTATGTAATATATTTCTGATTAGATTTGTTTAATTGATTAGTTATATAAGCTTTTAAAACTATACCTAATTTACTAATTTTTTACCAATACAATCAATTAATATATGTAGTATCTTTTATTTAAATAGGATGATTATCAGATAACATATTAATTATTTATGAATAAAAAATTAATTTTTATTAAAATAATCTATCTATACAATATACTAATGAAGAAACGATTATGACACATTTCGACTTTACGATAAAATTTTTCCCACCCTTTTCATGTTTTTATTAGGAAAATATTTTTTAGTATATCATGTAATATCTTTCTTATTAGATTTGTTCAATTGATTAGTTATAAAAGCTTTTAAAACTATAGCTTACTAGATAGATTCTCGTGCCAAGCACTGTTTAAGAATTTTTTAAATAAAAAAATTAGTAATGTTATATGTGTAATTAAGTTATTATATGAATTAACTTCTTAAGTATATTGAAACTATAAATTGATTTGTTTTAAAAACTGTAAAACTATTACTATTAGATTGAGATACATATTTATTATATATTACTATATAAAACAATCATAAAATTATGTACTAAATAATATAGATTATGAATAATTACATAAAATAATAGTAAATTTCTATACATAAAAATAATATAAAAATAATTCAAATGTTCAATGTCTTTGTAAAACCTTAAATTAAGTTTTAAGCCTAAAGAAAATATTTTTTTTATTATATATAATAATTAACATATAACTTAATTTAAGTATTTATGTATCATAAACTTGTCAAATATAGGTGATAAAATTATCATTTGAAATTTATTTCACCGATATCATATCCTAATTATTAATTACTCCTATAATTTACTTAAATGATTAATGTGTAATCTCTTTAATTTTTACAGTTTTTTTAATATAGACATGTAAGTAATATACAGGATTATCTATTGTAAAACTTTCAAAATTATTTTCTTTTCTTAATTTATTACAAATTTTTTTAGTGAAAATTAATAATTTACATAAATAATTAATATGTTATTCCATAATTATCCATTGTAATTAAAAGATATCGCATATTTTAGATGATTGTATATGGTAGAAAAATAGTAAATAAGGTAAAGTTTTAAAATCTTTTGTAACTAATCAATTAAATAAATCTAATCAGAAAGATATTACATGATATGCTAAAAAATATTTTCCTAATAAGAAAATGAAAAGAGCGGGAAAGTTTTTACTGTAAAGTCGACATATGTCCTAATCGTTTCCTCATTAGTATATTGTATAGATAGATAGATTTACTAATTTTTTACCATATACAATCAATTAAGATGTGTAGTATCTTTTAATTACAATAATGGATAATTATTAGATAACATATTAATTATTTATGTAAAAAAAATAAATTTTATTAAAATAATCTATCTATACAATGTACTAATACAGAAATGATTAGGACACATGTCGACTTTACGATAAAATTTTTTCCGCTGTTTTCATGTTTTTATCAGGAAAATATTTTTTGGCATATCATGTAATATCTTTCTTATTAGATTTGTTTAATTGATTAGTTACAAAAGCTTTTAAAACTATAGCTTATTTACTAATTTTTTACCATATATAATCAATTAAGATATGTAGTATTTTTTAATTACAATGGATAATTATTGGATAACATATTAATTATTTATGTAAAAAAATAAATTTTATTAAAATAATCTATCTATATAATGTACTAATACAGAAATGATTAGGACACGTGTCGACTTTACGATAAAATTTTTCGCGCTCTTTTCATGTTCTTATCAGGAAAATATTTTTTGGCATATAATGTAATATCTTTTTGACTAGATTTGTTTAATTAATTAGTTATAAAAGCTTTTAAAACTATAGCTTATTTACTAATTTTTTTACCATATATAATCAATTAAGATATGTAGTATTTTTTAATTACAATGTATAATTATTGGATAACATATTAATTATTTATGTAAAAAAATAAATTTTATTAAAATAATTTTGTAATTAAATAAGAAATAAAATAATTTTGAAATAGTTTTACATAGATAATTCTATATATTACTTATATGGCTATACTAAAAAAATTACACAATCAAATGGATTACACATTATTATTTTAGTAAATAATTAGGATAAAATATCGGCAAAATAAATTTCAAATGTAAATTTTATCACCTATGATTGACAAGTTTATAATATATAAATAAATAAATAAATTTATATGTTAATTTTTATGTGTTGAAATTTTCTATTATTTTATGTAATTACATATAATCTACTACATATTGTTTAATGCATAATTTTATGATTATGTTTTATGTAGTAATATATTAGTAATATGTAAGTCAATTTAATAGTAACACTTTTACAGTTTTTAAAACAAATTAACTCATAGTTTCAATATGTTTAGGAGCAGTGCCGTCTTTGAGAATGTCGGTCCCGAAGCAAAAATAAAAAGGGGCCCCTAAACAATAGTAGTATATTTTGTGAATAATTCATCAACAAAAAATCTCATCGCTTTTAAGCCAATTGTCAAAAATAATCCGAAGACTTTACAAAGTAACAAAATTATATAACAATCACTTGAAAAATGTATTTTTTCGACCATTCCTTGAAGCAAATTCATCGATCAAATCCTCATAAGGAATTTTATCCAACACATCATTCTCAGTCGATGAACTAAAATTTATTAGAATAGAATATCTTTGAATAAACTAATATCTTGCATATTTTGTGAATTTTTTGATTTGGTAATTATTTTGTAGTTATTTAGTTTCCTAAAACTAGAGATTACTTTTTGTATATATTCATCAATTCATGAAATGAATGGCAAGAGAAATCTTTTCCAATATGGTCTCAGTAGCCTAGGTTTTTAATTCTTCACAACTTTTGTCTTCCACCTCCTTCGTTCTTCTTCTTTCTTTCTTTCTTTATGGCTTCCCCTTGTCCATTTTCTACATACAATTGGACTAAACAAAAGCCTTATTCATCTTCCTATAGTGCGCCTGAAGTTTTAGGGCCACATCCAGCCCAAAATTTTTGTACGGGGTCTAGTTCTTCTATGGATTATTGTTCTACGGAAATTGATCACACCATGCACAATCTTTCTTTATCTTCTCCGGATGAGCAATATTATATGGATACCAATGCGACATCTCATATGTCACATTCTCAAGGTACTTTCTTGAATTATTGTCCTTTGAAGTATCGTTTTAATAATGCAATTGTTGTTGGTAATGGTCATATGATTTCGATTCATGATCACGGACATGTCTCTCTCCCTTGCCCTAATCAACCTTTAACTCTCAAAAATGTCCTCCATGCCCCTAAACTCATCAAAAATCTCATTTTCGTTCAAAAATTTACTAATGATAATATGGTCTCTTTTGAATTTGATCCTTTTGGATTTTCCGTAAAAGAATTGGACACCGGGAACATAATTATGCGGTCTAATAACACTAGTGATCTCTATCATTTCATTTTGACACATAGAGCTACCTCTTTCTCATCCTCGTCATTCGCTTTTTTCGCTTCCTCTTCTAGCACCTGACACTCTCGTTTGGGGCACCCGGGCAAAACTATTTTAGCTACCTTGTATTCCTCTTGTTTAATCAAATATAATAAAAATCCTAATTTTGTTTGTCATTCTTGTCCTTTAGAAAAACATGTTAGCCTTCCTTTTCGTACTTTTATGTCTGTCAGTTGTCGTCCCTTTGAAATAATACATAGTGATTTATGGACTTCTCCGTGTTTCAAGCCCATCCGGGTACAAATAATATTTTATTTTTCTTGATAATTATACTAATTATTTGTGGACATTTCCTTTATTTTGTAAATCACAAGTTTATGAAATTTTTGCCAATTTTAATACTTATTTTAATACCCAATTTGAGCTACAAATCAAATCCTTTCAATGTGATCATGGGGGTGAATTTGATAGTAAACTTTTTCACCAATTGTGTGTTTCTTGTCCTCAAAGTTCTTCTCAAAATGGCAAGTCCGAGAGAAAGATTTGTTCCATCAATAATATTATTCATACCCTTTTGTGTCATGCTTCTCTTCCACCGTATTTTTGGCTCCGTGCCTTAAATACCGCAACCTATCTCCTTAATATTTTTCCGTCTAAATTACTTGGTCATCTCACTCCCACTCACTTTCTTTATCACAAAACTCTTTCTTATGACCATCTCTGGGTTTTTGGGTGTTTATGTTTTCCTTTAATTTCTTCCACTAAAATTCACAAACTCTAACCTCGATCTTCTCCATGTGTCTTTTTAGGCTATCCATCATCGCATAGAGGTTACAAGTGCTATGATATTGTGTCTCGTAAGATTCTTATTTCTCGTCATGTGATTTTTTATAATGGTTTTTCCTTTTTTCCAAGACTCCAAACGTACTTCTCATGAATATGATTTTTTGGATGATCTCAAACGTACTTCTCAATCCAGCAGCAACATCCCATCACTTAACCCAACCCCATCTCCTATTCCATCACCTAACCCAATCCCATCTCCTACTGGACATCACCTCCCTAATGACCCAACATCATTCTCCCCATCAATAAGCTCCTTCCTTCTCATCTCAAAAAGCTGGACTTAGCCCAGTTGACATCCCGCCAGCCCTTATCCCCCTTCTTATTGGGCCTACATCACACGGTCCAGCACCCCACCTTTCCAGCCCATCCGTACCTTCATCCTCTCCCCCTCCTCTATCCCCTCCGGCGTGGTTACGCATAGTAAGCTTGGAATTTTTAAGCCCAACCCCAAATATACATCTTAAGCCCTTTCCGTTTCCTTTTCCCCTATTTTCGAAAATCCCACTCATGCCCTCCGTGACTCGAACTGAAAACAGGCCATGAAAGAGGAGTTTGATGCTTTGATTGAGAATAATGCTTGGGATCTTGTCCCTCAGCCCCCTAATGCTAATGTCATTCGTTCTTTGTGGATTTTTCGGGTCAAAACCAAGTCTGATGGTTCTTTTGAGCGCTATAAGGCGCGTCTAGTTAGTGATGGTAAGTCTCAACGGGAAGACATTGATTGTGATGAGACTTTTAGCCCAGTGGTCAAACTCGCTACCATTCGCATTGTTTTGAGTATGGCTTTGTCCAAGTCTTGGTCTATTCATCATTGGATGTTAAAAATGCGTTTCTTCATGGTCAGTTGACTGAAATTGTCTACATGCATCAACCTTTGGGTTTTCGTGATCCTACTCATCCCGATCATGTTTGTCTTCTTCAAAAGTCTCTTTATGGTCTTAAGCAGGCTCCTCGGGCCTGGTATCAACGATTTGCTAATTTTGTGACTATTATTGGTTTTGTTAATAGCATTTCTGATTCTTCTCTTTTTATTTATTGTCACGGGTCCGACATTACCTATCTTTTGTTATATGTGAACGACTTTATTCTTACTGCTTCATCTAATTTACTTCGTCAGTCTCATCATCATTATCATCCTACCCAGTATATCTCGCTCATAGAAAATTAAGGTCAGGGTCTAGGGAGGGAAAGACGGCGACAACTCATACCCATAAAGGAGAGCGCGACCAAAGGAGTCCTCCAGCTCGAGGAAGATAAAGAGACGTGATTACACGTGATATATAACTTAAAGACCTATAAAAATAAAAGTAGAACCACTACAAAAGAAAACAAAGAACTAATAGAAAGAAAACGATAATTACTTCGTCAGTCTATTATGGCTAAATTGAGTTCTGAGTTTGCTATGAGACTTAGGTCCTCTCAGTTATTTTTTAGGCATCACTGTTTCTCGAAATTCTGCAGGTCTATTTCTTTCTCAACACAAATATGCTACTGAGATTCTTGATAAAGCAGGCATGTCTCAATGCAAGCCTGCTCCTACTCTTGTTACTACTTCTAGTAAACTTTGTGTTGATGCTAGTTCTCTTTATGATGATCCTACTCTGTATCGTAGCTTGGCTGGGACTTTGCAGTACTCACTTTCACTCGACCGGATATTTCTTATGCCGTTCAACAAGTTTTTTTTATGCATGATCCTCGGGTTGAACATATGACTGCTCTTCATCGTATTCTTCGATATGTCAAGGGTACTTTTGATCATGGACTGCAGCTATATAAGTCCTCCATCTCTTCCCTATTATCATACACCGGTGCTAATTGGGGCGGTTGTGCTGCACTCGTCGTTCTACTTCTGGCTACTATGTTTTTCTCGGTGATAATTTGATCTCTTGGTTTACTAAGTGCCAATCTACGTTTTCTAAGTCCAGTGCTAAGGCTGAATATCGTAGTGTGACTAATGTGAAGTCTGAGACTTGTTGGCTTCGTAACTTACTTCCTGAGCTTCATTTTTTCATTTTTACGGCCACTCTTGTTCATTGTGATAATGTTAGTGCTGTTTATTTGTCGGGCAACCCAGTTCACCATCAATGCACTAAACATATTGAGATGGACATACATTTTGTTCGGAAAAAAGTGAACGTGGAGATGTTTGTGTACTTCATGTTCCATCTCGATATCAAATTGCCGATATTTTTACGATGGGCCTTCCTTAGATTCTCTTTGATGATTTTTGGTCCAGTCTCGGCGTCCGCAAACCTCCCGATTCGACTGCGGGGGTGTATTAGAATAAAATAATATCTTGTATATTTTGTAAATCTTTTGATTTGATAATTATTTTGTAGTTATTTAGTTTCTTAAAACCAGAGATTACCTTTTGTATATATTCATCAATTTATGAAATAAATGGCAAGGAAAATCAATTTCCAATAGTAGGTATAATCCAAGGTAATTTGTGTGTGAAAATGAAACTCCAAATTGATGAAGTAATTGAAAATCCTAAACCATGCATATGGAAGCTATTTTAGATTTTTGATTAATATTGAAGTTACCTTCCTTTTAAGGAAGGATTAAATGAAGTTTGTCATCCATGAAAATAAATTATCCTTGAAAATGTATTAGTAGAATATATTGGTAAATTTTATTCTTAAAAGCCATGCATCACCAAATTTCTTCACTAGTATTCTACTCTTGGAATTAGTAGGTTTGAGTTAAGGTTTTTATCTAATTAATTAAGCGTTTGATATAAATAAAGAAGAGAGAAAACTATATAAACATAGAGCGAGAAAGATTTAATTCATTACTTATAAAATGTAAGAAAATTATTTTCTCTTTTGCTTAAATGCTTCCACGTGTGGATGGGGAAGATTGAGATTGTTCCACACGTGGGTTCCCTGTTCCTTTGCTCTTCACCCTTGTATAAGTCAATAGAGGAAGGAACAAAGTTCCGTCGAGTTGGATAAATAGTCAAGGGTAATTAAAAAAAGTCAAAGGTTATAACTAAATTTAATAGGTCATTTAACAATCCGATAAGATGGTTAGTTACAATATCTGTACTTTTTTATTTATATAATTAAACTTTAATGCTATAATTAAAAAATAATTATAATGTTTTTAATAAATGATTCTAAACAAAATATTTGTTTGGGTTTAAAATGATAAGAAAAAATTATAAAACCTTGACCAAATTGACCTGATTTAAACCCAAACCTTATATGATTCGTCCTTAAATCAATCGGCTCTGAATATGATCTGACTTAAAATCAATCCGATTGAAAATGAATTGACTCAAAACTAAAGGTGTACAAAATAGACTCGAGAATCCGATATTCACCCGACCTTATAACCGAATCCGATTTGATTCGACTTAAAAATGAATTTGCAATTGTGTAAAAACTAATGTAAATACAAAATCTGATTTTAAAGAGACCTAAAATACCTGATCCAATATCAACCCAATAAATGAACACGGTTTACCCAAAACTCGCCGGGCTGGCCCTTTGGACATGGGTAATTGACCATGATCAAGTGGGTAACCCGTAACTGGCTAAGTGCCTTTCTTACCTTTATTTTTCGGCTTCCATTTCCTGAAGCAACTCGAAGCTTTTCCTAATTGTTTGAGCTACAGTTAAGGTTAGATTGTTTCTCTTCATCCAGTACTTTGATTACCGAATATTGTTGCATAATCAGTTAGTTGTTATTTAACTTTTTGATTAAGATTTTGTTGGGGTTCCTGAATTGGGGTTTTTAAGATTTTATGATTTTTCATCTTTTTTTCCAGTGTATAGGGTGATGATTCTTGAAATTGGCCACTTTGTGATTGAATAAATGATGAGGTCTTTAGTTCAATTTTGTAATTTTTAGCAGACAGAAAGTGGGTTTTGATTGAATTGAGAAATTGAGTTAAACCCTAAAAAATTTAGTTCAATCATGGAGAAATCGGGAGGTAAAACAATGGAGAAGCAATCAAGTTTTCGTAAGGTGATGGAGAAGCAAGTTAGCTTCAAAAATGTGGTGGATAAACCTGAAAGTTCTGGAAAAACAATGGAGAAATTAGGTAGTTTTCGAGGTGCCGTACTGGAAAAACAAAAGAGTTTTCAGTTGAAAATGGAGAGGCAATTCAGCTTTGCTGGTAGTGAGAAGAAGAAGAGCAAAGATTCCCCAGGGAAACGAGGCGACTCGCCTCTCCATATGTATGCTAGAGCTGGTAATTTGAGAAAAATCATAGAGATTATTCAGAATTGTGAAAGTGATGATTGTAAAACTTTGCTTTGCAAGCAAAATCAAGAAGGAGAAACTCCACTTTATGTTGCTGCTGAAAATGGGCATGCTATGGTAGTTGGAGAGTTTATGAAATATTTGGATTTGCACACTGCTTCAATTGGAGCTAGGAGTGGTTATGATCCTTTTCATATTGCTGCAAGACAAGGTCATATTGGTAAGACCTTCAATCTTATTTGGTACCATTTTGTTTTGCTTTGAGTTTACTAGGCTCACATGTAATTGTTTTAGTTTTTGATGTGATTGTATTGGGGGTGTTCCGCAAAATAGCTCGTTGCGGTACAAATAGATTGTTGGGTGGTCTAACCATCTAATGCTGTTATTTGGTAAATTAATCAGTTGAAATAACTTGTTATGAATCAGCTAATTTACAACAAGTTTATACTATGAGTATGTTCATTAACCACCCCAGTAAGTTATTAGCGGTTTGCCTAACACATGTTTTATATATTCCCTTTATAGTTTACAAGTTACACAACTTTGTTTTGTTATATTGGATATTCACGTGCCAACATCATCAGAAGTTGAGATTATTGGTTCATTTGTAATGATACTAGGAACTAAAAGCATGTGAGGAAAGTGGCTACAAAAGTTTTTGTCATGCTTCTCTTCCTCACTTGAAGCATTATAAACTTGAAGAATTTTATCAGAATTTGAGATTATTGGTTCATTTGGTGCATGTCTCTTTAAAGTGAGAAAGGGAAGCATGATAAAATTCTTTATACCTACATATTGACCCCATATAAATCAGAGTAAGGCTTTGGCGTTTGTGATGTTGTTGTATACAAATTCCTTTTTAGCTTTTTGCTTGGTCAATGCTCTTCAGTTTTGGTCAGTAAATGATACTATGGGCCATGGGGATTTTTCATTTTTTATTTTGGATGGCATGATTTTGCTACCACGATAGAAGGCAATGCTTGGCAAGGAAACCGGTTTATGAGTTATATTTGGAAAAAAAAGGGTTAATTGCCTTCAAGTCTAACGTTTGGTTCTTAGTATGTAAATGTTAAGCTGAAATTGAATAATGGTTTACCGAACAAAAATTTAAGATGATATTACCTTGTAAGGTAATCAAGTCTTCCCATCAAGTTTCTGAAATCGATGTATTCCACAAGATTGGACTTTTAGTTTCTAAGCATTGAATATGACATACATGTTGATGATTGCTCGAAACTTTTTGGATTGAGTCTGAACCCCGTTTCGTTGTTCTGCGTGGAGCTAATGATTTTAGCTAAGATTGAATTGTCTTAACTATGCTCGTGCACTGTCTGAAATAGTTGATAAATTTGCATTTTACCCTCATTGTTTCAGTACGTGCAACTTAGACTCTTGTTATTTGTTAATATGCAATATGGTCAAATTATGCAGAGGTTCTGAAGGAGCTTCTTCGTGCTTTCCCCAATCTGGCTATGACAACTGATCCATCTAACACAACAGCTCTACACACAGCCGCTACTCAAGGAAACATTGATGTTGTTAATCTCCTTTTAGAAACCGACTCAAACCTTGCCAAAATAGCCAGGAATAATGGTAAAACAGTCCTTCATTCTGCAGCCAGAATGGGACATCTGGAAGTGGTCAAGGCACTCTTGGAGAAGGATCCAAGTATTGGTTTTAGAACTGATAGAAAGGGTCAAACGGCACTTCATATGGCTGTTAAAGGGCAAAATCAAGATATTGTAATTGAATTGCTTAGACCTGATCCATCCATCTTGAGTTTGGAGGATAACAAGGGTAATACAGCATTACACATTGCAACAAAGAAAGGCCGCGCGCAGGTTATTTCTTCATCCGTACACCTCTTACATAGTTATAGTAGTTCCTTTTATCTGAGTGAACCGCCATTCTCGAGGATCTATGGATGCATACCCTGACGCACATATTCATTCTGTGGAGTAAGTAAAAACTATAAATATGGTAAGACGCAAAAAAGAGAACAGGAAAGCATATCCTATAGCATTTGAAACATTTCGTTTATTTTTGAATAAGTGCTACATATGGCTATGGAACACTTTTTTAGAGACCTTATTAAAAGGAGAGGATAGAGTGAGATGGAAAATAAATTCCGGAAGACTGTCCACTACTGAGAAAAATGAACATTGCAATTACTTCAATACAACAAAACAAGGCAAGTGTTGAAACTAATGAGAAATAGAACAAGTACTTAATTAATTCTGGTGTCCGCGTGAATACTAGATAAAACTTTAAAATTGTGCTAGGAGATGATTTTGGAGTGTCAAATCTTTATATATTGGCACTCAGCACGCCCACTCTTATATATATTCTTTTGTGAGCGCAAGTGGGAGTGCTAAAATCATCTCTCAATTACGTCGAGTTTGATCTAATTGTGGCAAGTTATGCATCTGGATTTCATTTGCTTCTTCGTACAATAAACCAATGCCCGGAAAGAGTTTGATCACATGTTTACAGGAGTTTCTTATAAACCTCGATTCTGTGAATTTAACTTTTTTCTAATTTTACAGAATGTCAGTTGCCTGCTACAGTTTGATGGCATAGGAATCAATGCAATCAATAAGGCGGGTGAGTCTGTACTTGATATTGCTGAAAAAGTTGGACCACCGGAGTTGGTTTCAGTTCTAAGAGAGGCGGGAGCACTCACTTCCAAGGAACTTGGAAAGCCTCCAAGCACAGAGAAGCAACTTAAGCAAACTGTGAGTGACATTAAGCACAATGTGAAGTCCCAGCTGCAACAAACCCATCAAACGGATGTGCGGGTCCAGAAGATTGCAAAAAAGCTCAAGAAACTCCACACTAATGGCCTGAACAATGCAATAAACAATGCTACGGTGGTGGCTGTTCTCATAGCAACTGTTGCTTTTGCTGCCATCTTCCAAGTGCCTGGCCAATACGTAGAGCAGAAAACGCCAGGGAAATCTCTTGGACAAGCTCAAATTGCCGATAACAAGGCGTTCACTATATTCTTTGTGTTTGACAGTGCGGCATTGTTCATCTCCCTAGCTGTTGTTGTTGTCCAAACGTCTGTCGTTGTCATCGAACAGAAGGCAAAAAAGCAGCTCATGTTTGTGATAAACAAATTGATGTGGGTGGCTTGTCTCTGCATCTCTGTCGCCTTCATTGCTCTCTCGTATGTCGTGGTGGGTCCGCATGGTAGGTGGCTTGCAATATGGGCAACAGTGATTGGAGCCGTGATTATGATACCGATCATCGGCTCCATGTTCTATTGTATGATTATGCATCGATTGGATGAATCAAAATCAAGAAGGATAAAACGAGCTGAGAGCAAGTCGCATTCCTATTCCATGTCGGCAGTTGCTTCGGATCCAGAATTCTTGAGCACCGAGTACAAGAGAATGTATGTACTTTGAGTAATTAGAAGTTCAAATCCTGAAAATTTGAGCTGGTGTATTTTTGTGTATAAGTATGATGCATAGTAAGTTGTATTGAGCAGTGATCCATTTTCTTAAGCTTGACAAGAACGAATTTAGGGCTGAAGAAACAGAGGATCACATTTCTAGCTGTAATGTGAAATATAATGCAAGTAAAACCACTGCTACCCATCTCTATGGATAATTTTTTTGGGAAATTTGACGTGATAACCTAAGTTTTTGACTTTTTCATCTGGTAAACTAACTTCTTTTTAATCCGCATGGTGACCTCGAGCTTTCAACTTTTCCATGTGGTAGACAAAAAATTAAGTATTCATTTCGACCAAAAATAAGTTTTCCTTAAGGGTAATAGGGGCATTTGTTCTAATGAAAAAGGGTCGTTATAATGGATAATAATAACGAAATTTAACAAAAAATCTTAACCTTTTGCCTACCAAGTGGAAAAGCTAAAAGCACACGGTCACTACGCGGATTAAAAAAAGCATTTATCTACTACGTAGAAAATGCAGATGGTTTCACGGTTGTCTCGTCTAATATCTCGATCGCAATAAGCTCAAAAACCTTGACAATGAGTCTTTCTACGATGATACGGGAAGTGCAAAGAGCAAAAAAGAAATTTCCTATCATCAGGGTTAATGAACATCCTACATCTTGGTTTTCACTACACCAAAGATCTACATCTTCACAATTACAATGTTTCCATGAACAGAAAACTACAGTCTGCAGCCAAATGAATTTCTGAAGGAATGAATGATGAATGAATGAATGAATTCTACAGCTCATATAAGGGGATCAAATCTCTTGCAAGTTGCAAGTGAAGATGTACAGCTACAAACTCCATCTATTTACAGACCCATGTCAAAAAACACGATCAACCACGCCAGTGTTGTGATCATGAAGTTGACTCTCGGAGTGACAGTAGGAGTTGTTTGTTCTTGATTCGATGTGTAATGTCCTTGTTGAATAACAATGGCGTACACGAACGTGGTGTGTTGTGAAAACCATTGAGGTACTGCATTTTACTTGAACTGCCAGTACCGCTTCCTTGTCTCTCGTGTCTTCAGACCCCCAGTTTTGAGAAACCCCGTCGACTAAATTGCCCAATGTATGGAACTCCGTATAACGTAACGTCACATTCATGCTTTGTTCAGTGTCAATTACACCACATGCTGGTGAAACCTGCAAAACAACATACAAATACACAACTTATTAACCCATTTTCATGTTCTTATAAGTATGCAACTCCTTTATAGCAAATTTGCCCATTATTTGGAAACTGTCAAAACTGATCGTTCCTAGACCTAGAGGTGTTCATTCGGGTTATCAGGTTGATGTTGGGTTAGGTGATTCGGGTTGGTTTGAAATCGGGTCAAATCAGGTTTGGTTATAAGGTCAGATAAATTTTGGGTCATTGGGTCTATTTTGAACCCCTCTAGTCGTACCCAAGAACACCTTAAACCAGTGTCACATGATTTGCTAATTGCCTGGCGAATTGCGAATCAAAAAAATCGAATTATGGTCAATTTTAGGCTATCTTTGAATCATTTTGAGCAAATCACGAATCCAAGAGGCGAACTAACCAGCGAATTATGTGTCACTGCCTTAAAAACAAAATAACCATTCTAATTAGAAGTAATGCAGGAAGGAAATTATGAATTGTCCTATATATAATGTGTAAAACACTACCTCAAGCCAAGCAGGAAAGCCAAAAGAGGCTCGGGGCTGAAGCTCTGTTGGTTCTCCGTTTACATTGATGGTGCATCGACCTTCACATATGATATGAAACACAGCCTCCTTGTCTTTACTCTTGTTAGTGATCTGGAGAAAGGAAGTCTCCTGGTTTTGCAAACTTATGTTACCTGTACTAACTTCTGTGTCCGGTATCACAGATAATTCTCGAAGCAAAGATTTAATCTCTTTGCTAGCTTCCATAACTTCGCCAAACTCTTTCCTCCTAAATGATCTATCTACTCGTGCTAGGTGAACACTAAATTTACATCGGACAGGTTTGTGATCACTTTCAGTAACGTCCATGCAGGCTTCATACCTGTTTTAAGGGGAAAAGAGTGTGTTTGTTAGAACTGGTGCGAGTGGAAGTGCTCTGTCGTGTTCATATTATCAACAACAATGCCAAAGCCTTAATCCCGAAAGTTTGGGGTCGGCTACATAAACCATTGGATTAGTTCCAGTGGTTGTCCCCAATATATTTGAACATACATTTGTATTGAGGCGAGTATTGGACAGTCCAAACTGCACTCTGATACAGGTCCAGTACGACAATCTCGATATATTACTCTATCGCACCAAGCAGGAATTCGTTTCTTTTCTCCCGAATCATAGCCTGGAAAAGTTGAGAGATGGTGAAAAAAGATGGAAAGAGTGTAGGTATAGCAGCTGTTTGAATGCTGAATCGGTCCTTGAAAGTTACCTCCTAAGCCTGGTACATGCCTGTCGAATTTATAAGTCGGAGGAAATTTGATCATGGCCTCGCGCATCCCTTGGAAAACTTTCCCGGCTTTCATTTCTGCTCGAAGCTGATCCTTTTCTCGTAGCCAATCAAAGCTTCTTTGAGAAACAAAATCTCTTGCTTCATCGTATGATATTCCAAAAAGGCGATAATTAAAGTCTCCAAGAAAGATAACCATGTCTGCCTCTGCTAAATCAGGCTGGCTACCCTCATCAGAGTTCCCAACGGCACCCTGCAACACCCAGAAGTACAAACACAAGGACCTAGAGCTTAAATAACTGCAGTTAATCAAAGGAAAACTCGTATATGATATCAATTTCCGGAGATTCTTAATCATATTGCGAACTTACATTTGCAGCACGAAGCACTTGGGATGCAGAAGAAGCTCCAGCTGCAAGAGAGAGGAGCAATGGGAAGCCAAAAGCATAAAGGAGCCAAAATAAATATATGCACAACGCAAGAGAGCAATACAAAAGCAGACATCGCATACCAGCAGCAACGTTGAGTAAGTGAGATTGCCGCGAGAAAGCCATTGTTCGCCAGATGTGATCGAAATCAGCATTACGACGAGCAACAGCTTCCAAATGCGCTGCTAAGTGACAGTTCACAAAACAAATTATTCTATCATGGACTCTCAGTCTCAAGCCTACTGCTCCCTGCAAGTTTGATTATGAACACAATTAATTATTGTCAGGAACAGCATGAACATAGTGTAAAGATCATGAATGCACCCATTAACATTACTGAATAAAGATCACAACCATGAAAATTACTGAATAAAGATCACACCCATGAACATTACTGAATAAAGATCATACCTTGTTTCCAATTGTTCGGCCAAAACCACAAGCAACTGCAGCAACATCAAGGTCACCAGCATGCATCCTCATATTCTTTCTTACCCTAAAAACAGACATTTGACTGTCATAGGTACACAGAAGAAGGGACAGCATTCTATCATGAGTGCAATGAGTATAGTGTAAAAACAAGCCCGCATCATATCGCATCAGCCGCATTATAAAAGTTTTCAAAACAAAGGAACCAATATTTCCCGCGTTGTAAAGGTGTAAAAATTGTATCAGGCTATATCAAGGGATATCTTATGATTCGACTGATAATAAGGTGATACAATAACCTCAACACTTTTGTTACCGTATCACCGTGTCGTTACCACAATCGCGACATTACCGTATTTTTACACTATAGCTACGAGTCCGAAATTCAATTAAAAAAAAAACTCATCTGAATTACCAGATAGCTATAAGCAAGCCAGCAAGCTGCCGTGAACCTACACGTTCAAATACAATTCCTTCATCTAAGATCCTACCTATAGCATCCTGCCAAACTTGCCCGATGGCACTACCTTCTAGTCCCACCTGTACGTACAATAGATGAGTTTATTTTCAGCAGATCGAACATAGTTTGCTTTATTGTTATTTTCATCAATGACAATGTGAAGGTAGTAAAAGAGAGCTATAGAGATCCTCACAGTTTCTTTTGCGGCAGACATGGCAAGGAAACCAGCTCCCATTTCCACTTCCTGCAACCCAACCACAATGATTCCAACGTCAGACACTGCAGAAGCTAGCCATGATCTGAGTGCTTCCGGGTTAGGTTTCCCTTGACCAACATTCCATGTTCCTACCAACATCTTTAAACTTTCTCGTCTCGTATATAGCAACTCTTTAGAAGACAATACAGCACGTACTATAGCATCGATTGGGCCAGGGGACGTGAGGTGCCATCCACGTATACCACCATGAATAGCCGTGCTGAAAACATAACCTCCACCTATCGCCATCTTTATCACCGGACTACTATGAGCAACCCACCCTGCTAAAAGATTTCCATCAAGATCCAGCAATTGTACCACACCACTAGCATATCCCACCCATAGCCTACAACCTTGGGTGCAAAAGCATAGAACAGCAGAATTATGATGATTGAATTCTTGGACACGATTTCCATTCGAATCCCACTGCAGAATTACACCATTTGAACAACCACTCCAAATGGATCCATCAGCAGTTAATGCTAGTGCCTCTGTCTTCTTAATATCCTCGTTAAATGCCCCTGTACCCCTTGTAGCTACTCTACGGACAGCATCTGCTGCTCCCATCAAAGCGTTACGTGTTTTTCCTAAAAACCCTTGTGGCTTTTCCTTCTTTGATGTGGAAACAAATTTTACCTTAATCTCATCATCTGCTGGTTGATCCTCGCGCATTGGCATCTCAACCCGGTTTTCAGTTCCCTCAGTGTTATACACTTTAATAAGTTCCTTGGTACAGGCATCCCTGTTGTTGGAAACCAACTATTAGCACACTGTATGATACTTTTCCAGCATCAAAGAAAGAACACAAGCTCATGAAGAAATACTTCTAAGAAAAGGTTGGAACTTGGAAGCATACCATAATGAGAAGGATAGACTAGTGGCACACCACACCCTTCCTTTGCAATTATCCGATAGCATAACCTTTATATCCGAAGATGAGATATTACATACACCATTCACAGTTACCTGACTTCTCAAGTCCACATTAGACCTCTCAACTAACAGGGCAGCCATGTACTTTTCCTCAGCTGTTAGAGACAGTGATTTCTCTATCGAGTCCCATGCCCATACTTTGATCACACCACCCTCCGCGCCAGACCACAGGTCACCTGAACAATCACAAAAATCAATGTTCATACATGTTTGAGTGCCACCATATGACCAAAGTACATAAAAGTTGATTACTACATAATTGTCTATAAACTTCCATACCTAATTTTTCTACAACAACAACATTCAATTATCCCAAAATCATTAAATTCTTACAATCAAATTGTGAGATAGAAAACTTTTCACCATCACCCAATGTCTTCCCTTTACACTTTCAAAAATTCTAAGTTTGGCTCCCCAATTAACCCACATTCCTAAGAATCTACAACCTCAAAAATTTAAGGGAAATTCTACATGATAACCCTGAATTATCAGCTTTTTCACGTGGTAGACAAACATTTTTTTTAATCCGCGTGGTACCTTAAGCTTCCAACTTTTCTATATGATAGTCAAAAGAGAAGTCTTTTTGTAAACTTTAGCTATTTTTAACATAATGAATTTTTTTTCAAAAAATAAATGTCGTGATCAATCTAATTTGCCACATATTTCGTAATGCAGTCAACATAAGTACTTAATTTAACCAAAAATTTAACATTTCATCCACTAGATGGAAAAGTTAAAAGCTCAAAGTCACCACATGGATTTCACCATATGAAATTTCCAAAAATTTAAAACAGAACATTTTTTCCAAATAAGCAACAAAAAGATTTGTAAACCTACCATAAGATGATATGATCAAAGCAAGAACAGGTCCCTTATGCGCTTGCCAAGCAAGACCTTCTCGAAAGGGTGGTACCACATCATCAGCACCACTTGGATCCGAATTCTGATCCATTTTCCAAGACCTAATCTTACCATCTTTATGTCCAGTCCATATCAAACTATTCCCATTATCAACCACCATACAAATGGTAGGCGAAGTAACAGCAGATTCATAAAACGGCGACGTATCTTCATCCCCACGTTTCCCTTTCCCGCCAAATCCGACCCCAGCTTCATACGCATCCCTAAATTTCCAATACCGAACACCATTTTCTTGACCCGCCCACAAATGACTATCCGTACACCCAATCGTCCTCAAAAACCTCCCAACTTGTGTCTCCCTTAACGGATGAGGCCTAAGCTCCAAAGCGGGTGGGCGAGTTGGGTGAACGGCAGACCGAATCGGAGCCCTAAAAATACCAACACCACCATTAGCAGTAAATTCCGGCATAGCGAGTCGTTGATCATCTTCATCATTGGGTAATGATATGACGGCCGGGAGAGAAACAGAGTGATCGTACCTAGGGTTTGTTACAGAAGAGGAATTTGAAGCGTAAGGATAGGAAACATCGTTTTCGTCTTGTGAATCATCATAAGAGGTGCAAGTACTTTCATGGCGGATTTGGGTATTGAGAGAATAGGCTTTGAGATTAGGATTGGAATTTAAAAACGAAGAAGATGATGGATCATTGTCTTCATCATTATCCATTTTTGTTGAATTTTCTCAAGAATGAGAGGAATAAGAGAAGAAAGAGAGGGAAATGGGGAAGAATGGAGAGGAATGGAGGAAAGAGAGAAAGAATGAAGTTTTTTGGTGTGTTTGGAAGAGAGTGGAGTAGCGGGAACAAAGGGGATTTAACGGTCAACAACGTTTACAAATTAAAATTCAATTATTATCTTAAAATTAGAAGACTTGGGTTTTTTTTTCCCAAAAAATTGCTATTTGGGAAAAAAAAAATTCAATTTACATCCACTAAAAAATCATTAAAAAATTTATCAGCAAAATATATAGAATATAATGAAATAATGACGATAAATGAATAAAAAAATTATAAAAATATTTTATGGATATTGTCCAATGTATTACTTACATTAATTATTATTTATCAAAAATTTAAATTTTGTTGTGTTTGAATACTTTGAATTTAAGTTTATTTGGTATTAGAGTTTTGCTTTGTTATTTACCTTTAATTATTTATTAAAAAACTTTATTTTTTGTTGAGCTAATTTTGATTGTATGGTTTCGTATTTTAAATTTTTATTCAGTTTGGTTTAGTTTTAACTTGGTAATTTTGATATATAAGTCGAATTAAGTTTGCTTAGTTTGATTTTGTATCAAAACCAAAAATGATAAAAGAATTCACACTCCTAGCCTTGGATACATGATCTTTTTTGACCTACTTCATATTCAATCCTAATTTAATGATTTGTATCTCACTCTTGTGTGAAAATTTGAAACATATAAACAAAAAAATATAAAAAAATCGAAAAACAAACAACTTTTGAAAATATTTTTCAAAGTAAGCATTTTTTACACGAAACTATGGTCAAGATAAGTTTGTTGTTAATAACAGTGGGCAAATAATAAAAGGTCAAATTCAGTCAAACAATTGGCCGTTGTTATTAACATTGGGCGATAATTTACACTAAATTTTACTAGTCAGCATTTGCCCGCTGTTAATAATAGCGGCCCATTGTTTGACCGACTTCCACTTTATTTTTGAACAAATACTCCATTGTTGGACTTTTTGATCGACTATCGCCCACTGTTAATATAAGTAACAACGACCGATTACTGAGCTGACTTTTTTTGACTCAATATAGTAATAGGCCACTGTTATTAAGTGCGAACATTACCAAGGCATAGATTTGAATAAAAACTGCTTACTTTGGAAAATATTTTTAAAAGTTGCTTATTATTCGACTTTTTTATACATTATTCTTATTTGTTTCAAATTTTCCTCTTGTGTTTAGTCAAGGTCCAATGAAAATAAATAAAAAAAATGAGTATTAATCTAATTTTTAATATCCAAATCCATCCAATGCCTATTCTTGCCCTAAACTCGATTTATGACAAATTTTAGACCCATGTTAGTGCTATTTTGAATCTATATAGACTCATTTTACACCTAATCAGTGATCCATCTATAAACTATAAACATAACTAAGGTAAAATAGTAATAACATCATCCTCTCTTAAATTTGTCAATGTATCACATTGTTATAAAGAAAAATTATAAAAAACTACCTATTTTCTACCATTTTTTGTAAAAGACTACCTATTCTAATCTTTTTTGTGAAAAACAACCTTATATATATGACCCAAACGTATGCGAAACACTACCACATAAACAAAAACATTTGTTGACCGCCAAGTTTAGGTTTAATCAAACACAAAGTAAAATCAGCTAAACAAATTAAAATGAAAAGTGATGAAATGAGAGGAACAGAAAACTACTCATCAAATGCTTGCAAAAGACAATGCTGTGTAGAAGGCAGAAAGCCGGCAGTGGTAAGAACTGACCGACGGAGGAGTGAAAGTGAATTGTAAGAAATGTAAGTAACTGATTCACAATTCACAAACTTTATAAGCAAAACATGAGAAAAGACATCCTTCAAGTTTGTTAATTTCCATTTGTATGAGCTAATTGAGAAATGTCTCCCAAATCAGACAGTTAGCCATAAATAATTAAAAGCAATAGCAACAATGTTGGCAAAATTGTTGTCGAGCAAACAAGATCAAGGCGCAAGCCTTTGTGGATCGCGGGGATATAGAGATGTCTTCCTGATGTTGTTTAGGTTGCAGAATAGCATAACAACCCGCTCCAAACCCACTCCGAACCCACCGTGAGGCCAAGCACCATATCTGCAAAACAAATTTTTCATTTGGTAGAGTAAAAGTTTTTTGGGTTCCAATATATGTACAGGATGAAAATGATTACTCGAAACTCAAAGTTCTGACTGCACATTCAGACCAAACAAAAGGGTAACATGACAGCAATAACCCTTGCATAGAATGATACAATAGAACTACCATGTATTCATCTAAGAGTTTGCTACAAAAGCATTTCTCTACTTTATTAAGGGAGAGGGTGGGTTAGACGAGTGAACGAAAGAAATGTATAGATGGGATTGAGAAAGATAATGAGAATCCGGATAGATTAGAATAGTGTTTGAACTTATGCCCCAAAATAGAAATATAGCAAAATGAAGTTAGACCGAAGTGGCAAACATAGCAAATTGAGAGAGGCAGTGGGAGTATAGTGGTACATAGCTACTAAATAATATTCTAAAATCATAGTCTATATCCAATAAAGTCTTATTGCTTCCAATTAAAAAAAGCAATGATATTCTCATCGTTGGGCAATTAGATAGTATATAGTAGTGAGAGTGAAGCCAAGAAGGCAAACACATGCAGCTACCGAAACAACGGGCATAAACACTATTATAACCACCAACTTAAAGCAAAATTTGCTTCAAGTTGGAGTATTAGGCTTTAGGTAATGGCTCATGAAATCAAAAGCAAGCCACTCCAAATATTTTGTGAAACATGCATCCAAATGCCCTGTCTTGTACACTGCATCTCTCCACACCAGAGCCCCAAGATCATGGTATTAACTGCTGCTCCCTAAAAAATATACCATAGTGGTGGTCATTAACATTTACACAGATCACTGCCTCCTTATACTACCACTAAAGTGCCATCACTACTGATATGATGTCCTTGTCCGGTAGTTCGTGAAACACGTAAATCGCCAAAAACCACCACCACACTATCTATCGATCACATTGACATTGTTGCTTGCCCGTTTAAAGGATCATCATCCTTATTCTTTTGTCAGGTAAAAGATTAAGAAAACCTTACCCCTAAGAGATTGCACCACCCACAATTGGCATAAGTATTAAAGATTGGTAGGGACCACTAAATTGCGTGGTATTGATTAAAAGTGAGAGAAAATGAAAAAAAACTGTGGATAAAAATTAAAAAAAGTGGTGGTAATACTAAATGTTACAAAGTTAACAGACTAAAATGGAAAGTGTTTCAATCTCTTAGGGATAGAGGGAGCAACTCCAACATCTTAAACGAAATTCGGTCTCTTATCAATTAATCTTGATCTCAATCCGCCTCCACTTTTCTCAAAAAGGTAGAATCTTCTAGAGGAATCGCGGTTGTGGTTGCTGACACCAACCATTATTCCACCTTGTTTTCCTCTTATCCATTACCTCGTTTCTAATAGATGCGACTTCATGAAGATATGAAGTCAGGCCCACCAATTTAAGAAGGGAGCCATTAAAATATAACAAGAGTGTGAAAGAGATGAGAACATTTTGAGTTCCTTTTGATGAGAAAAGTTGTAAAAAGCAATTATATAAAAAGTATACGATAATGACTTATGCTAAATCCCATTAACAAAAAAATCCACAGTACTCTAACTAGTAAATCCAGGCTCGTATTCAAAGAGTTCGTCCCTAGAAGGTAATTACTATATGTGAAACAACACTGATTCAAGAACAACACCACATAAGTTTTATGGAAACCAGTCTATAGTGACAGTGAACCTGAGTTTTTGTTGCTATCAAAAACTCATATTTAGGATATCATTTTTGTAAGTAATCCCATCAAAAAACATGACCAGCATTAAGAGTAACACTTCAAATCATGACTACCTAATAAAACCTAGAATCACCTGATGACAAAAATATAAGGCATCCCATTAAGTCACTTAATGAATCATTGATAACTTATCCAATCATTCCAATCTATCGTCATATTCTCCTATAAATCCAAATTTCAAGTCTTTCTTCACTTTTATTGCAAGTCATTTTTGGACCACTTTCAATTTGAACTCCTGAAAGTTTCAACCTTCTATTGTTCTAACTTTTCATTATTCGGTTTTCTTTACACGACCATTGAGGATGGTTTTCACTGACTTTTTCTTCGATATCTACAATCCAAGCCCTTTCTGATGTATTTTATTTCAAATTACTTTCTTTAGTGCATGCCCATTCATCTTTGAGGTGCATGCTTAAGAAAAGAAAATCAAAAGTGCAGAAAATTATATTACTATCAAAATACAAGCAACCCTAGCTCTCATTAAATTCAGCCATTTAACTAAGGCACAAAATACTAAGCAAAAGTTAATCCAGTACTGAATCACAGTTACCATAAGAGGCAATATCCAGCTACACAACAATTTTTAGCTAGAAAATTAACAACTTACTTGAAGGAGTCAATATAAGTAGCTATTGTCTTCACTTCAATACCACATGCTTCAGCACGCTTCGTCAAAAATTCAGGGTCATGGACACGCTGAGCTCCTGATATGATCTCCTCACCTGAAGGGAATGCAGAAGTTAGGGTAAATAATCTTGAAACAGCATATATGAATGAAGTATCAGATTAAGGGATTGCAACTCATTTCAGATGCTTATGATTAATTGTTAGTAGAAGCAGTAATACTACCATAGTGCAAAAATATTTATCATACAGTCACAATACACTGATACAGTGATATGGGCATATGAATGATATTTTATAAAGTGAACAAAAAGGTCACTAACTTGTCAGAAAATGACAAACAGACCAATAAACATGCATGAACAGCAAAATGAGTAAGAATGTGCAAAAAAATTCCGTTCATATCAAGAGATGACATGTACTGGAAAATAAGTTGTGCATTTAGTTGCAAGCAAGGCTCCATTCTACATAGCGTATTTGAACTTTGTACCTGTAATCCTTAATCTTTATTTTCTAGACCTTGTCTGAATTTATAAGTCAAAAATAAGTTAAATATGTGAGAGATCACATCACTGACCTTATCAGAACTTACGTGAATTTATCTAATTTCATTAGCTAAACATATGTGAAGGTTTTTTTTCCATGATATGAGCCATATAGAAAAGAGCCTTAATTAGCCATACAGAATAAATCCACACTAGTCTAGTAGTAGCCCAATGGCCGACTTCTAAACCAATTTCTCCCACTACTTAACATCTACTTGGTTCTCTTTACCCCTTGCCACCTTAAACTCCAAAGAATAACCGTAAACCCCTTTCCTCACACCCTTGAGTCCTTGATGTTAGTGTAATTGGTGACTTGAGTGCACCAAATAAATTCTATGCATTATGTGAGAATAGAGAGCGAATCCTATGAATGGATTAAATGGGTGAGTTAAGTATGTAACTTAATGTTTGATTGATGATGGTGTTTAAGTGGTAGAATTAATTCATGAAGTTATGGAGGAATTAAGGAGTGACTTACACATAAGAATTATGGTATGATGAATGATAGTTAATGAGAAGACTAAAGAGTGAAGATTCTTGTACGAGGCATCAAGTAATGAAGCATTGCCTTGGTCGAGCATTGGATTCGGTTTTTGACTCTTGATGTTCCTTGAAGTTGAAGTTGTTTATTGTGCAATAATCCTTAGCCTTAATTATGTAATACTCATTAATGTACACACCTCTATAAATAGAGGTCTCATATGTCATTGTAACACATCCACAAAACACCCGGAGCCTAAACACAAGCCTAATCTCTTCTCTATTGTAATTCTCCATTTGAGCTTTGTGATAATATAAGCGAGATACTACACACCAGAGGACGTAGCCTTAATTGGGTGAACCTCGTTAAATCTTGTGTTATTTTAATTGCATTATTATCTCCTACAAACATTGTTTTCATTGAAAGTGTAATTTGTTCATCACAAGACTCCATGCACTCGATCTTGGTAATATTGAAGTTTGAAACACGTCGTTTGAACTCTAATAAAGCGTCATTCTCACTTGACACACCCGACCTATACTATACCTATAGTAAATCTGAATTTGTATGCTAACAACTATGAGGTATGAACCTGGATGCATACCTATATGCCAATCAGAACACACTAGTAAAACTAACCCAAACCATTGACCACATATACTTGTAGACAAAGAATTTGCACATAACAATCAGATTAAAATTGTACAAGTTTTATGAGGTGGGACTCTTTTTTTGCAAACGTATTTTCTCCATAAAAAATGAAGGCTTAGGTTAAGGGGCTCCACAGGGAAAGATTATAACTTCGATCGAATTTAGAATAAGGCCATTTTCATTATGTTGGTCAAGTGGTCATTACTAATGTTCGATGGACATGAGTAGGATATTTGTACAGTTCAATTTGGTTTAAAATCTTACAATTATTTTCATAAATATTCATGTTAGACATTTGGACATGTAATCATGTCTGGCACCAACAATGTAATTTCCTTACAACAACACATAGGCCACATTGAACATGATATATTAAGCTTCAAGCCAGTCAATGAATAGAACGATCTACATAGACCACATTCAACATGATCACTTGGGGATTGTGGAGTGAAATTCACCCAATAAGTATTTGTAGTTTTTACTTAAGGATTAGTCTAAAACTTTTTATGTTCTAGTTGTTTAACAATTATAACTATTTTAATTTGGGTATGAAACTTTACTAAGTTGTAAGACTTGAGTAGTTGGTCAAATATTATCAAGTTATTTGAAGTTTGTTTAGCCTAACATTCAATTTTTAGAAATAGATATGACGGTAACTCTCCTATGATTAGATTTCAATTCATGTTTTACCTTTAAAATGTTTTTCGAAAATTTGACCTAGTTATGAGGTGTTACAAATACAATATGGATAAGATAATCACGGAAATCCCCAACATTCATGCACAAAAAGAAAACATAACAAAGATGGCAGGGCATAGCAAGAAATAGATTACATTTCATACATCACACAGATGACAGTAAATAAAGCAATTATCTTGCAACAAAGGTGCATTGGTTTCAACATTGGAACGTAGGCATTTCTAATGATGAAATCCTGTCCAATTGTGGGAGAAAACAAATAATTGAAAAGAAAACAATCTAGCTTACCTCGTATAAAGACATCAAATGAATTGCTATATAATGGATCATCATAGCAGGGCATCGTGTAGAATGGCCTAACAGCCAATGGATACCGATGAAGGATGTAAAACTCTGTGTCATATCTGCAAAAAAAAAAGACACAATTGTCAATCCTCCCAGCTAGAACTATGCAAAGAAGAGACATCCAAGAATAAATTAATACTCATCATTCAACAAAGAGATCTCTAACAATCTATTTCGTTCATATACATGAAAATTTTCTTTCAAGCAATACAATCAAAAAATTCTTTGTCAGCATTCAAATCATTCAATGTTCTTTATAATGGTGCTTCTGCTTTACAGTTATTACTTAACTAGTGCCTCTTACGATGTATAACAACATACTTCCTAAATGTCAAACCAGTGTTTCTTAATGCATGTTGCATTTGTATAAATAATCTTTCAAGAAAACAAAAATTCTTCAAAAGATTAACTCACTTGTCACGGACTAATTCTCCGAGCTTTCTTTCTGTTTCGGTGTTAAGATCCCCATATGGATCGACTTCAATACCAGCCTCCTGCAAATATAAGACAATTGCCAATGAAATCAAATATATGGAAGCAAAAATATGCAATCACTGTAAGCATCCTTGAAGATCACTTGCAACAGGACGAGTTTCAAAGAGCATTTTAACATCAACTTCGTTTTAATATTGACGACGCAGATATGCATCTATGGAATCTCCATAGAATATGAAGTTATGAACATCAGCTACTTTAAACAGTACTACATTGAAAGAAACCTTCAATATTGCTGCAGAGTGCAGACATTCCTCCCAAATTCACAACTTACTATCAGATTATTATTCTAACTACTGGTGAAAAAGTGAAACATCCTTTTACCTTAAGCATTTGAACTCCTTCTTGGAAGGTCAACTGCAATGTTTTCTGCAGATACTGCAAGTACATAAATTCCATGTGAACAAGAGTCCATTCAGAAACATAAAAAAAACATTGTTATAAGTTTTCACAAGACTCAAGAGTCGAGAATGCAAGAATCATGGTTCAAATAAAGTTGATGAATAGAAATATTTTTTTAAAAATAATAGAACTTAGAAATGAACCTTCAAAGGTTGAAATGGATATTGCCTTGACACAGCTTCTAGTTCTCCCTTGCAGTTCTCATTTAAGTGGTCAAAAATGGCGACAAATAACCGGTCAATTATGTCCATAACCTGGAGAATGCAAAAAAAATATCCAATTTGAGTTAAAATAATGCAAAACATAAGCAACTAAACAAAGATTTAGACAAGCTCATCCAACCTCTGAATAGTGTTCTTTGATCTCCATTTCTGCATCAAGACCCGTAAACTCACAAAGATGCCTGTGAGTAAAGGAATCCTCTGCCCTGAAAACAGGACCAACCTCAAACACGCGCCTGAAATCACCTGAAATTGACATTTGCTTGTGAAGCTGTGGTGATTGAGCAAGACATGCAGGCTGGCCTTTGTAGTCAAGTCTGAAAACTGCAGCCCCTCCTTCACTTGTTCCTCCCATCAACTTGGGGGTATGGATTCCTCGAAAACCTTCAGATCGCAAGAACACCCTAAATATCTGCAAAGGAACAAGGATAGACTAAAAAGATGGCCCGCAACTAAAACATCCAGCCATGACAATGGAGCTTGCATGAGAACCCAACCATCAAGTGTATCATATTAAACAGTTGATCTAGTAAACATTCAAGTAACTTGAGAAAATCAAGAGGATGTGACCATCTTTGCAATATTAATAATTGACAACAGAAAATCAATGAATTTCATGGATGATTCAACTTCTTCAAACATTTACAAATGAAATTCGTTATATCATGTACGAAAACCATTAATGAGAAAAGACAACAAAACATGCTCTCTATCCAATCTAACATGTAAGCATGAATGCTTAAGAGCTTCACAATCAAAATTAATCGTATGTTCCAACAAAATTACATATCACCTCATTCCTTGAGCTCATCCATAAAGACTATAAAATAAGTCAAGAATCAAGTTTATACATAATTGTACTAGTTCCACATCATTGATGCTATTCTTGAAAACATAGTGAAAAATTGCTAAACCCAGCAGCTATGGAGCAGAGTTATTTCATCAAATACAAAAATATTTTCAGTGTAGGAAGAATATCCAAAGAATCTACAAGATCTTCTTACATGTTCCACTTCACTGGACAAATGAAATATGGCTTGATTAGCTGGGGTCCTCAAATCTAATACTCGGAAATTCAAACGAGTATCTTGGTTAACCCGGACAAGTTGTTTACCATCCTGCAAACAAAAACATTTACCAAATTCGTCAAAAAAAAATTCTCTTTTATTTTCTCCACTTACTAATAGATATGACATTATTGCATTTCAAGCAGTTGATACCTCACATGAAATCAGATTCTTTTAAGCGGTAAGAAGAGGCAAAGTTCCAATACAGTTCAGTTTGTATAAAAACCTAACAGCCAGGGTGGGGCTGTGGAGAATGTTGGGTCTCCCAGCCGACCTTCGCGACCCAGTTTTTTCCTAAGCTCCACCCCCCTAAAATGCTGAAATATATAAAAGCTCTGCAGCATATATTTCATAAATGAGCTGCAGTGGGTGACTTTGACAACGTGAATGCAAGATAGTTGATTGGTCACATCCAAATTTAAGAAGCACCAATAATTTGCATTTTCAGGAAAAGGACAAGTAGGCAAATATATCTCTATGTGAATTTGAGATGCTTCTAGACTTATCCCTTGCACTTAAATCTCCATTTAGCTTGAATCGAGTTTGTAGTCCATTGGTCTTGGACCAATAATGGGACCATTAAAACCTAGATATTTATTTTAAAATTTTGAAGACAAACTAATTTATTCACCAAATCACCAGGTATCATTAGTAGAAGAGAGAGAACAAAGTTGGGCAACCATCCCATGCATATACAAATAGTATTGTAAACAAAACATGGTTATAGAAAGGGATGAAAATGAGACAAACAGAAAAAAATCAAGACACTACTTAAGAACAATGGGAAAAAACAAAAACAGGAAAAGAGGTTGTTGTCTTTCTTCAATACAAAGTACAAACTAAATCATTTTTAAAATATTAATTTACTTTAAGTATATCCTAATTAAGTTGAATTTCTAATAGTTTCAATGGTTTTTTACTTGCTTCATACATGCTTAAGTTTTGAAAATTAATAAATTTTTAAGAATTCTCCTTTTTTGGGAATTAAAGTATTTTTATTAATCACCAAAACTTATGGTATTACTCGGCCACGGTCATGTAGACAAAATTTGAAAACTCAGCACCCTCTATAGTTGCAACGGTATAAATATTAGCACACCTTCGAGTTTCTAACCTCTCTCTTCAAATGAGAGGAAGGGCAGAGAAATTATGCAAACCATACAGTACTAATATTCACATTTCTCTTGTTAGATTGTACAAAATCCTATTTTATGTACATTAGAATAACTTTTCCTCATCACTTTGAATAATTTATGAAATATTTTATTTGACATCTTATTAAATTTGTGTTCCCTAGCATCCAATTCAGGACTTCAACATACAAGAATCCACAATGATGCCAAAATAGTGAATAGACAGAATCTTATGGTCGCTCAACAGGAGTAAGCAAAGAAATCATTGGCATCACAATGTATCCAACACCATAAGGCATTGTATGTCAGTATAATCAATACTCCATCTCTTCCGAAAAAATTGTTCACCCTTCAAAAAGTATCTTCACTTCTAACTATGTAGCTCCATGCATCCTACGGGTCCCTAAGAAACCCATGCATACTGCAGAGTGCAATGAAGAAACTACACTAAGCTACCTTCGATAAAGGAAAATCAACGTAGCTACTAATATGTACTTTAAGTTAAAAGAAATTCTAGCTTTCCCGGACAACGAGACACTAAAGCTTCAGCTCATCCCTACTGTCTTCCTTACATAAAGAGCCAATATTTTAAGGTCTATCTGTTTAAGATGGTAGCATTTAGGTTTAAGTAGCAACTGGCAAGAAAAAGTAAAGTAAAGATAAAAGTCATAGAATCATAGAAAAAAAATCAAGAACCAAATAATAATATCATGGAACTCTAATTCAATTAAATTCAGCTTTACAGCCATGCATCAATTTTCAAAATATTTCTTATAATCCAGTAATCAGGATTCCAATTTTACAAGAAGATATTAAAACATTTCCAGCATTGAGGAACACCTTCAATTGCCAAAGGGAAATAACATTTTACCTTCAAAGCTTCTTCAATCTCCGCTTCACTTCGAGCAGCATCCTCAATGTTTATAGGAAGGGTTGGCACAGCTCTATTGATACAGTAAATCTTACGCACCTGAATCTCAACCTGCACCATAAACGTGAAAAATTTCACAGAAAAATAGTTAAACTCATCACATAAATCAATAATCAGAAAATCACACAAATGAAAATCAAAATCGCTCGTATTACCTGCTGAGAAGTTCCTTTAATGGCTTCATTAGGAACGGAAACAACACCAAAAATATCAACAATTGATTCACGGCTCAAAGTATTTGCAAACTTAACCATCTGCTCACTAACTTTCTCCTTAACAACCATCAAAACGCACTGAACAGTAAAACCAGCTTCTCTGACCACAACAAACGTCATTTTCTTCGAAACAGCGCGAATCGCTTGAACTCGTCCTCTGATAAGAACCTCCGAATCCTTAAGATCGGAAAAAAGAGATTTGACCTCCGTCCATTTCCGACCCGAAATCACCTTCGATTGGAGCTCAATGAGAGGAACATCGCCATAGTTGTCGGCGAGAGGGTCGGCAATTGAGGCTTCAGCGAGAGCTGCTGCGGCGGCTGCGGCCGCAGCTTCTTGCTTTTTGCGAAGCTTTTCGAGCTTAGCGGCTTCCTTTTTGGCGGCTTTCTTGCTGAGTTCCGGCGCTTGGTCGGTGTTTTCTACGACGGAGATTGTTGAAGATGGGGTTTGCTCGTCGGACGACATTTTTTTGACAATGGAAAAGAATGACAGGATGGGTTGAAGCCAGAGAGGTTGAGGGTTTTAGACTTTGCGATTTTGCGTACCAGCTTAGTCTTTGTCCGTTTTGCTTAAACTTTTAACAAAACAATACTTCTAGTTTTCTACTTAAAAAAAATATTTATATTTATTTATTAAGTTAAAAAAATTATATAGAATAATATAATATTCTCATAGTTTTTTTCTATAATAATCTCACTTGTTGATTAACATGAATAATTTTAAAATTAAATTTTATTTTACTAGAGTAAACTTGGATAATATAATAAGTAATTTATCAAAAAATAAATTAAAAATTATTGTAAAATTAGAAAAAATATTTAAAATTTTACATAAAAAATTATGATAATAAAAAAGAATCAGATTTTTAAAAACATTTTTTACTATTTTTTTCAACATTTTATTTTAATTTATCTTTTTTAAACAAAATAAAACGTGTTATAGCAACTTATCTGATTATCAGGTTTACTCTAAAAACATACACCCTAAAATTTAAACTATTCATGGTTAATCAATAGGTGAAATTATTGTAGAAAAACTATAAAAATGTTGAATTACTCTAAATAATTTTTTCTTTATTAAAATAAGTTTTAAAGTTTAGGTCATATATTAATTACTCCTATAACACAAAGTTTATTATTTACGAGTTATTATCATTATAAATTAAAATATGTAAATATTATAACCATCTTACCGGATTTCACACACCAAAAATGAACTGCTAACCTCTAAAACTAGTCTTTAATCCAATCTAAGTTAATTTTATGTATCTTTTCAGTATCTTTGACCTAACTCCTCTTCAATCTTAAAGCTTAAATAGCGACTTTCTTGAAGCTTCGACAATAAATCACACCACTATCATGTTTTCTATTTTACTCGATCAGATTAAATTTTTTTTTATAGTCTTATTCAAGTTAGACACAAAAAATGTCAAAAAAAAAAATTATATAGCATTCTCTTATTCAAGATGGTGTGCAGATTAATTTTTTGTTTTTCTAAGAGTCTTATTCAAGTTAGACACAAAAAATATAAAAAACAATTAATATATCATTCTCTCATTCAAGATGATGTGCATACTTTATAAGTAATTGGAATATTTTCTCCTATTGTCATATGATTTTAGGTGATATCTCATTAGCTTAGGGAGTGTGTGCGCCTAATGTTTCCTCCGATTATATGTTAGTATTGACAATAAGTCCAGTTCAACTTAACATGGTATCTGGGCAACAATTTGATCAAAAACTAAAAATGGTCGGGCCAAAAGAATAATGTTCATACTTTAACTTATTACTCCCACATGTGAACTTGACGGGAGTTCACATGTGAGGGGATATTGGGATGTAGATGAATTCAAGATAGTGAGCGCACTTTTATAAGTTATTGGAGTCTTTCTTCTTATTGTCATATGGTTTTGGGTGGTATCTCATTGGCATATAGAGTGTGTGTACCTCATATATTTTCTAATTATATGCTGACATTGACATTAAGTCCAACTCAACTTAATAAATAAGTAAATTTACTAGGTTTTGATTTGCGGAAGAAAGGATGGGAGAGAAATCGATGAGTTTGCCGTTGTTGAAGTTGAAAAGGTTGAAAATAAGTTAGATCATAGAGAAAAGAATTAGTTGAATTAACTATGTTAGATCAAGAGTCAAAGGTAATTTAAATTTGGTGAAATGTTATTTTAAAAGTCAGCTAATCAATTTATTTTTCAACGACCAAAATCTAATAAAACGATTAGCGTGCTCATGTTATTTAATTTACAATAACTTTAATTATATATGACCTAAACCTAAACTTATAACTTCAAGTATATTTTTAATAAATAGGAGTAATTGTTAGAAGAAATATAACTCCATCAAAATCAAAACAAAAAAAATTAAAGAAATAAGCATGTTTAACTAGAATAATAGGAACTTTTGATTAATTATAAATAATATCAATTTTGTGGGTTTTTTTCTTAAAATAATACTAACTTTTAATTATTTTACCAAAGCTTTTTTTTATATAATCTTCTATAGTTTGATTTTTAACATGTTAGGCATATTCTAATAGGTTGGTATTATTCATGGTTAATAAAACGTTGATATTATTATAAGACAATAAACAAAAGGTTGTATTATAGTGGTAATTTTTCATTTTATATATTATATAAATTTAAATTTTCACAACAGTTAGAAATACGGAAGAACAGGAAACAAAAATCAAAACGAAGACAGTGGTGGCGCTGGTACTTTTCCGAGATAGAGCGGGATTTGACGGCGTAGGTATGATAGAGTGAGATACATTGTAGTTCCTGAAATCATGACCAGCAATTACAAATTCTGGTATCAATTAGTTTGAGTGATTGAATGTATTAGGGTTTAATTGGATGCAATTGGGTGTAACTGGTTGCAAAAAACAGCATTCAAACCCACGAATTTACCTAAGCAGCATTAATTAAAGCCTAAAGGACTTTAGCTAGTTGAAGAATTCAAGTTATAGTTTCATTCTCGATAAATTGAATTCAAGCCATATCATGGGAGTGATCGAAAATGGGACTGTAACAGGGTCTTTACCTGATGATGAAGTTTTCGTTGTTCATTACTCTGCATATCCTTCTTCCATGTCTCGTGCAGTGGAAACCCTAGGTGGAATTGATGCTATTGATAGGGTATGTTTTTAGCATTGGAATTAATTTTGGGAAAATATTTGAAAACATTGAACAAATTGAAATGATTAATTGTTTTGATTTTGCTATTCGTGTAGGTTCGCAGTTCCAAGTTAAATAAATTGGAGCTTCGTTTCCGTCCTGAAGACCCTAGTTCACATCCTGCTTTTGGTCATATTCGTCCTTGTACCAATTTGCTTTTGAGAATATACAGAAAGAATAATAGTGACAATCAAAATGATCATTGTTCTACTACCCAATCTATGGAGTGTAGTTCTGGAGAGGCTGGAAATTCAACTGTGCTTTCTGCTGATGTTGTTGCTCGAGTCTCGGAAGCTTGTTTTTTTAATGGTCAGCAACTTGTGTTTTCTTTCCATCTTTAGATCATTCTGTTTGGACTTTGGTTTGCAATTTTCCGACTCAGAATTTTTGGGATGGCTTTGTCATTTTTGTGCAAATGCTGTTTGGTTTGCGAATTTCTTAACATTTTTTTGATGTAGGAATGGTGGATTATCAGCATGTCCTTCCTGTTCATGCTGATGTTGCGCGGAGGACAGGTGAGAGGTCTGCTGAAACTATGTTTTTGGTTATGCTGTTAAGTACTCACTACTCGTCTCAAATTAGGGCCTTTTTGGTATCAAACTTTTAGAGATTGAAAAGGGAATCAATTAACCGTTACCATGGGATGTTGAGGTAACGATACCGTTACTTGATGGCAATCGTTTCCCGACTCTGTTACCTCTCAAATAGTTGCGGAAACAATTACTGTTATCCTTCTCTCTTCTTGAAACTCCATTGATCAACAATTGCCCTCTAATGATTGTATATCAAAAACTACCATTGATGATTAGGTTAGTGCTTAACCAACAAAGCTTAGTAACCTTCTCTATCTTTTATTTTTTTTTTTATTTTTTGTTTTCTTTCTTGCATGCAATTGAAATTTTCAAGGAATAAAACTGAAAGATTGCATTGCTTTTCTCTGTTTCTTTGATTTGCGATGATATTCAATTGAAATTGTGATTTTTGATCTCTCACCTTTTCCACAAATTAGCTTGATTTTCTCTCATCTTCAACCTAATTTTTTTTGCCAATTATGGTTGATTTTGCTAATTCTCAAAGAAAATTCGACATTTCATGATCTCTGACATTATCTCTACTTTTGATGTTTGAATAAGTTTGATAGTTTTCATTCTCTATCTTGGCTCAACTATAATTGTTTTTCGCAAGTTTTTCTTAATTATTTGAACTTAGCATATTTTAAGGCAAAATCAGCTTACCAGTTGATGATGATAGTGGTGGTGGGCCGGTGGTGTTGGTTTGAGTGGTGGGGCTGGTGGTGTTGGTTTGTGCGGTGGGGCCGGTGGTTTTGGTAGTGATGATGATAGTGCTATAGGTGCTCCATGGCTCGGGGTTTGGTGGTTTCAATGAAATTGAGGTGATTTTTGGTTTAAGGATAGAGAAAGAATAATTATCGTTGATTAATTAAATGATTACAAGAAATTGTTTCCTTTTCTATAAACATACCAAACAACCTATACAAAAACACTTGCTATTACCGTTACTCTAGTTAACAAATTCCCTTTCCAGTTCTTTTCATTATTCATACCAAACACTCCCTTAATTGCTACATAGCGGTTTTGTGTCGGGTGAATACACATTTACGGATTTACCTACTAGAACTTGCATATTAGACAACTTTTCTTATCATTTCTCTTTGTCAAGTTGTAATTTATTTCAATTCATAAGTCATAAAATTTTTTCATGTTTTATAATACACATGCTAAGTGGTAAGTGCTACCAAATTATATACTAGTGCAAAATCCAAAATTTACTATCTCATATCGCTTCATATCTAAACACTCTCAAAGCAACATGATCTTTCAAGTTACCGCTAATATATAACTCCTTTGATGTTTTTATATTTTGCATCAACCAATCTAATTCCTCCCAAAATTTTCTTTTAAGTGCTTATTTAAATTATTATGAAGTGTGAATACGTTAAAATAGGCTAGATTTTAGGTTTCTTGAGAGAAACTTCATTGAAATATGATTAATTAAATTGGGATGATAAGAAAAGTCATACGTAACAACTAATTTGTAACAGTGAGGAGTAGTATATTTTCATTCGGTCATAAATTATATTTCTTCAATTTTCTCTAATTACTCTTTTAGAAAAGGATGATCTTGATGCGGATGATGAAAATTTGATGGTGCTGGTTCCTCCACTATTTTCGTTGAAAGATGTTCCCGATAATATAGTGTAAGATGGTTTTCTTCTATAAGCATTTCTGAATAGAAGCAAATGTGGATGTTAAATTAATTGCTTGTGCCTTTTGGTCTTACTAGATGTTTGGTGTTATTCGGCTAGTTTTAATTTTTAAAGTTCCAATGACAAATAGTATGGAAAGTATTTTATTTAGCCATCTAGCGCAACTTTTTTTATTTGACATTTAAAGTTTTAAGAGAATCTAGATGATCCTGTAATCATGATTAATGCTGGCAAGATGCATGGGAAAGGTTTGAATTGCCATTTTTGAGTTCCTGTATATGAACACACTTAAAGCTAGATAAATATGAATGTTTTCTTTAATTATTTATATATGTGGCCATAGTGGAAATAAGGGGAAAAAAAATTAACTAGCAGATTCATGTTGTTTTTCTTGTGATTCATCAAATTTGCTTAGATATATTAGCTGCTAGTATGTTTTGATTGCTTTCACCTTTTGGTTTAATATGGTTTTAATGAATTTTGATTTATTTTTCAACATATTCCATTTGAAGAATCGGGGTTTACATGTAATAATATATTCCTAAGATTTAAGTCAGCCCAAATGTGGGCTTGATTAAAATTGGTTTGATCTCATTATTTATGCTTGCTTATATATTGCTCAGGTTGAAGCCATCAAACACATTGAGTTCTAAAAAGAAATTGGAGGGAGTTGTCCAGCATCGCTGGGAGGTATTCTTTTTTTGATGTTGCTCCTTTTTTAGTGATGAGAAATGTGAGCAGCCATTGATAGGATGTGAATATCGGGTGCCATACTAGTATACTTGGTTGTTTCTTTTGCTGACGGCAAGGGAAAATAACCAACGAACTTGTAGTAGGAGAATTTTGATTTAAATACCTGGAAGTTGAAATATGTTTTGATGGCTCATGAACTACATACTACTTATGCTTGTATTATGAAAGCAAGAAGGTCCTTTTGGTAACACTTAAGTACTGATATTTCATATTTTAAAGAGCTTCTTTTGATTCTCAATTCCATACTTCCATTCCATTATGATTTCAAATAATAACTTGCTTCTCTGTAGGTAATAATCTTCAATGGATCACAATATATTTCTTTTTGACATGCTTTAATGTTTTATTTAGATGTGTTGATTTTTAATCCAACCGGAAATTGATCCGAAATTCAATTAAAATTTGTGGATCATAACCTGAAAATTTGACTTGTAACCTAAAAATGACCCGACATGAATAACCAAAAAAGAGGTCAAACCATGACCTGTTTTCCGAGTTGCTCAAAATCTTCAGTTTCACGCTACCATTTTTAGGTCGAGAACCACTAAATTTCAAGTCATTCTTTCTAATTTGAGTCATTATATCCTTCTTAAAGCCTCAAAAATGATATAAGGAAAAAAATATTTTTTAAATATATCTTTTTTGAAATTTTTAGTAATAATAAAGTACGTTCTAAAACCCTTGACCCGTTTAACCCCGACTCACTCAAATCAGAAACGACCCGACCAGAAGCCGACCCTTCCCATAAATAACTATCCTAAAACGACGTAAACAGAAATCCTCATGCCCAGCTGTTTTGACAAGACTGGTCTAGGTTCATTAGATTCTGTTTTCAACAAGTTCTAGTGGTGGACTGATGTTTTTAGTGTTAATTAGGCATGCCTATGTCCAGGCCTTATACGACACTGCTTCTATCATTCTCTAGTCATAAAACATCCTAGATTTGTATATGTGTTCTGGGACAAAATGGGTTTGAATGTCGTCTTGAAACAGGGTTTTGAATCTTGGATGCATCATGCTAATGGTTGTGGAATGTCTTGCAAACAGGCATAGAAGTTTGTTGCAATGTAATACTACATTTGCTGTAATCCAAACTATGTTGATAATGCAGTGATGCAACTGAGAATTAATACCCTATTTTATTTATGCTCGGAGAAAAGCAAAACACGTGGAATTAAATATGCCATCTATTTCATAAAGGTTTACACATTTTACTTCCATGGGTGTTGATGCGCACATATGGTCATATATTGGAAGGGGTATTTCCTAAGTTTTAAGTGTTTTCGAGGAGCTTAAATTTGCTTCTTTTTTTTTATTTTTTTAATTTTCTGGTAGACATAAATTAAGAGAAACATTTTTGAATTTCGTGTAAGAACTAAAAATGGGTATGGGTCCAAACAAACTTGACGTTTAATGAATTGTCAGTTGATCTTAATTAAGTGAAACAATTTTTTTTTCTTTTTCTTGTAGTCGTAAGTCAAGTTCTTATTAAACATTGGGGTATGTGTCCAAATGTTGGACTGGGATGTTTAATAAATTTTTCATGTTCTTGGTCTAAAATGAAGTGTTGAAGTGTCCTACTCATATTCAATTGTCAAGGATCCAACTCGGGTACTTGTGGTTAAATGACGTCATGAGTCACAACTGAAAAACAACTGTGTGTCATGCTTACAAATTTAATTGATGTTGACCTTTATGGTATTTGTTTTAGTCTGTCAAGATAGCTAAAAACCGATTTGGAGCTGCTAAGTCAATTGTTCAATATATAGGTCCTACTTCCTCCTTTGTTTTAGTCGTAATGTAAGGGAGAGGCACAAAAATTAAAGGGAGGAGAGAGATAAAGTTGGGGCCTATGTGATGATTGATGAGAAGAGTGATAAGGAGAGATTGTAGCTGAGAAAGGAAGTATTGGAAGTGAAAAAGAAAAAAAATGGAATTATAGCTTTTGTTCTTCACAGGGCTTGAAATGGAATTGTTTCGTGCTTGATAGTTGAAATAACTGCTATCTAGTTTGTGTTTCTGAATGATGGTTATGGAGACAATGACGTTCTTGTTAGTCTGTGTAGGTGGATTGTACATGACTGAGTTCTGATATCTCTTTTTTCTTGATGCAGATGGATATTGAACCATGTCTCGCTATTGATTTCAACATAAAAGATATCCTCTCTTGGACTAGATATTTCTAAAAGCTTTAAAATTGTTCATATCAGGTCTTTTAGTTAATTAAACTGGGGAAAGGGGTTATTCAACTGAATGGGTTAGGATTTGCGTTCATAGTTCAAACATACAAATTCAATAGATTAATTTTGAATAGAAGGGCTCAAGTCAGGGGTTACAAACGTCCATCCATTGCAGCTTTCATCCCAGCTTCCTTTGCCTTTGCGTCCGGCCTTGCATTTTGCATTAACTTGCTCCCAACATCTCTAAACACTGCAACAAGTAGTGAGATTAGTTCATCTTCTGATTTCTCTGTCATTCTAATTAATCTTTTCAACTAATTTGCTATCACTTTCAAAGAGCACACTTTTCTATCCATTATGGCCTAGGTTAGACTTGGAACCAGACATCCTCCACTTGAACTTATGAATTTGCTGCAAGATCTGCTGACAAGAAATAAGGGGAGAAGGGTGCATTTTAATTTTTTAAAATGGAAGGCCATAGAGGGGTATGCCTGAAAAATGGGGTGGATCTTTTGATGAAGGGCTATTTACTTGAGTGTAAATACTCTTTCATTCATAGGAAAATAGTACAAATTCAAAGTTTCTCTTACATGCGATATTGAATTGAATTTTATATGTTGGACTGAGAAATTGGATAGAGATAATCCAAAAAAATGAACTCTGAATTCTGTTGCCAAAAACTAGAACCCATATGTATCAAATTCTGGAGGAGTAAAGAAGTGCTGGTTCAATCCTTTCTTATATTGATCCCTAGCCTAAATTCTGGTATACAAGTCTCTTTTCTACGCTGATTCATCTGTATGAGCTAGCCAACAAGGCAGCAAAACCACTCAATTTTTCCACGTCTAAGACTGTTGCAAGAATTATTTTCGTTGCATTTCCCCCTCTGGTGTTGCTTAACAATCATACAGATCCCTAAACGGGTGAATTGGGATCAGCATATACCACAAGGAACAGATCAATGGAAATGGCAGATGGCTGTGTCCAAATTGTTTGAGGAACGTCCCATATGGCCAAGAAGTTCTATCAAGGAACGCTTGTGTAATGATGGTTTGAAATTCGGAGAGCATATGCTGAAAAGGTATAGTCTATATTTCTTTCGTTGTTGTCTTATTGTTATTCTTCTAAAGTTTATGTGGCATGAGTATGTAGGCCTATATATCTACATGTATTGCTTGTGGCTTATTACTCTGCTGTTTGATGCTATTTGACGCACAGGCTCCTGTTCCGGAGTGCATACTACTTTGGAAGTGGACCATTTCATAGGTTCTGGATCAGAAAAGGTTATGACCCTCGTAAGGATCCTGAATCTCGCATGTAAGATTGCATATTATAATTTAAATTTTTGTTGATACATTATTTAATCTAGTTTTTGCATTTTGCCACATTAGTTGAACTGTAGTAAATTTTTCCAGTTTTTCTTCTTCTGTTGAACTAGATAGCTGTAGTTAGTCAACTTTAATGTATAAGATTGAGTATGATTTATGCCTTGAAACATGATTTATGCCCTGAAAATAACTTGCTTGACATATTCTTTGTCAGTAACGAGAATCTATTATTGCCAATCATACAGAAGATGCAAGTTTTTGTGATAGTTTTTACACTTGCTTACTTGGGAACTTTGATTTTTGAAGTATGCATTGTCACTTCCTTACTTAAATACTTTGCTTTTTGGAGTTTGCAATTTGTTTGTATTGCTTATGAGATTAGGTCCTTTTAGGTTCCTTGTGGTGTGGACATTTTGCTCTATCTGCACACAAATTTTCCTCTCCATTTCCGCACCTTTCTTTTGAGGGCTATTAGTACTTTTAGGATTGTACACTTTCTGTTTCTCACCAATCAATCTATATGAAACATATAAAATTTTTTAGCTTACTTTGGTACCAAATTTGTCCTCATTTTCGAGAAGTTAGCTTGGCTCATAACTCACAATTGCTAAAGCATAAAGTACAAAGAACAAAGTTGCTCATTTTTTATCTGCTTCACATGACAATGCTGGAGCTCTTTTGGTCAGTGCCAAGTCATGATGTTATTGGGACTTGATACTGCAAAATATTTCTTTTTTGATTCCCTCTTGTTGATTTTTAACAAGGAGATTTGGATGGTTGGATGGCCTGTTGAACCTGGATTTTGATAAAATATTTGAATCTCTGGCAGATATCAAAGAATTGATTTCAGGGTTCCCCCACCTTTGAGAGGGTATTGTGATGCGGCTAGCGGGTAAGTTATCCGTTGATAATTGATAAAGTTTGTTCATATTTCTTTTGATGGTTTTTCGGATTTATGTCTTTTGGTGATAAATTATCTAGGTTGTTTTTCAAGACTAAATTGTCCAGGTTGATGTTTGGTGACCAAATTATCAGGTTGTTAAATTAGAGCTCTGATCTTGTTGATGAGTTGGCATAGCAGTTATAATGTGATACTATTAGAGAGAGATGATTGTACATTGTGCATGAAAGTGCATAAGATGATTGTGCTGTACATTGAATAATGTATACTGTGCTTGTTGAGAACCAAGTTCTTAAAATACCTACTTTGGATGGTTAAAACACGTACGCTTGATCTTAAAAGTCTCATTTATTTTTTGCATGAATTATAGTAACACCTACTTGGTACTTAAAATACTTATTTTTATGGTTAAAACACTAAATTATGCCTTTAAAATTTTGTTGATTTTTATACTACTTAAACTTTCCTTTCTCTGATGTTTTTAATAAATTATACCTTTTCCTTCTGGGTTTTGATCCCCAAACTTTTCTTTCATCTTTTCATGATTTATGTTTTTTTTTTTTCATGTTTTGACTGTGACAAGTTTATACTTCTCTTGTTGAGTGATTAGAAATTGTCCAGAGTTGATACAGAGTGTTTGAAGCATATTTCCTCTTCTATTGTATGTTGTAACTTGTAAGTAAATTATGGAAGTTTTAGTTTTTCTTTTTTTTCTTTTACATTTAAAAAATTATTAAGCTGTATATGAAAGATTTTGGCTAGCAAATTATGGTGTTAACAATGGTGGAAGAGAGAGAGAAGAAAGGTGATATTAATGGCGGTTAGGGTTAAATGGTTGAATCATAGCTCAAATTCTTTTTGTGATCTTAATGGTGAAAATTGAATTGGAGAAGAAAGAGAGTAGTCATGAATAATTTGATGGCGAAGAAGGAGAAAAATCATGGATGGTTTGATGAAGAAAAAGGAGAACAACCACGGATGGTTTGGAGAAGTGAAAAACTAGCAGAATAGTTACTATTTTATATTTTTTTGTTTTAAATATTTATCATCCTTTATTAACACATTCTCAATTGAGACGTTTCACGAATCTCATTGGGTTGACTTATTGTACTTTTACAGTATTAAAGTAAATTACTTATAACATTTAAGTGATTATTTACAATCTTAAAGTAATCAATTGTAATCTTAAATTGATTAATTACAGTTTTAAAGTGATCACTTATAATTTTAAAGTGATCTCTTTCTACAGTTCAAAGTGATCACGTTTTATACTTTTAAAGTGATTAACAGTAACCTTAACGTGATCACTTACAATTTTAAAGTGATCAATTAGATAAATGAGATGTATGTATGGACCCTTTTTATGGTAAAACGATGTCATACAAGACTTTCTTTTTTTTTTAATTGGTTGGGCCAGCCCATTTAGTGAGGTCTCTCAAAGAGTGTCTCTTTTGAGAATTTGTAGAGGGAGTAAAGAATTTGGGTAGTTCAAAACTGTAAAAGGAAAAAAGGGCATTGCAAAAAAGTTAATAACTTCAAAGAAACACTTGATAAGGGAAATAAGTGTTGAATACCTTTCCTTGACTTCAAAACCCAATACCAAAGGTCCCTAATAGTTTTGTTCTTTCCTTCTTGCAAAGTATTCAGTTGGTGTTTAGATTTTTTATTTGTGTGGTTTGTATATGAAATAGTAATTGTTTTTCTACTCATGATCACTAATATTACAGAAAAAAGCACAAGTGGGAGGATTTATGCTCATTTCAGGCTTTCCCTTACAAATGCCAGACATATTTTCAACTTTCTGAACTTGTGGATGAATACATCCAAAAAGAGATACAAAAACCTCCAAACAACACTGTTTGCTCTGTGAGTTCCTTGCTTGTTCTTTTTTATTGAAGTGGTGTGGTGACATTTGTTCTTAGTTATCTAAATACTTCTTCCGATACTATTTAAATGCCATATTAAGTTTTCACGTGACCTAACGTAATACTCTAAACACTAATAATTTCATTTTTGACATCAAAAATTGAAAATACATTTTTAGACGAATCTAACAAACCCTCGACTATAATTTCCTACAAATAAGTGAGAAAACTTAGAACAAAGTTGGCTTATGAACAGTGTAAAAAAATTCAAGTGTTGTATTTAATAAGGACCCGAGGAGTACTTCCTCATCTTTTGTTTTTTTACTTAAGTATACTATAAAGCCTCCCTATATTGGTTATGATGATCAAATAACCGCTAGACTAAAACTTGAAGTGTATATAACGAGAAATTTTACTTTAAAGTTGGTTGTAAATTTTCTTCATTACTACAATACATTGATCTTTTTAACTTCGAGTGTGACGCAAAATTAAATATTTTTTCAATACAACATTCTATTTACCCAATGTCATTAAGTGGCTCCCACTTAAGTGAAGTTTTAGGGTTCGGATGTACATGACTTTACCCTTTTTAGTAATAATAGTAATAATAAAGAGGATGCTTTCAATTGACCCTTGGTAGCAAACATCATGTAAAACTTTAGATAAACATAAAAAGTACATGATTTAATGAGACATTTTAACAGTCTATCATAAAATCATACAGTTATACAACCATTGTTTGCCGTTCTTGATGTAGAGTTTCATCTAACAAATAACTGTTGCTTGTAAGTGGATGGAATGAACCTTTGCTTCATAGGTGTTTTGAGTTTGACCCATGTATTGACCTTATCCTTATCTTCGTAGATATTTTGAGTTTGACCATAGTTATCTTGCCCCATGCACTTTAACTGGGCAAATGTGAATTTTTTGGTTCTGCAAAGTGCTCTTGTAGTCAAAGAATCTCTCATAACTCTGTTCCCAATCTAAGGTTGTCCTTAGGATCTAAGGAACGATCTGCAAAATCTGACATCTTATAATTTACAGAATTAAAGATGAACCACAATAATAAGAGGATCAATATTGAAACTTAGCCTCATAGTGCAAAATACTCTTGTGTCATCGTACTATAGTTTTATTGTAAAACTAAAGGTTATTGAGCTTTCAACAATCATGGCCACAATAGGACTTTTGTGACTGTTACAACGACCTTCTTTAAAACCACATTTTTGATCTATGCTTTACTACGAAATAATTTTGCAAAGGTGGTTGGACTTTTGGCCAAAAAAAAAAACATAAATTCCTTGATCTCGTCTGCTGGGTAACAGGAGTACCTCTTGCAAAAATCTCCAGGGTACTCCATGATCTAGTTTTGATGCCAAATGCACTGATTGTTGGTTATGACATGTTCGGAATTTAAGTAACAAGTTACCTTAGTCGGGATATGAATATTCCGGTGCAAGTCCAACTTCGCAAGTCTTACTTGAAAACTGGAAACTGGTCTTTATTGTATGAAAAGGAATAATCCGCCTCTTAAACAACTGCTTTGTTTTGTTGTGATTCACTCGCACACTTTCAAAGGGTCTGGGGCAAACAGCACCAAGCAATATACTTGCACAAACACATTTCGGTTTCACTCATATGATCACACTAACTCTCGCCACACTCAAACCATTCCAAATTAGTGCCACTCACAAAAATAAATTAAAAATATGAATCTCAATCTGATTTATATTCATGCTCTGAATGGGTTTAAAATTACCCGACAAGGTAAACAAATCATAACTCTAACTGCACGACGGTATTAAATAGTGGTAATGATGATGAAGCCTGTATAAAAAAGTTCATGCACATGCTTGTCCAACTTCAAAGATATCCTTTTCTTCCTAATCTTCATTCCCTTCTATTACCACTTAAAAGGAGTGGTATCAAGTGGTAATGATAATCTGTTAAGTCTATGTTACCTGGATCGCGAAAGGGCCCCGTTTCACGATCGGGAATGCTCGTCCCAGATCGTGGGTTAAATGCAACCTAGATCTCTAGCAACCCCATTCTGTTCGATCGGTGAACTTATGGTGTGAAGCCTGTTGTTGTTAGTTGAGAAACTAAGAAAAAAATTTAGAAACAAGGAGCTTACCTCTGGCTTTAATGGAGAGAGGAGAAAAGAGGAAGAAGATGAACTGATATCCGCCGTATGGCCACATTATAACCCCTCTTCGCTTGGCTTTCTCAAGTAAGCAGCAAATAAACTCTTCCTTAGATGATGTGGCTCATGCACATAGCTAAACACATAGTGGACAAACCACGATAATGTATTTGTTCTGATGTGGGTGGTTATACCATTAACAGCTAAAAAAAAGAAAATTTAGCTTTTTCAATCTCAGTTTCACTTGCTCTCTCTGATGATAAGTGAGGGCTATGTTAGATGTTAGTTTTGTGGTTTAGTTGTAGCCGTGTTCTTTCCAGATATTGTTACTTTTGTGGTTCTTCAATTGTTTCAGAAAGAAGTCTGCTCAACTGCCATTTATTTTCTGTTTGTATGTTCATGTTAAAATTTTGCTACTTTTACAGTGTTCTACGGGATGGTTCGCATCATATACTCTTGATATTTTAAGATTACGTGTCGCGGTGAGGTTTCTATCAGTGTATCCTCTAGATGGTGCTGCAAGTTTGCTTAAATCTGTTTCTGAAAGATTTGAGAAGTCAAAAAAGATGCGCGCCAATGTAAAGAATCTCAAGCCTGGTGAAGATGGTGAATCGTCAGCTAATCAAGGTTTTGAATATCTTCATCAGTATAGAAAACTTACGTTGATAGTTGCTCCTTTCTCTTATTTTTGATGTATTGCATAATTTGATCTTCGCAGAGCTCACTGTTGATGAAGATAAAATAGAAGATAATGATGATGAAGAAGAAGAAAATGAAATTGAGGATGAAGATGGTGAAGAAGAATTGGACATAGATTACACTAACATAGTGAGTACTTGGTAGCTTTAGTCCAAATTTCCATAGATAGCTGACCATTCTTGCATTAGGTGATGTTCTTATCATGTTTTCCGACTTTAATCTTTTGTAGGACGGAGAGGATGCTGATTACAACATGCAGTCTGATTCTAGTATCCTCGTATCATGTTAATTATCAATAATATTGTGAATTAAAGTAGATTTTGGCCAGTGAAACATAATTCGCTAGTTAGTTCGCCGTTTGGATTCGGCGATTCGCTTAAAATGGTTCAAAAATAGCCTAAAACCGATCATAATTCACTTTTTGCAATTTGCGATTCGCAAGGCAATTAGCGAATCATGTGACACTACTCTGGCCTTGTGAACCACTTTTGTACAATTTAACCATCTTATTTATGTGTAGTTCACTTTGCTCTCATTAGATGCTCATCTTCTATACTATGTTTTCTCTTAACATAGTTAAGATGTAGGCAAAGGGAATACTTCAAGAAACTATCTGCAAGAATTATTTGAAAGGTTCCCATCCTCAGGTGTTTCTCATATGTTTCCCGGTGATGATGATGGTGAATATCAAATATATGAACAAGATAGTGATGGAAACGACTCAGATACTGATTACTTCTGAAGTCATCTAAAGGTTTGTATCTGCACCATAATTGTTTTTTATAGCCGATTTTTATGTTTTTGACCTAATATCTATTTTATGCAGCTCTATTCACGTAACTCGGTACGAGAATACATGTGGAAGTGTAAATAAGTGATGTGCAGATCTTTTGTCATGTTTCAAAACGAGGTTCAACTGATGCAACATGCAACTCATATTCTGGTAGCCGAATGCATCAAGGCCAGGGTTTATTTATGCGGCTATTAGCTTCTCGATCTCTAGGTTGTGGGAGGTGACTTATTGTTCGTTTCTCGTTTGAGGTTTACTATTCTGAAATCCCCTTTGATGATGTATAACTATGAAGTGTTGGAAAAAAATACGAACATGTAATGTTGATCAAAGAGTGGTTATCGTCGAGTAAAAATTGTCCGAACGTACAAGGCTCTTAATTTTAAGGGTTTTCAATATTAGCTTATGTTAGCTTATATTATTTTTTTAATTAAATTAGATTTTAGGTTTTAAAGTTGGGAATTGGCTTATTTTTACTTTGATTATGAATAATTTTTCTGGGTTTTTGACTGCTTCTGTTGATGATTGATGATGCCAAATTGTAGTAACTGATTTTTTTCTTTTGAGATGAAAATGTATGAGAGGAAACAGAGATAGTGATAGAATGCCAAAAATGTGTTTCTTTGAAACATAATCACACCATTTCATTGAATCAAGTGGCTCCCAAGTCCCTACGATAAGATCGGGATCGTGATTGAATGTAGGCAACTTGTATAATTGTTAGTTACAATAAAAATGTTGTTTTTGATTGGCCTTTAAAAGTACACATGATAAATTATGAATCATTTTAGTATTCTTTATTATAATCTTTGGTCTTATCGAAATAAAGGATATATTTTTATCAATATAGATGGTCAAAAAAGCATGTGAATTTGTTAATAAAATTAAACAAAGATATTGGTAGGATTTTACGCTCTTAATTGAAATAAAATTTTGAGTGGTAGGATAATAATTTTTTGATCTTATGATTTGACTTAGTAAACTTAATTTTAATTATAATTAATTTTTTAGTATATTTTAGTTTATTTGTAGAATCGTATGATTAGAGGAATCCGAGCTGATTTAATCCTAGCCCCACAATTAATTTCAAGTAAGATCGTCATCCTAATAACCTATTTACCTCCCTACCTTTCATAAATTCATGTCCGTCCCCAAAGAAAAAATATAATGGAAAAATATACTTTTATATATATTATTTTATCCATTTATATATTTGTATTTTGTCTTGTAGCTCAACTATGTATCCAAAATAAAATTAATATTACAACTTTTAAAATATGTGCAAATGTGCAATTTTATAGACTTGAGTAATAATAATCAAAATAACTGTTATCATCACTATACTCGCAAAAACATATTATCATCTTCATCAAAATGATCTTATGAACTTATCAATTCCAACTTTTGCCAAAGACACTATTGTCATAATCATCAACAAAATCAGCATTTTCCATTGTCACGAGCTTAAAGCCTATGGGGTGTTTGGCTGTTAGCTTGTTTGACCAGTTCAAAATGTTAACCGTTTTTGTTGGTTTTTAAATTAGCTGAAAAAGCTAGCTGTTTGTGAAGATGTTTGGTAAATTTAAGTATTGGCTGTTGGCTAATTATTAGAGAAAAAGTAGGCTAACAAGGCAAAAACCAACAAAAAAAATTAGCTGGAGCAGCTTTTTCATTTTGGCTTAAAAGTCAGCGTTTCAGTTGCTTTAAAAACCATTTATCAAACACTTTTTTTTGCTGTTTGACCAACTAACAAACTAAAAGCCAGCTAAAAAACCAACCAAAAAGCTTAGAACCAAACAACCCTATGACTGGTCATTAGATTGCAATCAGCTAAAACAAAGGCACCAATGTTGAACATGTAACAATTCGTTTTCGCTCGTAGATGATGGATACATTCCACATACTTCCATGTGCTTAGATTTCTTAAATTTTACGCAGTACATAGCTAAGAGCAATTGTTATTACACTTCAACGAATTACAAGAATTGTATACGTAGAAACAAAAATGCCTACAGATTAACAGGATTTATTGTGGTTTACATACAAAAAAGTAAATCCAGCTCAAGTTTGTTCATATATCCCACCTCTTCTTCACCCGAAACATTAAAGCTGAAGATTTTATGTCGTCCTGAGGCACTTGAAGCATGAACTGCACTTTCATTTTCATTGGTGCAGTTTTAGCTTTTCCACCTTCATTTCCAACCTGCAATCAGCATTCAGCAAGAAATTGTAATAATTGGGACTCTTTTCATTATGCATGGCAAAAGCTGACTCGATCTACTAACTTGACCTGAATCTAATCCGAAATAAGTGGGTTTGGATTGAGACTTTTGACCCAATTAATTAAATGGGTTGATACAACCTGATGCAATTATTAAATAGGTTAGGTTTCAGGTCAAAATTTTAAACCCGAAACAAACTTGTATAACTCATTTAATCAAACGAGTAATTATTTTAATCAGTAAGTATAACCCCAACATAATTTGTTTAATATTTTCCTATTTTTTCATAGGAAATACAAATAACTAAAAAAATGAAAAGTATAAAATTAAGGTCTAAAAAATAAGACGTAGTCAATGTTAAAAACCTTAAAATGAAAACAAAAACTCTAAACGGGTTAAGTGAGACGAAATCAGGTCAACGATGTTGCAGGTCAGGTCAGGGTTGTGATTTTCGACCCAATTAACTAAACGGGTTATGTTTGAGTCAAGGGGGTTCTGACCTGTTTATATATATGACCCGAACCCAAACTCGAACCTAAACCCGAACCCAACCCCAACTCAACCTGATAGCCTACTTTTAGGTATATCATAAAACCAAATATCTCCGAGTTGTTGAACAGCTTTAAGGGAGAGTTTGATTTGCAAATTTCAGGTAGGAGATATGGATTTAAAATAGCCTACTTTTATGTTATTTACCAATACATTTTCCATTTAGTTTGTTCTTTTTTCCTTTTTTGTGTGAACAAGTGAATTTTTATAGTTTTGATAGTAACTTATTTATGTATAAATGACAAAAGGTTACCACAATTTTCTTAATCTTTGTGTCATTTCTCATTGAATAAAATTCAAGGAAAATTCATGAAGACAGAGGGAGTATTTCTTAATGAAAAGCGGTGCTATAGCATGGCCTCTCCCCCACCCACTTAAAAAACTAAAAAGAAGATTTACATAGCTGAAAAACCTTGAAAAACAATATTTAAATAATCAAGTGAATAAATATGTCAACAAATAGCAATAACAGTTGATTACAGATAGAGATAACTTACCCAAAGTGATGCCCAGCCAAGCCTAACCTCAGAATCATACCCAGCTTTGAATTTATAATCCTCGCCAACAGTGTGCTTATATACAGTATTCCAATAGTTTGTATCAAAGTTATACCAGTAACTGGGAGCAGTTATTTTATTGAGCAGCAAACAAACCAAGTGAGCACTTAAAGAGTTTATTTAGTTATTTTATAACAAAATTTATAGGCTGCACAGATATCAGCATAAAATAAGTAAAAGATGAACCTTAGTTTGTCTGAAGGACCAAAGCGTCGCTTGAATGCAAATGAGACAGCATTTGAAGGCAAAGAAATGCTTGGAATGAAGGACATGTCACCATCCTGCAATGTTCAATAAATCACCTCTTACTAAAAACAAAGGAAATTGAGAAAAGATAGCAAATCAAGAACAAGGAAGCCAACACTGAACTGAGGGAACAAGCTTTGTGCATGTTACTAAATACTGGCAACAAGGGATGTTTATTAAACAAAATAGGAAATATTATACTCCCTTTGTCCCTCTCAATATGCTATATTTTCCGATTGGGGATGTCCTAATGATGTTCCTACATTTTCTTTTATGGAAATATCCCCACCATTGATTTTTCATACACATGCTTTTCTCTTCTAATACTAGACACATAATAAAATTACTTAGTTTTAGCATCCCTACAATCCAAACAAAAATTAAAAAACATGTAGGCTACATGTAAATTCTCACCTTATAAGAGTATCTTAGATTCAAAGTTTCATTGCTGTAAAAAGCAGAGCCAACGCCATTAAGAAATGAACCTTTTACAAAGCCATTTATTGATAAAACTCTCTTCACTTCTTCATCCTTTTTCTCTTCTAATGAAACTTCACCACTGGGAAACTTGAAAGTTGCTTTTGGCTGCATCACAATCACACACACACACAAAAAATCATAAGCATCATACTTCCTCCAAATATTAATACTTGCACCAAAGCCAACCATTTTCTCTCACAAACTAATGGGTTCATGGTACATGCATCAAGAATATGGAGAAAGTATTAAGACAACGGAAAAAACAGCTTATTTAAGCATGGACAAAGAACCATGGAAAAAAAAGTAATAACCTAAAAGATTTTCTCTTCTTCACAACCCCCAAGTCATGTATCGTATACCAACAAAAGGGAGCTTGCATTTCACATGCCCATGTACAAGCCTATAAACACGGACAAGAATGACACCAGGGAAACATATGAATTTGGACAAGGAAAACTCCTCATAACCAACAGACCCCTTCAAATTGACAGGTGAAAAAGAATTTGGAAAACTATCCATACTAAGAACAAATGACCTCACCAAACCAATAGATGGAACAGCAGATGCCAGTTCAATTTTGTAGCCTGGATCAGAAAGATTTGCGGCCAATGTAACTTCTCCTTGTTTGGCCTGCAATTATGGAAGGCATATTAGATTGTCACTCACAACAGTAATTCATAGATAAATATTGTGCTTGAAAGATGACACCACAGACATCAATAGCAGGACAGACAACAATTAAAGCAAACAATCCTCATGAGTCGAGATGGACAATAACTACAGTATAAAAGCATATGATATTCTCTTTCCTACTGGCTTATATTTCTCTTCAAAATAAATTTACAGAGCGTGTATGAAATGTATTAAATTTTATTTTACAAAACATAGTTTACGCCATACAAAAAGAGAGCCACCTAGTTTTTCCTTTGTCAAATATTCCTGAAAGATATCAATAAAACTCAGCATCAACTGTGAATATATCAAAATAGGTGAAAGAAGTCACATAATAATTATAATGATTTAAAAGAACAGGCCCTGGTGTTAAGTTTCTTACTAATCACCTAAAAGCTGAATTCACAAAATAATCAGGGTTAAGATTGAAAGAACACAACTCCCTTAACTGTCTTATTGATCTCCAATTCAAAGAGCATCATTAACCCTTTAAAAGCAGAAGACAGGAAAACACAAAAACAACCCCAGTGGTGCTGCCAGACAAACACCAATAAAATGCACCTGGAATCTGGAGGAGTAGCTACAGAATCAAGAATGGCCCTGTTTAGTTCTATCAACGATCAAGGTGTACCAAATATTTTCCAAGGTATGGAGAAAGTTAGATCCTCAGAAGTCAGGTGCTAATATGATTTCATAAATGTGATATCAGTAATTCAGTATGGTGTGGAACGTAATAACTTGCAGATAATTAAACATATATGGAACAAGAATATGATTCCCGAAAGCAAAAATGGCTATCCCCTCCCCCCATCCCCACCCCAACAAAGAATAAAGTGAACAGGAGATTCTGTTATAAACAAATCAACAAACAAAAAGATAATTTCTTTGTAAGGAAAAAGATTCTGTTATTCAATTATTTGCTTACTTTAAAATTGGATAAAAACAATGTTCTCAGGCTCTAAAGGAGGCACTATTCCTGATACAAGTGGCATCCTAATCAAAATCACATAGCCAATACAAAAAAACACATTCCAATGTATTAGAATAATGAAAAAGCTATTTTGAGGCTTTGTTTGAAGGGGCCGGGAAAAATCACCCCCCATACAATTCTTTTTGATGAATTAACATGTCCCACGGAAATGACCATCATATTTTGCTTGACAATTTCTAAAAGGGAAAGAAAGAGAATCGGGAGGGGATTATGTGACCTTTGAATCATACGCAGCTCTCAGATGCAATCTGGAACCCAGATGGCCTGAACCTTTAACCAGCGTGTTCTGCTCTTTCAAATTATAGTGGACAGAGAAGTTCCTTGTCAATAAGCCGAGTTCAGGCCGGAAGGTTTCAGTCTTTTTGTTATTCTGGTTTGATTAGCATAGGTGCCTTGTCAAATCCCAACTGAAGCTCAATAGGAACTTAACTACTGTGCTTAGCATAAATTCATAGAGCATTTTATAACCACTGATTTCACAGCTCACAACACATTTCATGATCAGGTTCTATACACCAAGGTAAACATAAATTAGATAGTTAGCCATGCGGCCTTGACTAGAGTAGATCCTGCAACACTCAATCTGTTATAGGCATCTCAGCATGAAGGAAACAAAAGCTATCTTACATTAAAACTCCTTAGCCCAAACTCCAATCTTCCCTAACAATTCATGACGAAAAACTTTATTGGCAATGAGCAGTTCAATCAACATTCTAAAAACTCCCTCCGTTTCATTAAATTTGACGCAATTTACATTTACATCTGTCCTCTTTCCTTCATTGGCTAAGGTCTCACATTTTTTAACCTCATCCGCAAATTCATTCTCTCTCCTCACCTCATCCATATAATTCTATCATCCACTTGTTTTTTATTCTCCAACAAAAACTCAGTAAAGTAACTCTATCTGTTCCTATCAGATTCAAAGGGACAAAGGAAATTATTAATAAAATTTCAACTTTTTGAATGAGGAAATTGCTCATCAGGTACTAGGAAATAGGAATCATAGTTAATTCTATTCTTTTCCTAAAAAAGGGGAAATTTACACGAAATAACGCCAAGTTCAAGCAATCCACAAAGTTAAAAAAATAGAATATACAATGATCAACTACCAAATTATGAGAAATATCATAACATAAAGGGAAGAAATTTCATAAGACAGATAAAAAAAAAGCACATGCAACTAAAATTATCCAAAATCAAAATCGATATATTTCCAAAAAAGTAAACAATTGAGGCTATAATTTAACTTTATCACATTCCAAAACAAAATGTAAACAGAAAAGACTAAAGAGAGGGAGACCTTGACATCATGGAAAGCTTTGAGTTTAAGATTAGGACCAACATCAAGAAAACCTTTGACCAGAGCATTCTGCTCCTCAATGTCATAATGAAAAGCAAGATGTTTGGTAATAATGGCGACCTGAGGATCAGCAATTTCTCCTTTTGGATTATTCTGGAAAGATAATTTAAGCTTAGCGAAGCCATTGAAAAGTTTCGATGAAATTTTGTGGAAGAATATTGAACTGTCACTGTCGAACTCAGTAGTAACTCTCAAAGGCGGCCTTTTCTGGAAAGAAAATAGTCCAAATGACGTCGTTTGTGGAGCAGATGAAGGTTTATCTGTAGACGGTGGAGGAGGAGGTGGAGGTGGTTGAGGTTGGAAAGAGGAAGGATCAGAGAAGAGGATTAGAGAATCTGTTTGAGCGTGAGGTTTAGATTGTGTCGCCATTGATGAAGCTTGAAGGTAGTGGACAGAAGGAAACACTGAGCGAGGAAAGGATTGAAGCAAAGGAGATGAAACTTAAAAAAATAAATAATAAATTGATTAGAATTTTGAAAAATTTACCCATAATAATCCAACTTATTCACGATTTTTTTATAATAATTCTAACTTATCGATTAACCATGAATAATCCTATGTATTGTATCAATTTACCCGGAATGCTGTTGAATCCATTTTTACCTATTGTTCCGGTAAAGTTGCTGTAGCTTATGTTTAACCCAGCTTCATCATTTTACCATGAATTCTTTCCTCCATTAAAACCCACACCCCAAATTCTCCATTAAAACCGAAACAATCAGCAACAATCTCTGTTTTTTTTTTTATTTTTTTCATCTATCTCATGCTATGAAGAGCATTACCACATCTCATTCTTCAACATCAAGAAGGTTAATTGCAATGGAAAGCCCTAAATGTGAATATGGTGTTCTAGCAAAATTGCAAACTGCTAGAAAAGGTTTTAAAGTTGGGCATTGATTTTATGGTTGTGGTCTTTGGCCTGTAAGTTATGGTTTAATTTTTGTAGTTATGATTTATTTTAGTAAAGTAATTTAGTTTAGCTAATTTAGCAAAATTGCAAACTACTAGAAAAGGTTCTTCACTCACTGCTGCGTCGTCAATGGAATGGGAAGTAGAAACAACAATGAAGGAGATGGGTGGAAAGTAGAAACAACAATGGAGGAGATGGGTGGGAACTGGGAAGTCACTGCAAATGGAAAGTAGAGGTAATTAATGGGAAATCCCTGGAATTAAACTTCAACCGGTTCCGGTTCACCCAACAGCACTTCGGGTAAATTGATACAAGGGATTATTCCTGGTTAATCGATAGTTGGCATTATTGTAGGAAAATCGTGAATAGGTTGGATTATTTTAGGTAAATTTTTGTAAAATTTTTTCCGATGACATATATTGAGCTAGGGACTCTTCCGGTGCTAACCATATTTATGGGTATGAATTGTCGTTTTCATTTCCTACTCAGACCCTACTCATAGTCTTTACAAGAAAAATACACGGGTATAAGTACGATGATGATGATGAGTTGAGGTTAAAGAAAAAAAATTTAGAGGGATAGAGATTTTATTTCTAAAATAGACGGTCAGTTGAAGAACGGAAAGAGATAAAAAAGACATTGAAAATTTATCTAAGTTCTTTATGGAACTACATTTTTATTTTTAAGGTTCGTTAATTTTAAATATGAACTTATTCTTTCTCTTTGTCTTGAGAGTATAATACTTGCATGAATTTGATTTTTTGTCCCATTATTCAAAAAATTAGCAAGTATACATAGTATTATTGATTTTGGCTCAAAGTAATATTATTAACTTATTGTAAATCCAAATTCTCACTCTATTGTCATTTAATTTATTTTCTCATAAAATAATTCACAGATTTTCAAGTGAAAAACAAAATAGATAGAAATATTGACACCATAATTTTACAAACAGTTAAAATCAGTAATAGTATAAACGATTCTAGATTGTCTAACTTCAAAGTGAAGTTTGAATACTAAACCAATGTGAATGATATTTTGAAATACAAAAATGTGGTGTTACAAGAAATTTTTGAAGAATATTAACATTGTTTTGAGAAAATATTCTAACATTATAAGAAAACCAAACAAATGAAAATAATATAATAGTAATTTATTTTTTGTAATTTTTTAAAGAAATATTTTTAAAGGTGTGAAGAAGTAGTAGTAGTGAACCTATGCAAGTCAACTATTAATCACATCTTAGTAAATACTAAATAGTACTCCCTCCTATTCAGCTGAACTGTCCCATTTGACTTTTCACACTTGCCGAGGCAACATTTTAACTCTTAATATCTCAAATTATGCTTAATTAAAAATTATAAAAAGTTGATATTAATAATCCTTGTATTGAGACGAATCAAACAAGATCCCATATGACTATGTTTTAACTTATAGATTAAGAGTAAAATACAAATTAAGAGTGATAAGTGAATAGTGCCAAAAAAAAATGGAACAATTCAGCTGAATAGGAGGTAGTATCTAACTATCAAGGCGGCATGTAGTTCGCCTTTCCCGCCAGATTTGTCATTAATTTTCAGTAATTCTCGACCTCTTGATTTTTAAATTTTTAATGTCGTCAAAACCCATGAGTCAGAACTAATATTAGGTTTAATAATATGATTTTATTTTTTTTTAAATAATCGTCACCTTAATGAACTAGCATCATTTTTATATGATATAGAGATTAAACAATTAAGTATAAGAAGTCAAACTCTAAGAGAAATAATGTATTTAGAAATTAGATATATTTAAATACTTTTTCGTTTCAAAATATTTGCAATGTTTTTATTTTTATGCAGTCCAATGTATTAATTTAATTTTTAATATCTCTAATCATATGTAATAAAAAATTATTAAAATTTAATATTGATAATCTTTGCAATAAGATGAATCAAACAAGATCTTACTTAACTATATTTTAACTTATAAATTTATAACTAATAACAAATTTAGAATGATGAATGAATAGTGTTATATTTCTAATATTAAATATTTAAAATGAAAAAAGTATAAAGTTAAAAAGAGGTGGAGTGATGTTTAAAAATAAAAATAAAAAAGTTTATTAAAATTGACCAAAAAATAAAACTAATTTATAGAGAGAGAAGAGTAAAGCATTTACATCATGCGGGGGCGGATCCAAATAAAAAACGAATAATATCAATTTAAGTAAAACACATCTACTGAATTTTGATCCTCTGCCACATATGTAAAGGACAATATACTAACGAACTTATTTGAGGTATATTTACATGTATTATTTAATTTTGTTTTGAATTTAAGTTATTTAAGATATATTTACATGTAATATTTGATTTTCTTTTAAATTTAAATAATGTCAACTGACTTTAGTGATATTACACTAAATCCGCCACTATCGTCGCGTAGTGTCCAAATAATTTGGCAAATTGAGTTGAACAAACATAGCAAGGTAAACACTAAGCTAATTTTTGCAGCCTTTGTTCCAACACTTATAAGTGAGGAAATGTTAACCCATTGACAGAATGAAACAATAGGCGTAAAAGAGAAAGGGTTACTTACAAGTTACAACTTAAAAGTTACAAACATGCAAGTACATAATGAAAAGCTTTTCTTTCAAATTTGTACATATACATTAAATAAATTTAAGATTATTCAATTTTACTTTTTGTTTTACATTTTCTTTCATTTTTGCTTCTCGGTAATTAAGAGGGAAACGCGCTTTTATAACAAGAAATAGACGCAACACGTTATTTCCCGGGGATCAAAGGATTAATCACAATTATGGGTTATAAGCAAAACTCACAGCTTGCTGTAAAAACCAAGAATGCTGCAAAAACTCCCCCTTCACAAGCTTCAAGCACTCGGCACACAGCCCCACACCAACAAAAGAAGTTCACACGACTCAAAAAATTGTCGGGTAATTTTTTTATGTTGAATTAACAGCAGCTGGCTTCCCTCGTCCCATGGAGAATCCTCTAGTTCCATCAGGCATACGAGGGCCGGGAGGTTGTTGCTTTGCTAAAATAGGATGCTCGCCGTTGATTGCATTATTCACAGGTGGTGATCCCACATGATGCGCCCTATTATTCTGTTGGTGATTATGATGGCCCCTGCCACGACCCTTTCCACGACCCCGATTACGGCCCTTTTTCTGGCCACCCTCTTTTTCCACGTTTAGTTCCTCCAACTGTTCAATGACAGAAAACAATCATTACCAAGGTCCCAAACAAAGCTCAGTAAACACAATTCTTCTGAAAAGAGTTACAAATATGGAAAACAGATAACGGTTCATATCACTTCAGAATCCACTTTATCAGTACAACTGCTATAAGCTACTTGATCAAAACATCGACTGAAGACCATATAATATGAAAATTTAACATTTGCAAACCACCTCAAGAATACAATGGCAAACGCTTAACAAAATGATACAAGGGAGACAAATTTGTACAATTTAAGATCTTACATACAGTTATGTGAATACCAATGACAATGCATCATTTTTAGGGTACAACTATAACTTTAGTTCTTACCCTTTTAGGTTTAGGGGGGAAAGGACACTCAATCGGCTATTAAACCCTTGCATTTAAGCATTCCTCTAGTGAAAGCAAGCAGAGGAAGCTCAAAGGATTGCATTTTTGTTAACCAGCACACTGAAACATTGAAATTTAGATAATTAAAATTTTTGTTAACCAGCACAGTAAACACTGGAATACCCACCGTCCAAACTTATGGAAACAAGAATAGTTCGACAGAAAATACTAGGTAGATGACGGATGACTACAGGAAATTTAGATGGTTTGGTCACAAAAATCTATACATTTCCTCAATCCCCAAAAAAGAGTGTAAATTTGTTGTTATTCACATTAGATCAAGTATTATCACATTTACACATAAAAATGCTACAAGGTGATCAACACAGCTCCAGCTCTAGGAAGGGTAGGATTGGTCAACTGTGCACATCCTTACCCTGCGGTAGCGTGTAACGAACATTTCAAACAATAATAACAGTGTTTCCGGAAAATCTACAACAATGTCAGAGCCTAATCCCAAAAGATTAGGGCCAACTTTTTTCCACAGGTCAATGATGAAAATTGGAAATTAAAGACTTTCTTCGAAAAATACAAAGGGGAAAAAAAACCAGAGTCCATACATCCGGTTGTCTGGATAGTGATCAGTCCCATAATATAGTACATGGGAATATAGCTTTATAACAAGAGAAGGGAACTTACATGCTCATGAGAATGGATATCAGGCTGTCCTGAAAAGTCTTCTGATTGCTTCTCATTCTGCTTTTGCTCAGATGTGGATGCATACTCTTCACATGTGCCTTCACCTTCATTTACAGATTTTTTCCCTCGTACTTGAAAAGTTTTAGACTGGCCAAAAATATATAAACCAAGTTCATCAGCAAACAATATTAAGCATAAAAATTCATTAAATCAAATGGAGAAATCCAAAATTTGAAACAAAAATCACAAAGGATAGTGAAATAGAAGTTTTCACCCTTTAACTAGCAGATCATTCATCTACATTGTGAATGGTCTTATAGCAAAGCTTTCTTTATACAGAAATCCAACAAAAATTTAAAAAACTGAGATCATGAAACTACAAAGTGTTCTTTTGAATCCCAGGTGTTTTCAGAGCCCAACAATAGAAGTGCATAAAGAAAAATGTACCCCGTGTTTCAGCAGCGGGCGAATTTTTAGGCCATTCCTCCAGTCATCCTCTTCATTCAGCTCAGTAATCTGAATATGATGCAAAGGTTAAAAGTTCTCATTTATATCCTTCAAGCGTCGTACAAGTTGAAAATAGTAAACTGTATGAGAGAAACAGAAGCTAAAAAATATACGTACAGCTTTCTCAGCCAACTCAACAGATTCGTATTCCACAAATGCATGCACCTACACAACAGCAATTAAATACTAATCAGAAACTGTCATTGGATCTGAAAAGTAACAAGTCATTTAACCCTTCATGGACCGAGACCATTAAAGTTAGTTTTGAACAGATTTCACATCATTTAGGGCCAATGTACTTTCCAATGTTTACCTAATTCCAGAAACCTTAAATACTGACTTAATAAATTATTAACAATATAAAAGGGAGACAAATTCTACATATGAACCCATAATGTTAGGATTTAGGCTTCGACATTGTTTTAATCTAAAAAATCATTTTAAATTTCAAAAGAATATCTCCCAAACCCTCCCCTAGTTGTCGAACACCTCTCCCACCACCCCTTCCTACCTCAGACCCTCCTATGTAAGAATCTTTAGGCCAACAGGATCTCAAGAAGAGCTCGCTAGGGGAGAGGAAGGACTGTTTGGGATAGAAGGGTCGCAGGCAGCTCGAAAGAGGAATAAGAGGATGGCTGTGGGCTGGGGAAGGAATGAGCGGAGTGTCAGGCATTCATGCAAGAAGGGGAGAGAGTTTGAAATTTTTTCAGACAACTGGGAAAGGGAGGGAAGGCTGGTGTGGGAGGAGAGTCAGCTACGTAGATGGTCAGTCGGATTTGACCCAAAGGGTCATAGATATATTATTATTTGCAAGTCTTTCTTGGGTTGAAGGACTCTTTGGCCACATCTTCCTTTATGGGGATAGTTAACCATCTTTCATCCTTCTCAAGACCGTGATCATAGTTTCTTTGAGCGGAATACTGATGCGTAGGGTCATTCAGGTTTTTGGGTCAGATCAAAATTTGTCAAGTCTACTGCCAAGTTCAAAATTTCTTTTCATGGGTGCTGGGAAGAGCGATTCTAAAGTAGCACCCACAGTTTGACGTTTAATGAAAAAGGCACAAATGGGAGTGAGTAAACTGCAATTTCTGTTCATTGCATAACCACAAAGTGCCTGATTACCTTGTTGCATGAGAGTCCATTATCAGCTTTTGATGGCCTAGATGCTGAAGAAGCAACATTATTTGTAGGTTGAGGCTGACACGTACGAATACTCTTCACACTAGGTTAAAAAAGATAAAACTTAAGAAAACCAATATAAAAACAACAGTAGCAACAAAGAAAATATAGTTATAATGTTATATGGTCCAATTAAATAAAACAATACCTAATTTAGGGCCCCATTATCGTTTTTTGTTCCTAGTTTTCAATTTTTCTTAAAACTATAACCAAAAATAGGAAATAACTAAAGTGGTTTTCACTTTTTATTACCAGTTTTCAAAATCATCATGTTCCTAACAAATTTGACTGTTTTTTATTCATTATAGGACATATATCATATGACTTTGAAAATCAAAAAACCACAAAACCACAGTGAACGGGCGCTTAACTTTGGAGGATATGTTACACTTCTAGTAAAAGCTAAACCTCTAATGCTATGTTTGATGGAAATGTATACTTGAGTGCCTTGTGTTTGTCATCAAATTTATCTCAAAATATGTTCTTAGGTAAATTTTGTTATGCCTAACTCGCGCAATTATAGATGAAATACAAAGTGTGGATGCAGAAATACTTTCCGCAGAATTCTCAACATATGAATAATTAATTCATTAAAACCAGGTTAACAATTACTATTACTCTCTAAGTTCTATTTCGTTCTTCAAAATTAGAGTGTATAATAATAAACAATCTTCAATGCAAAGATTTTTTCTATTAAATATTAGCAAACAATTCTATAATTAGAACTTTTTTTTCTACAACTGATCCACTTATGAAACAGAACAATACCTCCCTACAGTTGAGAAAACCTTCATGAGATTCTGGTGACAATGATCCTCCGGCAAATTTTCAGCCACGATTATACGAGACTAATACATTAATGCAAACAAATTGGGTGTCAAAGAAAGTTATCTGCACACAGTGTTATGATTTGCTACAAAATGTGGAAAGTATATGAACACAATTCTTAAGGCAGCTCTTTGTGATTTGTCAGGAGGTTTATTTAATTAATTGGTATGAACTTTAAGACAGCAATTTATCATAAATCATAATTAACTGATTTGGGCTTATAAATATAAATATTGAAAATGACGATCACAAAGAGGCACATTACAAAACCAATTTGCTGCATACAGTTTTAGCATATTCACCTCCCAAAACTGAACAATACAACTACTGTGTGTGATTTCCTAGTAACAAAAGATTACATCTATTCAGATATTTAAGATAAGATCAATAAGGTAAAGGAGATAAACAGTGGGGAAGCAAATTCTTAAATGTCCACATCAATTTACATGTATTTCTACCCTTTACTGTTGCCTCATTTGGAATTGATTGGGTATTGGGGACAAATTTGGTTCTATAGCTGGAAATTCAATTTGTTTGGGGGTTTTTAACTTGTTTTTTCAGAATTTGCTTACCTAGTATGACTTTAATTTACAATTTTTTTTCTCATCAGGTTATTATTTCAAAGAAAGAAGTGCAGATTATTTTTTATTTTATGCTAAAATCAGTATATATTCTTCACAGAAACATAAAAGAAACGAAAACCAAAGATATTGATTTCAGAATGAAAATGGCAAACAGGAAAAAGAGATAAGCAACACATGGAAGGTCAAAAAGCAAGGAGAGACGGATCAGGTATGCATATGCATATTGCATAGTCTTTCTTTTTCTCTTGCATCATCGTGTTTTTTTCTTCGATGAGCTCTGTCTTCTGTTCTTTTTTTTTTTTTCCTTTTTTTCTTCTTGTCCTCTTCTAATCTAGGATTTGACATTGGGTTCACTTGATTTGCTGATTTGTGTGAATTGTGTCAATAGAAAATTGTGTTTGGAAATGGATCCAAACATACTGAATTATAATTCCAACTCGGGGAGGAACAAATTAGGTGACACTGCTACCTTCTCCTAGTCCCAACAATAAGTGCATAAGAAAGAGAAATCAAAGCTATCACTAGGGAAAAATCAAAAGAACCACATCCTCAATTTTATTTGGACTATCCTCATCTCACAAATAATTTGATAGAAAACAACATTTAAGAGCTGGGAACAAACATTTGGTCAAACCACAGCTTGACCACCAGATCTAATCTGGTACCCACAAATTAGAACACATAAATGCAGTTGAACTTGCAGGAAAGAGCAATGCCTGCAGAAACTGGATAAAAGCACATATGCCTTTACCCATTCTTTCTAGAATCCAATATCAAAAATATATGTATATCTCAATCATATAAAGAAAACTTGTACACACAAAGAAATAAAAGAATTTCATACTTGTAACTCTTCCATATCAGACCCAGTAAGAGGATGTACACGTTTTACTTTCTTCCCATCTTCACTCACTATCTGAAGAGGCATGTAAACAAGAAATATCAATATGAAATAGGGTGGTGAGATTAGAATATCATACAACAGTAAACACTGAATAAACCTGAAATTTAAAAACCATGATAATGTCAAACAAGTGCCCACAAAAGAAGGGAAACTCGCGAGAGATACAAGAACGACTTACAAGCTTCGTTGACTTTTTAAGTACAGCTGCAAGCTGAGAATTACTGCTTATGAGAGCCTTAATCTTCTTAAAAGATGCAACCACCGAGATTGGCACTAGAAATGAATTATAGACATGAAAAAGTTACAAATGCAAGATGCGTTAACAGAAGCAATGCCAAAGTCTTAGTACTAACAAATAGGGTCGGTTATATCAAAACAAATCAACCAAAGAAATCAATGGTAACAATGATTATACTATATCTAACTCTATCCAATACTAATCTATGACTAAGAAGTGGAAGATACTTCATTAAAGCAAAAATAATTAAAAGAATGTTTCGAACAAAATTCTACAACACACAAACAGCCAAGGATTGTCGATTTTGAAAAAAAAAATGAAGCGGACGAAAAAACATGATGTATTTAAAGAAATTTTCCATCATTCATAGCCCAAACACCCAAGTTTTAAGTGAAGCCTTCATTAAAAGAAATTACTTGATAAATAGAACATATAATATGAAGGTAGAAAAATTATACCAAATCCTTCAGGATCCTTATTGATGAACTTTATTAGATGATCAGTGGTAGCCAGGTTCACATCACTGAAGTAATACTCCACCTAAAGATGGTTTCATTTGTTAGGTTATTGGTAACTCAGGACAAAGAGAAATGTTGTAAGATGCGTATAGAATCAAAATATTTTGTTCAAAGACTTAAGCCTAAAATATAAGATGAGATTACTAAAAACAAATGAATTCAACTTCTGCAAGTTGGAATAAAAACAAACTATGACTGATGACAAAAGATTGCGCATAACCATTAGACTAATGGAATGGCATATCGGATATCAAGAATGTTTCTTAATAACCACATTGCATATTCCCACTGCATTACAATCTGAAACCCCTTGCCTTGAAAAAAATTATGTTTGTTGTTACCCTCAGTTAATGTATCATACCTATGAAGAAGCAATTATCTTTCCCATCTTAGCTACTTGGCAACAGCAGAAAAACAAAAATGTGAATAAATGAACAAGAAATGAAGAGTGTCACTGTCATATTCAAGTACGGAGTAGCCAGTGTTAACAAAACTGAAATCAGTGACAACCAATCATTGCAACTTGCAAGAGTAAGTTGTCCTTGAATCCATCCCATGTAAAGATTCCTAAAGATCCTTAGTATTAACACCCAGCTCAGTGTATGTGCACTCAACCAAGGCTCCCCTTTCTCTACTTCCAACAAATTAAAAAAAGGTTTACTTCTATCTAGTCTTTGGAAACCAAGGAAGTGAAGAACAAAACTCTGAATCTAGGCATCAAGTGTAATCCATGCCCAAGATCATTACAATATCACCAAGTATCTATGAGAGCCATAGTGCAAAAACAAGGCTACGCCACCGTATTTTAGCCTATCACTAATCTCCAACTATAAGAAAAATCCTCCCAAAAAATATTAAAAACTAGGTGCAAGCAAGCTTAAACAGAAAAAATTTTGAAATAAACATTTCCCAACATAAACATCCCCCAATTGTGAATCGAGATAGTGCAAAAACAAAGTCGCATCGTATCGTACCAACCATATGGTAAAGGTTTTCAAATTTATTGAACCGGTATAATCCGCATCGTAAAGGTGTAAAAAAACGCATATTAGGTCGTTTCAAGCGATATTTCTTGCTTTAGGCCGATATTTGGCTGTATGGCAATCGCGCATTACAACTGTGACCATTACCGTATTTTTTCACTATGGAGTCAAGTTTTGTTCATCTTTCTTTCCAAATTACAAAAATATAAAACCAACATATACATAGCCAATGATATATGTCAAAGAGCACATATTCAAGAATAAAAAATTCATAACAAAACCATTTTTAACTTTACAAGATTCATTTACAAGGGTAAGATTGCATTCATTCAACGCTACAAACAACGTGGAAATCACTTGGCATTAGGATAATGGCATGTTAAAAATGAAGTCATCTTCCAACATAAAAAGAGTAAATGATGAACATATAGCCTTAGAATAAAATAGTATTGCAAGCAAAATCATCCTTTCACATAATATCATATTATCATCCCATTACCCTTCAAATTATTCTACACCTTTGTCCCACTAAATAGCACACAACACGGTGCAAAACCACCATTAGGAGATAAAGAGCCATTAAAGATCAAATTTTAAAAATGGAAGAGTAATATTCATAATGATCAGGTGTACAAAATTTTTGAAGAAGATCCATAGTTATGAGATTGAAAAGAAACATAAAATGAAGAAAGATTGAACAAATTTCCAATGAATGAAATGATGAAGATGCGGGATTGAAAGCAGACAAAGAAAGATCTTCATGAAATCTGGTTTCATTGTTGTTAACAGTGTTTCTTTGGGAGAAATTTGCATAACAATTGGTGGGTGGGGAAATTTGCATAGCAATTGGCAGGAAATGTGGACTAGAATGAACAAATAAAGAAAGATCTTAGTTTCAATTTTGGAAGGGAAGGAAGTACTTGAAAATTTTCTAAAGTTATTCCTAATCTTTTCTCTTCATTTTTTAAAAAAATTTTAATTTAGTTTTCCTTTTCTTTTAAGTTATATTTTACATTTTAATTTTTTTTTGAAATAATTAACTTGTTCAAGGTAAAAATACCTAATAGAAAATTGATCTTAAAGTTTGACACATTAAATGTACTTTGTTAAAACTCAGGCCAGCTTGAAAATGGCAAAGTTATAAAAGTTCAGCCCAATAAAAACAATTTCATTACTTTTTACATTTAAAATCAAAATTTAAATACCAACTAGAAATTATGCTTAGAAACGAGACGTATTTGATATACTTATAAATATAGCACAAGGTGTCAAGTTCAACCATGTGCTAGCATGGTATAAAATTAAAATATTAAGAGAAAACTAATTTAGACTATAATTCCGTTTTAAAAAGCTAATTAGAATATAGCTAGACATAGGAGTTGATATAGATAATAATAAAAATTGCTTTATAATAATATAATTATATCTGGGTGTGCCTTACATAACTAAGATTAATAACATCTTATTATGATTTTGGAAACATTTCATAGCAGGCCAATTGCAAAAACTATCTCACTTCGAGTGGCACCAAAAATCCGCATATCTCTTGACAAATGATATACACGTATAATTATTTCCACTTAATTATACATTCCATTTCATAAACCTCCAACTACAATTTTCATTGTAAACTTCTAGTAAATTATTGCCTCATTTACCAACAATATCAAATTCAAAGAATTAACAAAGAAAACATAATCACTTTTAGCTCCACTCAACATAAGTTTAGGACCCTTGAATAGCAATAATTAACACGTCCAAAATCATACCATCTTGTCCAAAATCATACTATCTTGTCCCGTTTAATTTGCACCTAATTTCTATTTTGGGTTCTCCACCTATTTTGCACCTTTTCATTTTTGATAATGGTCCCACCACTCTCTTTTAATCTCACCCACAAATTCACTTATTTTTTTAATCTCATCCACTCATTTATTGACCCAACTTGATATATCCACTACAAATTAATATTTACACTCTTTCAAATAGGTGCAAATCTAATAGGATGGAGGATAATCAATAATTCATAACCATATCGTAAGCTCAAACCTCTTTGACCTTGGTGGCCCCATAATAGTAAAAATGACGAATGAGGCAAGTTTATTTCACTTGATAAAACAGTACCCACCCATCGCCGCTTCACTATAATTTTATAATTTTCCTATTTCTGCTCCCAACATCAACTAAGCAGCCTAGTGACTACACGAAATCTCAATAGCTAATCGGTGATCAATGCATCAGCACACACCGAATAGTAAGTGCCCGAGACATAAAATTTACACTACACACACTCTCTCTCTCTCTCTTTCTAACGATAAGCAAGCCGCTAAGTGCACTAACTTTACTGTATGCACCAATTATATGCATTCTATTACTATTTCACTTCATTTAATTATCAGCTGTAATGAAATTGTTACAAACAATTCCACCGTATTTTAAGTATTAAGACCACAACTCAAAAGCACTCTTTTCTGTCTCGATAACACACGCAACAGCACCAGGAAATCGTCAGCAATACACAATTTTAATTTTTATTGATTGATTAATAAAATACGTAAATTCAAAACTAACATAGTAAGGAAATTTCAAAAAAAATAAATAAATAAAACTAAGTGAACAAAATTTAAACAAAAAAAATAAAACTAAGTGAACTAGAGAATTGCAATGACATGCCTGATTAATCAATTTCTGAGTAGATTCTTCAGACAAGCCATTCTTATTCCTTGAACCGCCGTTATTACCCTGTCCTTGTTCCTTATCTTGCTGATTAGACCCTTGACCCATTCCCTCCTGTTCCCCATTATTTCCTCTATGTAACTGTTGTTGATGATGATGATGCTTATGATGATGATTCCGATGAGATTCATTCCGATGATGATGACTATGATGATTTTGATGCGGATAATGCTGCTGCTGCTGCTGCTGCTGCTGATGATGATGATATTGGTGGTGATGATGATGATCGATGTGAGGCAAAGGCATAGCCGGAAACGGCGAGTTAACTTGCGGGGGGAAAACATGAACCATTGCCGGAGGCGGTGGAGGCGGCGGGGGTATGATCATAACCATAGGATCACCAGCGCTGAGTGGATTCGGAGGCGGAGTCGTCTTCCTCGGAATGAACTCAGGCGCTAGAGCATTGAGTTTGCTGAAAGACGAGTTTCTAGACAACGAACCAGAAGCAGCAGTCTCAGTCGATACAGAATCAGTAGGTTCAAGTTGATCGGATGAAGAAATCGTGGAAGCTAGGGTTTTTTCGGAGGTTTGATCCGCCATTACTGAAGCTTTTCTAGGGTTTAAGGGAATCAAAATTAAATTCCCAATAAAAGGGGAAAGAAAAACGGGGAGAGAAAATAAAAATGGCGATCAAAAGAAAGAATATCGGCAGAGCAAAATTCGACACCGGGATTGGGGGAGGAGGGAGGACGGCGATTGCGGAGGAATAAGAACGGGTTTAACGAGTTAAGCGCGGAGTGGAGGTGGGACCCACTGACATTGCGGTTTACGCATTCAATTTATTTAAAATTTTCTTTACAAAATTTGATAATTAATAATCCCCTCTTTTATCATTGTTATTAGGTCAAATTGTAAACAAACACCTTTTAAAATTCGGTTTTTGTAAAGAAACACCTTTTTAAATTTTTTTTTGCAAATAAACACCTTTTAAGACACTTTTTGTTAAATTAAACACCTTAATTGGAATTCCGGTGGGTTTTGTCCAAATTCCGACGTTGACTTTGCGTTTTGACCTCCAAAAACATGCGCGTGTTTGCAATTTCCTTATAATACACGCTCCTTTCTTTTCAACTTCCATAAACACTCCATTTACACCCTAAAATCCCATTTGAAATCATTCTTCTCCTTCTCTCTCTTTGCTTTGAAGTTCAATTTCTAGGGTTTTCAAAGGTTGATGCTTTGATCTTCCATTTAGTATGTCTTCTTCTAGTGGTTGTTCTTGTGCCATTGAAAACTCACAACATTGTAGATGCTACTGTGGGTTGCGAATTGCGATAATGAGGTCCTGGACCCCCAAGAATCCTGGGCGTAGGTTCATGGCTTGTAAATTATATGACATTGAAAGTGGAAGAAGGGGTAGCTCGTTCTTCAGGTGGATTGATGCGGATCAAGTAGAGTGGCAAAGGGTAACTATTAATGAGTTGGTGGAGGTGAAGAAGGAATTGATGAATGAATTGATTGTGCTGAGGAGTGGGTTGAGTAGGTCGGTGTATGACAAATCAGACGGTTAGCATGTTGGGTTGAAGGTGGCAAAAAACTGCAGCAAATGTCAATTTTTGGCTCTTTTGGTTGTTTTATTTTTAGGAACTGTATTTAAGATGATGGACTAGTTTGGTTGTGTTGTTGGTTGTTTATGCTTTTGCCTCAATTTCAATATGTACTTTTGAAGTATTCAACCAAACTCATCAGTTGTTTATGTGTTTGAATCAAATATGTTAGATGTTAGATGTTAATGTAAACTTGTAGTATTGTATTGAATCAAACTAGTTTGGTTAATGTAAACTAGTTTGGTTAATGTAAACTTGTAGTATTGAATCAAATATGTTAGATGTTTTTCTTTTTGTATCCATTTTATACTGTGCAGCTTGCATATCATCCATTTGTTAAGCATTCAACCAATTCTCATAATGCATAATGTCATCCATAACATGAAAATACATATAAAGTCATTGACTAAGCAATAAAAAGTAATAATGTTTAACAAACAAACTTCAGAGGTACTAAATTCAAGTGTGAGATGTTTGAGATGAATCTACTGGTTGTGAGGAGTTGTTGTTGATTTCTTCTTGACTTTGGCTCATTTTACCCCTTTTCTTCTTTATGGCTTGTTTTGGAACACTCCCTCAAAACCGAATTAAATGACTCACAACAATTGTTCAACACCATGGCTGACTTGGACTTAGGGTTGAAAGCATGCCTACTCCACCTTTGAACAGGGATGTTGTCTAAATACTTGAAAGCATCATTAGACAACATCTTAATGGCGTGCATTTGTTCATTGAATTTGTCCTGCATTATTTAAGTGTGTTCATTGATTATTTAAGCAACAATACACTAAAATTGCCTTATTTAAACAAGAGAAGAGTTTATAATATTGCCTTGGTCCCTGCCCTTGCTGCTTGCCAAAACAAAGATTTAAAAGTCGTTCCTGCAAAATTGAGTTTGAAGTTGGCCCATATATGTCTGCAACAATACCTTATATCTGCATTTGGCACTACTTTGGAGAATGCATCCAGTAGTCCCTGTTTCACAAAAAATGTGTTAAATTATTTAATGGAATACTTGAAATGGAGCATAAAAGAGCCAGGGTATTGTACCTTTTGCCTGTCAGACATGAAGGTTAGCTGCTCATTTTCATGGACCCAAGTTATGTGTTCAGTAACACTACCAAGATCTTTCGTTAACAGATCAAGAAACCATGTCCAACTATCTTTATTTTCAACTTCTGCAACAGCCCATGCTATGGGAAACAAGTTATTATTCCCATCTTTACCAACAGCTACCAAACATACTCCTGGCCATTGCCTTTTCAGGTGGCAACCATCAACACCAATTATGTGCCTACAACCTTGTAGAAACCCCTCCTTACAAGGCTGCAAACAGATGTACATTCTTTGAAATGTTGTTGGGGGCCTTTCTATGTCACTGACAACAACAAATACAGATGAACCAACAACATACTTCCAAACTGCAGCAGCATAGTCCCAAACCCTTTGGTATTGCTCTAATGCACTACCATGAATCATGTGAAGAGCAATGACCTTGGCATAATAGGCTTTATGATACTTCACACTTACCCCAATGTCCCTAAGAATCAACTTCATGAAGTATTTGAGCTTCAGATTGGGGTCATCCCTAAAATAGTCTAAATACCTTTCAGCTAAAAATTCAGATGTAACTTTGGGATTTGCACTGTGAAATCCACAACTATGTTCACTGGTCATGCTTTTAATCTGCCAAGTTTCCTCCAATTTTAATTTTCTACAATGAATTCTAAACAAACACTTCTGCTCCTCACATATGCATTGTATATACCTACCGTACTTCAATGGGCACTTGCATCTATGTTTACAATATACACTAACTCTTCTTGAATTGTTATGCAAGAAATAGTAATCATACCTGTTCATAATAGCATGGTGCCTAATGGCCTTCCTAACATCCTGCACACTTTCAAATCTAATTCCCTTCTTCAACTCCACATTTTTTTTAAAGTCAACCTTAGGATTGAATACTGGTCCATCATCTACCTTATCATCATCTGATTCTGCTCCACTGCCTTCCTCTTCTAAGTCTTCATTCAAATCATCATCTTCTCTCACTTCAACCTCTTCATCCCTAACAATCAGTTGAGGGAACTTGTGTTGTTGCAGGCTGTTCTCAACCGTACTATCCAAGTTCTTGGTGACACCTTCTGCAAATAAATCACCACCTACTGGTATATCTTCATCTGCAGCACCATCATATAATACATCATCCTCTGTTCCAATCTGTGGTTCAGCATCTTCAATGGTTACTTGTTCAAAACAAGACTTTGTTTTTCTCCTGAAGGCTGCTATTTTTTCTACTTTTTTGCACTTAGGGTTTTGGCTATTATTTACCATTTCATTGTGGTCCAACTCAGCTTCTGGGCCAACAGAAGTACTTGGGCAACCTTCTAATACCTTAGGCCCAGCCCAACCACAATCTTGAATGTCCAAATTCTTTACAGCATCTTCAAATTCACAAATGTCCTCACTTCCAGCATCATCACTATCCTGCTCAAATCCATAACTATCATTATCCTCCTCAACTCCACCAACAACATCCAAAGAACCCACATCCAATGTACTCTGATCATACTCCACAAATACAGTAATGAAATCATTCTCATCTTTCGTTGCCAATACATCAACTAAAGGTGTGTTGGGTGTAAATTCAGTTAAACCATTCATCAAGCTCCTCCCCTTCCTCCTATAATATACAGTAAACTCAGCATCTTTCCTCAGAATGACCTTCCTAACTAATTGTACAACACCAAAAAAATTGATTTCAGAATAACCCACTTTGATATCAAGGCACCCTTCATCATACAACCTCCTTTTCTTCTTATTAACAAACCGTCCCTCATGCCATATTTTTAGGTTGAAAATGCATTTGATACCAGTTGAAGGATTAAATACAGGGTTTTTTGTCCTCATTTGCACAATTACCAAATACAAACCCTAATTTCAGAACTCCACAAACACAATGTACTAATGCGTAACAATTAAACAACTGTATTAAAAATTCGATTTACAATGCAATTGACATCAAAAAGAGAGTAACTTTATTGCGAAAAAACCCTTACCTTTAACAATCAACAAGAATTAACAGAGCAACGAATCTTCGGTCACAATCAACAATGCTGAAGGGAAATATGGAGGGAAGGAAAGGAAGATGAGGAAGATGGAGAAGAAATTCGCGAACAATTGAACTCTACCCTGCGTTTGAAATCAATCGCGCAATATGCAACTCATATAGCTTTTTCAACGTCGGAATTTGGACAAAACCCACCGGAATTCCAATCAAGGTGTTTAATTTAACAAAAAGTGTCTTAAAAGGTGTTTATTTGCAAAAAAAATTTTAAAAGGTGTTTCTTTACAAAAACCGGGTTTTAAAAGGTGTTTGTTTACAATTTTCCCTTGTTATTATGAATAATTTCAATTTTAAATAATTATTTTTTAATAATTAAATTTTTATCTTTAATTTGCTATCATTTTATTAATAATTCAACTTTTATCTCTAGTTTGATATCAGCATATTCTATTAGTATATTGACAGCAATCTAAAAATAAAGGTTGAATTATTAAAAATAATCCTTAGGATTATTTTGGATAAACGCTTGGATTATTAATTTTAATTTTTTTTTGATATTTATCGTTTTAAAATAATTTTTTTGAAAAGCTCTTCAAATTAATTTCATTCAATAATAATAATAATAATAATTATTATTATTATTATTATTATTATTATTTGAGGTAAAAGTCTGTACCTTTCCAAAAAAAAAGAAGTTAAAGTTTGTATAAATTTAGTTGAGACCATTTGGGTTGATCCATGTATAGTTGTATATTTATTGTGTTAAAGTGATTATTTATAATTTTAAAATGATTAATTACCAAAATGAGTTGATCATGTGTATTTGTCTCATGGTCGGACCTTCTTATACAAGATAAGCTATACTTTTTCATGGGCTATTTCCTCCAATATTTTTGTGGGCTATTTCCTCGTACAAGAGGAGTGCATGCTTCAACTAAAATAAGATTTGATTCTCCTCGATATATTTATTTGCTCACTCATTTTGCAACCTTTATTTTTTTATAATGATTACACTCTCTTTCTTTTAATCTCATTCACAAATTTATTATCTTTATCCATCTTAACCACATTTCTATCATCCATTTTTTTTGTCTTATTTTTAAACTCAATTTCTCTTTCTACTAAATTTCACTAAAACATATTGAGTGTATTCTCATAGGGATAGAGGGAGTAGTACATTAGTATTTGACTAAAATAAGAATGGTACTTAAAATAAATAAGAAGCATACGAAGGATTTTTTTAGTCAGTTTTATACAAAAAAATACAATGTTATAAATTAAAAACATTTTTCAGATTTATGACATAATATTTTTTCTGTATATATAGTGACTTTTACAATTAAGTATTTTTGACTTGATCTTGTCCTTAGATTTTTTTATTTTATTGAAATAAAAAATATATAATACTTCTTATCCTTTTTATTTTGAACATCTTTTTATTAGATCCCTCATATATATTGCAAACGTTACATATTGCCAATGTTATGTAGAATGTTTAGGTCAATTTGTTTTCATTGTGCAGTAATCGATTGATGACGTGATATGAAAATTTTGAGATCTATTAATTTGGCATGGCATTGTACGTAAGTCTACGCAGCAACCCATTACAAGTATTTATTTTACTTTGCATTTAAGTATGATAAAACTAATTTTATATAATTATATTTAATTATTTAACTGATAATAATTAACAAAAAAATAATATGTTGAATCATTTAATATTTGATTAAATTTTTTGTTTAACTAATTTGTAACTTACTTTTACTAAAATTAGTTTTCAAATGTTTTATTAACAAATTAATTTTTTATAAAAAGGCAATACCCAAGCCAACCCTTTCTTGAGTACCATGGGCGGAGGTGGGTCAATGACAATGGGGTTATTTGACGAAAATTTGAAAAAAATTAAGACTTTTTAATAACTTTATTCAAAAAACAAGTTTTGTTTAAATTTTTTTTCCAAAATAAACGTCTTTGGCTCTAAAGCTAGGCTTGGTGTATACTCGCTGTTATTAATAGCGAATTAAAAAAAATGGTCAAAAATATAGTCAAGGGTAAAGTCACTGTTACTAACAGCGAATTAAAAGAAATGGTCAAAAGTTTAGTTAAAGGTAAAGTCACTGTTACTAACAGCAACTTAAAATCAAACCCATAACTTCCCATTTCCATAATTTCATATCGCAAATAGCTTTCTTCCTTAAATCCTCAATAACAAGACTACAAATTAATGCAGCAATAATTAACACTAAACTTGATCATTGCAAAATTGTAAAAAAATTCAATTTACCTTTCTTAAATTCCTCTAAATCTTCCTCAAATGGATCATCTTCTTCAATCTTCTCACTTCAATCTCCAACTGCAAGTTGTTTTAAGAGGTGCTTTACTTTAGTCTTTTATAATGCCACATGATAATCCTGCATGATGCTTGTTGAAATAAAAAGGTATTCAAAACAGATATCACAAATCAATATTTATTTGATTTTATAATTAAATATAATTTTAGATTGAAGAAGATGATCCATTTGAAGTTACTAACACATACTTGCAGTTGGAGATTGAAGTGAGGAGATTGAAGAAGATGATCCACTTGAGGAAGATTTAGAGGAACTTAAGAAAGGTAAATTGAATTTTTTACAATTTTGCAATAGTTAAGTTTAGTGTTAATTGTTGCTGTATTAATTTGTAGTCTTGTTATTGAGGATTTAAGGAAGAAAACTATTTGCGATATGAAATTATAGAAATGGAAAGTTATGGATTTGGTTTTAAGTCGCTGTTAGTAACAACAACTTTACGCTTGACTAAATTTTTGACCATTTCTTTTAATTCGCTGTTAGCAACAACGACTTTACCCTAGACTAAATTTTTGACCATTTTTTTTAATTCGCTGTTAGTAACAGCGAGTATACACCAAGCCTAGCTTTGGAGCCAAAAACGTTTATTTTGAGAAAAAAATTTTAAACAAAGCTTGTTTTTTGAATAAAGTTATTAAAAAGTCTTATTTTTTTCAATCCCTCGTTATTTGACCCCACGACTCTTATTTTTTCGAATCTCTATATATACCTGCTACATAAAAATCTCTGAAAATAAAATTCGTATGATATTGATTTTGCTATTGACTTTAACTTTGACCCATATACTTGAATATTTGGATATGCCACCCTCCCCTCCCTCCCCCTCCTCCTTGACAACCACCAGCCCTTCCCCCTCCCTTCTCGATAACCACCACTCCCCCTCGTTTTCTTTTTGTGCTCAACAATAATAGTCACACTACCAAAACCACTTATTCTCACGTCAGTCGTACTCAACAAAGACAAAGCTGCTCTTTCGTCATCGATGGTTCTCATGTCATCCGGACTCAACAAAGACACAATAACGACAAAGTCGTTCTTCTTTCACTGGTCTTCTCAAATCAACCATCCTCTACATGAAAGACAGAGCCACTCTTTGGTTTAATAATCTCAAGTAAGTCATCCTCGAAAACAAAACAAACGAAAGCCAACGCCATTCTTCCTTCAACATCTCAGGTCAGCCATCGTCTCAGACACTTTGAACGAAACTCAAATTTGCTCCTCCTTCATTAATCTCACGCCACCCGTCCTCTAACACAACAAAGTTAACATCAAAACTCATTTCCATTATCACAATCTAATATCAAATATGAGTAGATAGATACCCGCTTGTTAATTACGGTTTTTTTTAGATGGGATATGTAGAAAGCAAGGCATCCCATTGCCCCGACACGAGTGCAATACTTGGTGTCATATTTGCCGAACCATAGTACAGGAAATGAGCATTGAAAACGGTATAATAAACCAAACATCAAAACCCCAATTCGAGAAATAGGAGTTAAAAACTCCGAAAAAATCCAACTCTCCATGAGTGTAATTGAAGAAAAGACGGAAAACTACATATTAGTTCAGTTCAGTTAACTAACACTCTTATCATACGATGGTGATCAATGTTCAGCACGACCAAATGCACAACTTCGTATAATTGCGGAATAGTGCTGATCACACATGTTGTCTCTCTTTAAACTTGTTCTTGATGGCTTCCCAAAATGCAGGAATTGCTATATCGTCTGGTACTTCTTTGAACGATGGCAAGTAGTTTACATCAACTATCACGTGGTCTCCTGTACCTTCCTGAATCTGAAACAAATTGAAAACTATGTTTTAGCCTTACAGGGAAATTGCAACCTGATGAATAATCAATTTTGAAGTACAAATATAGATAAATAAGGTTAACACAAGCTTCTACTAAGGGATGAGGACGCTTCTTTAGTCCAATTCATAGCGCAAAATTGTGAACGGTTGTGATCATGATGATGCGGCAACAGGATTCATGATACGTTATCGTAGTGCTAAATATCGGCAGAAAGCATGGAATATTTTTGAAATGACCCAAAACGTGTTTTTTTAATACCTTTACAACATGGGAAATATTGGCTTGATTTTTTTAAATCCTAACAACGTGGCTGATGCAATACGATGCGAACTTATTTTTGCACTATGGTTTTATTAGCAGTACAAGGCAAAGTCATATCTTCCTAAAATAAAGTGAAAAATGTGATGGTTCGAGTTCTTACAACTACATCAAAGCCAAATATAGTAAGATCGAGCTTTCTTCTTAGCCAATTTGCAGCATTTTTGACCAGCTCGAGATCAACAGCAGCATCACCGATCTCATTCTTCTCAGAAGTAGGTAGGGACTTCAAGCTGTGAAAGAAAATCACTCAGTTAACAGAGGAAATTAAGTTAGTATGCAAGTTTTAAAATAGGGTTGCATGATAGAAAGAATTACCAAGAAAATTACCTGTCAAATACCAAGGGTTTTAATTCATTTCCATTCAACAGTTGCACCAACACATCTCCATTAGGTATGGACTTCTTCACAGCATGGAAGATTTGCTCGCCCAAGACATAGAATTTGAAAATTGTAGATGAATGATCTATGTATTCCTGCACCGTTTCGAGACCCAAGATTTTGGTTCAATATCAAAGAAAAGAAAACTAGCAAGTATAATAAGTCACATCTAAGTTTTCATCAATAAAACAATTTGTATTTCAATACTATCCAAAGGAATCTTTTGACATGTTTGTGTCCCCAAAAAGCTCAAACAGTAGCTGGTATAATTTTTTGTCACCCTCGGGAATTAAGAGACATTGTCCAAAAAAGGGTAGAGTGCAGAACTCTACCGTTGCCGAATACTGCCAAACAAGGGTAGAAGAAAAAACGACAAGGGACAGCAAGAAAATTTAAGAAAAAAATATAGGAAGACTAATGGAATCAAAATGAGGATGTTCCATTAAATATTGGTTGTTTTATAACAGATTTTGAGCTTTTCGCAAAACCCCATTGCAAAACCTGTGATTTAAATCATTGAGTAATAACATTATAAGTTGTTATTCAAACATTAGTCATTATAATCTTTTTAAAATATGTATCAGGCCTTAAAAGGTTTATTATAAGCTCTAACTTAAATATATGTTCTAGAAAACTTGCATTACTATATTAAATTGAATATTAAATTAACAATTTGCATTGTGACGTACGTGAAGCGAGTCATAACACCATGAGTGCCTTTTCCGCAACATCGTGACCGTTACCGCAATGGCGACTACGTTCAAAATTTACTCTAATTGATTTTAATGAGAATTGGGTTGTTTGATTAGTGTTGATTTCAGGTCTTTCTTTTTCAATGCCTTGAGGACTCTTTATCTTCTAATAAATTTTTTTTAGTGAGTTTTGGACCCAGGACCTTACCAGAGGAAAGTTGAATTAGCTCTAGCTGAGACAAGATCCAATTCCCTAAATAAAATTTTACTTTCTACTCTAAATAAAATGTTTCCTCAAAATAAAAAACAAGATGCTCCAAACTCAATGTGCCATTTTAAGAAGTTTTTTTCGAGAACTATCTCATATTATGTCAAGATTTGGAAATCACTCCCAAATATAGATAATCATATTTTTGTTTCATAAGCATTATGATACACATACACCTCTCATGAAACCAAAAAATAAAATCAAATATTTTAGGCACAGAATAGTAAGGCCAACTAATGAAATTTAGCAAAGAAATAAGTTTCAAGAGGAAATGCGGAGTCAGCCAAGGAAAATTATGCTATATGAGAGCTGAGGAGCAAAAACCAGGAGAAATGAGATAGACAGAATTGACAAAAAGGCATCAGAAATCATTGCACAATTAATTTCCTTTGACTACTCATTGGGACAGACTAGCTTCTCAACCTTGTCAAATTATTAAAAAAGAAAGTTAGGTATCATTTTATTTCAATGGCTTCCCATGATCCCATTCCTCACCCTTCACCCCAAAGATAGAAATGTAGCACATTAAGAAGCTAGACAAATTATTGAAATCAGTGAGTTGTAAATTCTTACTCACCTGAATTATAGCTGGAAGAGGCACCTCGAGATCTTTATAATCTTCAAAACGAAAGACGATAGCCTGTATATTATCCATAAAAATCAGAACACTTGTAGCTTTCCTGTATTCAAATTTAAAGAAAGTAAAAGAGCCATAAATTAATGAACTCCCAATCAGAATCACAATGACAGATTTCCAGTAAAAAAATAAGAAGCTCTCTCTACATGCAAAACCTTAATCCCAACTATATGGGATCGGTTAAATGAACCAAAACTCTCTCATGTTCAAAAACAGTTTAATGGTCAGCGCAAGGGTCATAAAATACAAAAAAGTGTACAAAATAAAAACAATGATTTTGGAAAGTTTAAGTCCAAAATGTTTGTGACCTTTGCATATAGTGCAAAAACAAGGCCGCATTGCATTGCATCAACCGCGTTGTAAAGGTTTTTACAAAAACTGAACCGATATTTCCCACGATGTAAAAGAGTAAAAAATATTGCATTTTGGATTGTTTCAAGGAAGACAAGTTACAGCATGAATCATAGAATAAAAGTCAAAATGTCTATTTGTTTATCCATTCACATATCTATCTATTTAGCTATCTGTCTACTACTTATTTATCACCTTCTATACCTTAAATACTCACGTCGGATCCTCAGCACTCGAACACGGACACAGTCAGTAGGGAACTTGGACACTGAGTTCTGAATCAAAATTGTGGAACATTTCTCTAAATTAGCTGAGCCTCACACTAGGACACATACTATTAGTTCTCCTGAGTAACATAGTGAGTGTGTTTGTATATGTGTATGTGTATATTAATAGCCCATGAAAAGTGTAAAAGGTGAGATGTGAGTCTCAAAATTTTCATCAAATTCAGAAATTAGGAAACCAATTATACTTAATTATTGTTAATTTAAAAATTCTTGAATCCGCCACACCCTTTCCTGCTCTCAAGCAAAAGTTCACCCTACTTTTATTTTTTTTTTTTAATTATTGTTAATTTAAAAATTCTTAATTATTGTTAATTACTGTGTCCCTTCTCATTTGATGGGTCATTGAAACAGCCGACGGCCACTTATATATGATCTTCTACAGAAGGAAACATACCCTTTCCAACCAATGTCTCCACCTCCTCTCTTCACATCAATAAGAAGTCCTAACCATGTTTTGTTTTGTGTGTGCTTGCATAATTATCCCCATATTCATTAAGCAGAAGAGACTGAAAGTAGAAGTTAACATCAAACGAGTAACAATAGTTTCCTAACAAAAGAACTTCTGAGTTTTCCTATATCTAATGTATGTATAAGAGAGTAGAGGCAGACGAATAACAACATATAAACAAATCAACCTAATGGCTATCCTGCAAAAATGCTTACAAAGCAAAATGAAAAACTAAGGTAAACAGTTCCGTTTAGTAGTATTCTACCATCTATTACTCAAAAGACCTAAATTTAAAGATTTATCGTATGAGAGGATCATAATTTAACATGTAAAAGGCAATGACATCAAAAATTGCCAAAATATGTTATGTCAACATCCTTACATCTTTTCATACAATCGGCAAGCTTACACTTAGAACTTATTGACAATTTTAGTGCCCAGTGGCAGAAACAAGAGTAATTATTATTACTTGATCAAATCAACTGATAGAATAGTTAGCTAATCAAATCAGCTATTAGCAAACAAATTTCCAAGCAAGGTCATCGCTTAGCAATTATGTCTTTTACATGCTTGTTTGCTAACACCCTTATTTCAACATTTGACCAGATGGGATAGATTTACAAATTCACAGTTACAACGAAAAGTAGCAAAAATTCAAGATACACCAAAGGCCACCGGAGGTTTCACTATGCTGGGGAGGGATACACTAAATTTTCAGTTAAAATAGGTTCCAGGGCTTAGGGTTACAATTGTTATTTTCTCCAAGTTCATTTATTTAAAAAATTATACTTCACAGAAAAAGAAGAATCAAGAATAGCTCATACCATACTGTGAGCACTTGATACACCACAAGCAACTTGAGGTTTTACTATGCTAGGGAGCGATACCTTAGCCTCCAATAGCTTTTCTGTCAAATTAAGATCGTTATACTTGTCAACCTGTAAATTCAACCAAAAAAGTATTGATGAAAATCAGCCAAGAAAATCAGTCAAGTATTTGTGAATATGTACAAACATGCAGTTAAAAACATAACGTGGCTACAATCTATGAGCCCCATTCTATAATGATTACCAAAAACAAAATACATGATTATAGATGAAGACTATAATAAGGTTGTTTGGATTATGAGAAAGGTGTGTTGTCTATATAGCATTGTTGTAATATACTCAATTGGCACACTGTGTTCGAATTGCATTTCAGAGGCGGTTGTCAACGAGTTTGCAAGCATTTATTAAATAAATATATCCCTCTTTTCAAATGTCAATAAATTTCTCCCCCAATGCTATTAGGTTGCTCCCACTTAAGTTGGGTAAAGGGGTTCAAGGTTGAATGTACGCAACCATACCTTTGTGATAACAAAAGGATTGTATGTGATTGAACCTCGGCATCGTCAACTTCACATAAATAAGTACACATGATTTAATAATTTACTATAGTCCACTATAAATCAGAATCAAAGAAATATAAAGTTTTGGCCCCATTTAGATAACAAATGATCAAACCAAATAACTATACACCTTTCCAACTTTCAAACAAAAACACTCTTCTACAATAGTTGTGATTCCAATTTCCAATTCAAATGCATGTAATTACATATGATGGCTTCTTAATCCACAATAATAAATAAAAATTCTTCACTCCAAATACAAAGAAGGTTTCATTTGAAAAGAGCTTGTTCATATTTATGGAATTGATATGTAATAAACAATCACTGATCACGTTCATTTTCGCAACTGATTGAGCATAATTTAACTCAAAGAGAATCATCGATCTAAGTTTGATTGCTTAGATACTAGAGGCATATAATACAGAAATACCTCGACAAAATTAGGGAACAATGATTATTCTCCTAAAACAATGAATATAACTGAAAGGATGTATAACGTTCAGACTTTAGAGAACAGGAGGGACATCTAATTACCTTAAGAAAATGAGGGCCTCTTATTTTTGAGCAGCCTTCCTTGTTAAGATCTTTCAAGCCAAGTAGAAGATATTGGATCTTGAGTCGATCCAAAACAGGGTAAATCTTGTCAAACGGATCAATCACACAACACTGAGGATGATCCTCCAAGGTCCTGTATGTCGTTGTCAACATGTTATTAAAATTCCTTTATGTAGTGTTTGGGAACAAGTATTTCATTTCAAATTATGGATTTTAATTATGAAATTATAAATGAAGAATTTGAGAATGACAAGATTTGGATAGTCATTCTCAAATTCTCAACTTTAACTACTTTAAAAACCATGGTGGAATTTGATCCAAATCCAAATTTGAAAATTTTTGATTGCCAAACAATAAATTTGAGCCAATTCCAAACTTTCAAATGAAATTATTGTTCCCAAACATGGCATAACTGAATTCATGAAACCATAAAGGTAAATTTTCGTACATCTTAATAGCTTTTGTAAAAAACTATGAACAAAGTATTCCACTGTACAAGTTTTTAAGTTGGTAATGCTTCAAAGTAACCAAGCGTAAACCACCATTAGCAATGGGCTTAGCTATAAACATATTTCAATCAATCACTTAGGAGAGTGGTCTCTTGATATAAATAAGAATCGAACCAACTATGATGGAGATTGGTGTACCCAGGGATCAAATATTACAATTACTTAGGATGGAAAAAAATGAGGCTATTACGTTACGTAACATCCGCTTCATAATAGATTGTGGGTCTACTGAACAACAAAACCTGTTATGTAACCAGTGATTTAAATCATGGAGGAACAACCATTCTAAGTTGCTATTCTCAAGAAAATATGAATCGCTAATAAAATGGATTTTTTTGAAGTTAACAATTCACATTGCAATATCCACGAAACGCGTCGTAATACCATAAGGCATATTATAAAAATGTTGTAACAGTCACAATCATGGTAATAGTGATGCGGAAACGAGAGTGATATAGTTATTGTAACGTCTATATATCGGTCGAAACCATAAGATATCCCTTGATACGGCCCAAAACGCAACTTTTTTACACCTATACAACGCGAGAAATATCCGTTCGTTTTTCTTAATATTTACAACGTGGCCGATGCGATGCGGAATTAATTTTACATTATGCTGCAAGGTGACTGCGTCCACGACATCGCAACTGTTACTACAATCGCGACACATAGACAATTTTTCTGTATGGTACCTAAAGCAGTATTGCGTGTTCAAAAGAATGCATTGCACTAAGGCATGAAATGAATTTTGACCACAAACGAATAACTCAATAGAACATAGAAAAAATAAGCTTTGGAATAGACATTTTACAGTTAGAAGAAGTGCATTTAGAGGGATATAAGTTCATTAAGAGCTAACAATTTAAATTCACAACCAGAGGATGGGTAAAACCATTATGAGATCTTCAACTAAGGAAAATTAAGTAAAATGAACAAACGGAACATTGCCTGATGCAAATGCAACAATGAAGTCTTTAAAATTTAATGCATTGAAGACACATATAACCAAATTTATACAAGTACCTTCTCAACTCTTCCATACCATTTGTGAAGGTAATTTTAGGGGAAATTGATGAATTCAACTCTACAGAAACTATATTATCAGTTGCTTTATGAAGGATTATGTCAATTTCTTGCAGCTGCAATGGTATGGACATCTCATAACTGAGTGGCAGAAATATCAATTCATACTGGGCTGAATACAGTGGAAATGCACCTCTCTGTCATTTGGAAAACATATGGTTCACTATAGGTGGGGAAAAAATCTGCTGTAGAAAAGCAAAAAATACAGCAAGACAATTTCAACAGTCATCACAGTGAAGAACCAATGCTCTCCCCACGATTTCAAATTTTCCCGTGACATGTAGATGAGTAACAGTAAAATTAGAACTACAAGTCGGCAACTATCTATAAAAAGTGACTACACAGTACACACTGAGTAAACAATCTTGAAATTCAAATTTTACTCTATAGCAAAAAAAAATAAAAATGTCATTACCCCTAATGCCAAGTGGATCCCGTCAAAGTGGGGTTTGGGTGCATGTATGCGGCCTTACCCTTGTAATAATAAAAAGGTTGTTTTTAACCCTTGATTGCAAACATCACCTAAGACTTCACATGAATAAGTAGCACAAATAATTTAATAACTCGATTTATAATAAACCATTATAATCTGAAACTAAAGTAAAACCATTGGTTCCATCGAGATTCGAGAATGGACATTTAGCAAAGAAATCTTGGAATAGTCTTTTGGTGTTGTGATTACAGTTTCTCTACAAATTTCTAGATGTGCAGATAAAAACGTAAATAGAACTATAATGCAAAAATGTGAATATGGTCGAGCTGGCGTTAATCGTCATAGTGATGTGGTTTGGGGTTTTGCATTGCTGAATACGGACCAAAACCATGAGATGTCCCTTAAATCGGCCTAAAACGCTTTTTACACCTTTACGATGTGGGTTTTATTGGTTTGCTACATTTGTAAACCTTTACGAATCGTCAATATATATGTGCGGTCTTGTTTTTGCACTATGACTACTTAAAAGTGCCCATAAGATCATCTCAAAACTTCTCAACCCAAAGGAATCTTACAATGAATTATTGCGGAAGTTCAAGAGGATCAGGGAGAACAAGAGAAGTCCAAGCCTACTAGCCACGAGCAGCAGTTAGTAGAGAACTCTCGTTGAAAATTTAACCTCCCTCCCTGCTCATCCGCTGATCTCAATGTAAGTTATCATGAAGACAAAGCAAATTCAAAGCCTGTGTATCCAGTTCATGCAACTACCTGATAACACTGTGACAGCCTCAGGGCTACACCCAAAATATAGATGAAAATCATAGCCAATAAGACAAATTCCACACATTTAACAATAGATAATAAAAAAAATACATAGAAGAAAACTAATTCCACAGATTAACAATAGAATACATAGAAGAAACTAACCGATATTGAATCCTATGAGAGTGCTAGGGCATTGAGCATGAAGCATTGGTACATGCTGTTGCAACAATGAGGAACGACCAGTGAACTAAAGCCAAAAAATCTATCATTAAGGATTACTAACTACTAAGATATCAAGAGTGAATTTACTGATACTGCAACGACAGCAATAGGCAGAAAGCCTGGCCCGAGAAGATCTAACAAATATTATGGTCTGCAATTCAGCATTCATAAACGCCCTCACACAGGTTTTCAAGCACAAATATTCTGTTTATTTGTCTTTTTATGTTGATACAGAAGAAGTTAATCTCAAAAGAATTATAAACATTTCAGGAGGCATATTTATTAGGTCTAAGAACACTTTCAGACATGATTTGAACTATTTTTGAGCTATAATACTATAATAGATAATTTGGTGTCTATTATGTAATTTCAGGGCATTATAGCTCATTGAAGCGGTTGTGGCATGGTTGTGCTGTGTCACATGGTCAGAAGTTCAGAATTCAGAAGTAGCCCAAACCATGACACAGAGTCAACAAATAGCAATAAAACCAACAAGCATTGTGCTGCAAGGAGAAACTGTGGAAGGCCATGTGAAGCTTTATTGAAACAAGCTTACATTAAGACATGCTTAAACACCCTAACTTTTCGATGGAAGTATCGTCAAGGGCCCCAAATTTCCAGAAATAACATCATAATTCAAAAATGAGTTATTCTTTTCTATTCTTGTTATAATCACCACCAACTACAAATATTTACTCTTCCTACTCCCATAGTTCCCCAAACAAACTTCACAATTACTAGAGCAGTGGTATATGGGAACAAAGAAAAAGGAAAAAACAATTACAAGGCAGAGAGATAATTTAAGAAACAATTACAGAAGAGGGAATAATTGGAAAGTGTAAAGAACATCAAGTAACAGATATAAACAGAACGTGCAATGATCAGTAATGAATGGAGGGAGTAGGAAATAGGCAGTATCACACCACACCATCACACAGTGTGAAAGAAATACAATTTACCCCGTCAAAACAATCAGAAAGGCGAAAAAGAGCATTATTGGAGTGAAGTTCATTTTTGGAAATCCAAATTGGTCACCACAATAGTGTTTTCAGAAGTAATTTTCTGATTAAACGTGACTTTTTCACTTAAGTAATTATTAGGAAGAATCATCCAAAAATTACATGGGCAACTTGTGAGTTGGAGCAAAGCCTGAGGTCACGTTACTTCCTATATCAAATAACATACACATCTTTATCAAAATATAAACCATGCTCCATATCATAGTAAGAAACAAACAGCAACTGCTTTGGCTTCAGACAGTTGCAGCTTACCTTTGCAAAATCTGCTTGTCGGGAGTGCTTCATACTGTAGCCAACTGTTAAAACTTTATCGGAAGCTACCTGTTTTCAATATTTTTTAGAAACTGATCAACACAATGCATCATCGCCAACCCTTCTAAAAAATAAATAGGAATATTGAGTTTTCCCGATTTGCCAGCAAAGATAAATACAATTGAGCAATGCTTTTTTATTTATTTATATGAACAGAAAGATTTTCATAGAAACCGGACAATACAAAAGACCAAATGTGACTCCATAAGAAAGAAGGTGCAAGGTACAGGCGCGCTGAGGCACATGAGGGATTCAAGACCAAGTGGAGGCGCGAGCTTTTCATAGGCGAGGCGCACCTTTTGGCTCAAAATACTGAAACAATTTTAGAACATTATTGTACATAAAATAATATGATATTCGTATTATAATTGCATCAAGATCTAAAACATTTGTTATTATTGTACTTAGTTACTAACATATGCAACATAGAGGGGACCTAAATCAACATTTAAGGCAATACGTGTTATTCTTCTTTGTCTAATTGTTACAAAAATAATTTAGAAAAATGGAAAACCCATAAAAATGAAAAATCTATAAGACAGAATATAAATAAATTAAAGAATAGGAAACTGAAAGAAGAATATTCAAGAAGCAGTAAACAGGTTATTGAAGAAAATTAAAATTAATAAAAGAAAAACTTAAGTACAAAAGAAGACTGAAAATCAAAGAAGCCATAGAATGAGAAGAAAAAAGGAATCTAAAAGAACTGAAAAGACAAAGTATTCTCATGAAACTACAGGTGTCATTTTTATTTGACAATATCAAGATGTCATTTAAAAGGTCTTCTTAAAAATAAACAAAATGGAGTGTATATATATAGTTACGCATGAAATGCAATGCCAAGTCTGATAAATTTATGGCTGCATTCGGGATGTAGTAATTCATTTCATAAAAAGGATTTCAATTACGGAATCATAAAAGAAAATTTTGATTTCAAAATACAAAATATTGGGGAGTGCTAAAAATTAAAGGAATAAATCGCCATTCTGACACCCTTAAGCCACATCACCACATTAGTAACATTATTACTCTAATACGCCATCACAATTCTCCATCAACATCATAATCATCATTATCACCCATCCTTCTCTTATTAAAGTTGTCTATTTCTTATTTTCTGGAGAAAATGTCGGAGGGAACACAAAAATCCAAAATCAAGGAAGCCTTGTAGTTTTAGGAGGGAAAATTGTGATCCAAACATCTTCCAAAGCTTCTAGAGAAGTGAAACAATTTCAGGATTATTGATTGAGAAAATGTAGAGAGAAAAAGGAAAAGGTTTAGGGAGGGGAAATGGAATGTATTTGAATCACAAATGAAGTTATTTGGACTTTTTTTTAATATATCTCTTGGAATTGGGTCGCTTCCAAAGAACTTCAAATACCAATCCAAGAGTTTGCCTATGCAGTTATTTGGACCAAATCTGGAATTGAAAATGAATTCCGAGTTCCCAAACATACATGAAGGAGCTTATAAATGCCATGACAAATATCAGATGTAGCCCAAACAAATGCCTTGACAAGAATCAGATATAACCAAAACAGGACACCATAAAGAAAGGAATACCAACAAAATAGAAAATTAAGAACTGTAATTTCGATAGTGACAACACCCAAATAAATGCTTCAAACAAAAAAATTCTGCACCATTCTCCCTTTCTCTGTAGTTCGTCCATAGTGATTGCCACAGTTTCCTAAGCCCCCAAGGACTCGAAAATGAATCAATCAAAATCCAAGGTCGTATTGCAATGTGTTTAAATTCCCATCATTATGAATAGAATATCAAATGAGATTCTCTCCAATCAAGCAAAAAAATGACTTACAATTTCACAAGAGTATAGCTTGTTTGATGTAGATGTGGAGGTTTAGTCGAGATTTTTTAAAAGTTTGGGATAATTCAATTTACCTAATAGTTTATGGTAGTTTAGGGGCGGGTGGTATCGGCTAATGTGTATTGTTATTAAGTAATAAGTAGTAAGTATCATTTTCATTTATATTAAGATTGTAAGTTCCATGATTTTTCCTACGCGCTTAAGGCGATGCATTTCACATGTTATTAATTTACCGTAAGTAATGAGTCCTCACCCTAGGATGGACTTTTGTAGGAATGATCAAGGGAGAAAGGGTTTGGTGAGGTGGAGACGTGAGGCAAGTGAGGAAGTTTTAGGAGTGGGCTCTCATAGTCAATTTGTCATATATCTGGATTGTGGTCTAGGTGAATTTACCCAGAGTACACAAAAGACATCCAGTAGAGAGTCTATCCGATATATAGAACCGACATGGGACAGATTTCATAACTACCAATGGCTTCAAATCCAATACATTCAACCCCCATAAAACCTAAAGTCCTCATTGGTTAAAGGTACGTTAGTTGCGACTCGCGAATAGCGTAGTCCACAACACCCCCCCCCCCCCCCCAAGTTGTTGGACCATTGTTATATATCAAATGGGAGAGCTTATTCCAAAAGATTAGTCTATTAGGTGAGAGAGCCTATTTCATCTCTAAATCTCACGTTAGTTGCCTATACAACCAAAATGGGAAAGGTCTCATAACTTGAATGGGTTGAATGAGTTCAAATCTATTCTATTGACGTATCACCTTACATTGCTAATTTGGTTCGAAAGAGATAGCTTGAGCACATACTTCATTGTTTTTTTAAAAAAAATAAATAAAAAGAGGCTTAGATGAAGTACATAATTGAACACTACTTGTTTTAATTTATTTTTAAAAAGTGACTAGGATTCACCACGCCTTATATTACTTCTTTTAAAAAAAGTGACCAGCAACCACATTTTATTTTGAATGTGTATGGCACGAGAGAAGGATAGAAAATTATATGCATGAAACATGCTTAGAGCAATTGGTTGTACATGGTCTGAATTTCCTACCCCATAAGCTTCAAATAGTTTGGTTACTAAAAATTGGATTCAAGGGGTTTCACTAAACAACTGATCTCCTAAAATCACTTAATTACTGAAACGTAAGACTAATAGTCTAGTTTTAGCTCAAGATATTGCATATCCCAAACCTTTCTATTCAAGCGACACAAACTCAAAGGCAGTTCTTCCAGCGTCTTGATGTGATGCACTTTTGGGTTCTTGTATGAATCTTCACCAACATCATCTACCGACAAGATTGAACACATAATGAGAACCACATAAAATATTACATTAGCATGCATACTAATCTTTAAACAAGGCCCATCCACTATTCTATATTAATTAAATAAAACTAAGAACCATATACATTTGGTCATGTTACATAATAAATTACATGTACAGGAGATCAAAAAGCAACTATTGGAAATCCTGTTCAAGACAATAAGAAGCTATCTTTAACGGAATTTTATTAGAGATTAGAATCGTCATCTCATCAAACACCAACCTTTGAAACATTTTAGAAACTGCATGGTTTTCCTAGTAATACAAAATTTCAACCGATACATCAAAAACTTCTACACATACTTGTTTGAAAACATGTAATTACTGTTGTCTAGCAGAACTCTTTCGTATTCCCAAAAAAAAATATTTATTACAAGCTCCATCCCAATATTATCTTCCATTACTTTATTTTGAAATATCCTATGTTTTATCTTGCTATTGCCTATCATGGAAAAACTTCAGCCTCATGTCATAGGAGCCATAATTTGTATCAAACTAATGTAGCTCCCTAAGACACATCAAACATTTAATTCTCTTATTTCCTACAACATTTATGCAATCTTATTCTCCCTGGATTCGTTCTCAAATTTTTAATCACATTCAGCTACTTTCAGACCCACCACCCAACTAGTTTACATAGTATGCGACAAAACATGGCAGGAAGAAAAATGTCGGAAATGTAAAAATACCCTTTCTATAAACAAGCGAATGCTCACCAAGAATACTTAGAAAAAACCCATGGTCACATAGCTTAAGACCAGAGTCCATTTGGTGGCTTGAAAGTACGAACAAAATACTTTTTCCAACATCACCCCAAGCTACTGCAATTTCACTGACAATGTCTACGACTGAAATATTGAGTTTAAGACAATTGAATGAATATAATTCACACATCTTTTTGAGAAGGTTGACCTGCAAGACAAAAGAAGAACAAAGAAATGTAAATAGATGAAAAGAACAGATATCATGGTCAAATATGAGCATTCATCATTATGGTAGCATAAATCTGAATTAGAAATACATATAGCAGCTGCAACGAGCAAATCTTCTGAAAAAAAAAATGGAAGAATGAAAAGTATTATTGCATATGTGCCAAAGGCAGAGCCATTCTAAAATACTCAGTCAAGTAAATCACATGTTTTAATCTTTAAGGCAAAGAAAAGGTTTCTATTATACAATTAGGATATTTTAGATGTTAGCGGTAAGGTCTTGTCGAATGATGCCCAAGACCGGAGATGAAATCTAATATGAAACAGTCAAATGGCCGTTCACTATGACAGTAACCTGCAAAGAAATTCGCATTGATTTCCAATTCATGTATTTTGTCTACAAGAAGATAAGTATATTAAAAATGATTTGTATAAAAAAAAATTTAAAAAATATAGTTCTTACTTTCCGTTGTAATGACCAACTGTTTAAAAGCTAACCATTAAGATCAAATTAAAAGGAATGTAAAACAGTGCAGAAAGCCAGAAAGCATATAGACACGTGATGATATACTAAATTATACTCCCTCCTATTCAACCCATTAGTCCTATTTAGTTTTTCACATTTGCCGAGATTAACAAGTACCATCATCATAAATAAATAGTTTAAAGTATCCACACACCTTATCTATTGAAAGATCATGTCCAAAAAGAATTCCCTGCAGCAACAAATAGATCTTGAATTAATTATTAAAAGGAAAAAAGATATGAAGTATAAATTAATAAATGTTCAATCTAGGCAACAAAATAATGAATGTATTTCAGAGATGAAACATTGCACATAAAACATTATTAGTAAACAGATGCAGATGAAGTTCAAAGATGTCCAATCCACTCTAAAATTTCATCATTCTGCTCCAACATTCTTAGCATTAATTTTTAACCAAGACAAACATTCCCCCAAACCACTACTAAAGTTTAGAAAGTACCTCTTTAGTAATCCTGGTTGAACAATTCATTCCCTCATAAGGCAGCATCCAGAGCCAAATAGTAAGATTTTAATCTATTTGGTTTCAGGCACTTCATTTATATAAGTGGTAATTCAGATGTATTACTCAACAGTCCAAGATATAACAATAATATTAAAAAAAATATATAATAATTTGCGAATTACAACCTTAAAGTTTAAGACTTTTGCGAATTACAGCATCAATGTTTATCTTTTGCGAATTACAGCCACCGAAGTATCAAAGTATATAACGCTATGTTACAGGATCGAGGTACGATTCGGATCGCGGAACGGGATCGGGGTCATAATTCACTAGTGTTAGAAATTTGAGGTGGGATCGAAACGATTTTGGTTCGCATTTTTTATGGTCACGGAACAATTTATACCGGATCGAGGTACAATTTTGGGTCGATTACATTAGAATGAAGTACTTTCTACCTTAAATGTAAGATAATTTACAAGTGAAAAAAAAAAAAGAAAAGAAAAAAAAAAAAGAAAAAGAGAAGGATAGAATATAAGTCACGTTTAGTTTCATTTGTAAAAGACTAAGTTTTAAAATTTTAATTTGAAAATGGGCTTTAAACTTTAGTATCTCAAAGGCCCAAAAACCTAACACTACTTATATTATATCCAAATAAGAGAATAGAACCCCAAGAAACTAAATTGATGTCGGCTGAACTGTTTGGGTTCATCTTCATCAACGAAAGTCACAATTTCTCCATTGATGCTGATTTCAATACACATTAATGGTATTTTTTTTCTTTTCTCTTTCCCTATTTCTCTCTTTTTCTTTTCCTTTTCTTTTCTCCTTCTTCTTCTTCTTCTTCTGTTCTCTTCATTTTTCTTGCTACTTGACTGCATTTTAAGGCTGATATTGGATCGAGTGACATAATGTACCAGATCGTGTCCCCAAGCGATCCAGATCGCAAATGACTCGCGATTGGGATCAAACGATCTAGATCGCGGTACGGCTGCCAAACCTTCGATCCTAGCTACACTTATTCAACGTTCAGGCCAAATCACATAATTCCGAAATGGTCGAAATTATGTGATTTGGCCTGATCGCTGTAGACTTTGTGTAACACCCCGGCCCCTCGGACCGCTGGTGACTACTCTTGGAGACTGTAGACTAGCCCCACAAACCAACACAAGTCTTTCCAGCGCACTTTGGCCTCACTCGTGCGCACCCGGAAAAACTTCCCAGGAGGTCACCCATCCTAAGATTGTTCTCCACCAAGCACGCTTAACTGTGGAGTTCTTAACAAATGGGCTCTCTAGAAAAGAAGATGCACCTTTTTGATATGAGTAGTCTATCAATCCTTTTTCAAGCTAAATCTGGGGTATTACACTGACCACCACTTAAGATACAACGTCCTCGTTGGACCGTAACTTCAGGATCTTTTCCCCCGCTAGGTGCACTGAACACTATCAACCACGGTCGCAGGGTTGCTCTGATACCATTTGTAACACCTCGGCCCCTTGGACCGCTGGTGACTACTCTTGGAGACTGTAGACTAGCCCCACAAACCAACATAAGTCTTCCAGCGCACTTTGGCCTCACTCGTGCGCACCCGGGAAAACTTCCCAGGAGGTCACCCATCCTAAGATTGCTCTCCACTAAGCACGCTTAACTGTGGAGTTCTTAACAAATGGGCTCCCTAGAAAAGAAGATGCACCTTGTTGATATGAGTAGTCTATCAATCCTTTTTCAAGCTAAATCTGGGGTATTACACTTTGATACTCTGGTGGCTGTAATTTGATAAGTGCAATCATTTGCACTTATTTATATCATTTTATACTCCTTAATGATAGTCGTTGTTAATAATTTCGTGCTTATTTTGAAGAGTTATGCTACTTTACCTGTTTCGGTTATTCATGTTGATTTTGAGTGGTGTTGATTGTTTTAAGCATAATAATAAGAGTTTGATCATACAAGAATTTAAGGGATTCAATGGGGCTCAACTCAGCTCAACCCATGAAAATCAACTGGGCTCAAGATCATTACAAAGGAAAATGTTCCTTTCAAAGAGGGTATTCAATTCAACACTTTCTAGGTACTTTATCCAAGTAGTGCCCTCGTCAACAAGGTCAACGCTTTTAAATTTGTTATCCCCAACAAGCCCTTTCTTTTTCTTACAAAACTTATGTTTGAAACATTTCTTTTTATGATCCTCCATGTTTGAAACATTTCTTTTTATGATCCTCCTTGGTTCTTCCAATTTGACTCTCTTTTACTCCTTTTCATTACTCTTAGTTTTCAATTCATCCTTTAATTTGGTTATTCATTAAGCTTTCCATAAATCTTCCTTTGAGAATTGTAAGTTTCTATTGGGATTAATTTTCCTTGCATTTAATACCTTGTATTAGGTTTAATCTTCCATTAAGTAACTTTAATTATTTTCATTAATCATCCTTTAATAAGAATTAGTTTTGTTCTTCATCACTTGCCTTTTGATTCATTGTCGTGTTTCTTATTGTTTAATTATTGCTTGCAAGTTTCAATATTATCACATTTATTCATGTCTAGTATCATCTTAAGGTTTTTGTTTATTTGCATCATGATTAGCGAGTAGATCCATTTTCTAGAGTTAGGAATTGAACCTACAATTCAAGTATGATTTGATTATTAGAAGTGTCTATGAAAATAGGATTAAAGTAATTAAATTGTGCTAATAACTCTAAATTAAATATGCTTTGTTGGACTAATTAATAGAATCAGCGTGTGTGATTAGGATCAACTTTGCTTTAAGGTAAATTTTAGTTAAATTCTTATAAATTCGTTCAATAAAACTAGTGTGTGAGAATTGAATTAATACGGTCTAAATCTAATAGTTAATCAACAGAGCAAGAGTTTGAGATTCACAAGATCATATTTAATCACATAATAAATCCGACATTTCATAGATACTAATAAGAGTTTGATCATAAAAGAATTTAGGGGATTCCTGACACTCTAGATACCTTCATCAGATAGTTTCAACCTAAATTTTCATTGCATTTTAGTTTGTTAGATAAACAACCAACCAACTATTTATCTTTTCAAGCAATATAATTAATAGAAATTAGCAAGTTTCTTATCCTAGTTTGCTTATGTTCGACCCGCATCTACACGTACACCGTGCACTTGCGGTTAAAAATTTAACACATCATAATTCGCAAAAATAAGGTTGTAATTCGCTAAAGTAAACTTTAAGGAGGTAAATTTTTCTAAAAAATAACATCAAGCAACCTGGTTTGTTTTTTGATTTTGAATTATAATGGAGTAAAACAAATTGGCTCATTAAATCACGTGCCCTATTATTTATGTGATACCAAGGGTTAATTGGAATTTGGAAATAACATTTGTCATCACTAATAAAGATAATGTTGGTTACATCTGAACCCCGAACCTCGCCTAGGAGCCACTAATTACATGGAGGTAATGGAATGTTGTCATTGAGCTTGAGTGTTTGGTTATTGTAAAAACAAGTGAGACTACATGACTAAGAAAAAAATCTATAGTCTAATTACACTTGGGCCATTAGATTTATCAATTAAATTCAATAGAAAAACAAAGGAATGTATGGAAATCTAAAGTACTTAATGATTTTTCCTACAATTTCAATAGTTTTCTTCATCAAACAAACCAAAAAGCGGAAAACTAGTTAAAGTTCTCTATTTTTCAATACTTTTGCCCATCAAACAATCATCCAAGTGAAAAGTAATAACTCCGATTGTATTTTAGAAATCTCCTCATCAATAAGATTCGCAAATCACAACACTCTATATTTGCTGTGAACATTAAGAGCATTGATTTAGAACCATGCAATGATTTCTCAATGCATTACGTTTTATGGAAGGAAATGGATAGATGAAAACGCAATAAAAAACCAATTCAAACAATACATTATAAAAACCCAATTCACAAAGAAAGAATTAGGGTTGCATGCATAGCCAAAAGGCAGAATTAGAAACAAAAATGAAATTGAGATATAGAAAGAGGAGACCTTATGGAGTTGGGAATAATGGAGGGCGCGAAAGAGGAAATCAGCAGCAGGACGAAGAGTGGGAGCGCCATTAGAGTCGCAGTCTTCGGCGAGAAGAACTGAAGAGTCCAATATAATTCCTCTTAATCCATCCATTACTGTAAATTTGTAATGTGCAAGGAATTTCAGTTCAAGTTCAATGGGAAATTGATGAGTATAGTTCTATGAAGCAAAAAGAGGTCTAGGTAAGAGAGTTGGATGCTCGAGGCTCAAGCATGTGATCATTCCTAGTGTTCAGACTTGGATTTGTTCTTGCTAAATAACGATTATTTTGGAAATCATTCTAACGTGGCAAGATTTGATAGAGTGATAGTTTTGTTATTTTTGTTTTTCTTTTTATTATTATTGTTTTATATTTTTTTATGGTTTATAAATCACGGTTATTAACTAGAAATTATTGTTGGCAAACACAATGTTAGTGACACGGTCTCACCGAAAGACACACTTTGAATAGTCTATCTAATACTCCCTCCAAGCATCATACATTCTACTAAAACACTAAAAGAATATGCCACACATCACTTATATATTACGTTTTTCTGCCTAAATGTATTAGTAATTGAATATGAAAACTTTGATTTTTAATTAAACTTTGTTTCCTAATGAATAATAATAGTAAAAAAAAAAAAAAAAGCAATTCTTAAAACTTTGATTTTTCAAATACACTTTTTTAAGAAAAAATAATTTTGGTAATTTGATTTTAGTAAATTTTATTCATTATATCTTATTTACGATACAAAAACAGTTTTGAGTTAAAAATAGTCGTTAACTAAAAATAACCTTATAATTAAAAACTCTTAAATTACGTACTCCTACAAATATTTAGAATAATGTCAAAATATATGTCAACTTAATTATTCAGCTTACTTTAATATTTGAAAAATAATAAATAAAACTTATCTAGAACAATTTTACACTGATAAATATAATAAAGGAAATTATATTTAGAGCATGTCATTAATAAAGTGTTGTTTATTGGTACACCGTATATTCATTTCATAGAAGAAAGTTTTTTTTAAATGATTTCATAGAAGAAAGTTTGATTTACTGCTTGCATAATAATTTAGCCTTTGATTAATAAACCTTAAATTGATATGTTTATTCTAATTAATCAGTTTACTTAGAAAAGAAAATTTTTCATTAGTAGAAATTATTTTTCATGAGTATTAGAAATTATTTTAATCAGTGAAGTAAATTCATTTACTAATAATCTTTTTAGTTAGTAAAATAGTTATAATCAATTAAAATTGTTACTTTAGAAAAATAAACAATTATATTTAATAAATTTTTTTATATAAATTAACAAAATAATGCATCTGTGCATTGCACAAGAACTTATACTACTTTACTAGTAATGTCTCATTTGCTTTGTGCACTATACTCAATGCACTTATTCAATCTTTAATATCTCTAATTGTGCATAATTAAAAATTATGAAAAGTTAATATATAATATTTGCATTGAGACGAATCAAACAACATTCCACTTGACTATGTTTTAACTTATAGATTAATAATAAAATACGAATTAAGAGTAAGAAATGAATAGCGTCCAAAAAGCAATAGAGACATTACTAGTGAATTGGAGGGAGTATATAGTACTCTCTTCATTCCTTAATAAAATTTTCAAGGAATGTTCACAAGAAATAAGATAAATAGAATTTTATTTTTTTTATAGTGATATATTATTTTATTGAATAATAAATTTAATGGAAGAAAATATAAGGACCATAACTATTAAAAAAATGTTAAAAAATTAGTACAACTAATAAAAATTATTTTTATAAAATTAATGAGAAACATATGAAAACCATATTAAATATAAAAATGATAAAATGACGTTAAGATATATATGGACCATATGCATTATAAAACATTAAAATGGGGATGAATAAGGTTATTTTTGTTCAATATTTGTGATATAAATAGAAAAATTCTTTATGAGAAATAACAAATAAAACAACCAAAAATGGCAAATGGAAAGTTCTTTAAAAAACGGAGGAAGTATGAGAATATAAGCTCTTTGTTTGAGGTTGTCTGACCGAAAGACATTCTCTCATAAAAGTAACTTTTTGGCAAATGGAATGGTTGTGGGATGGTACCTGGTTGGTGGTTGATTGTTTATTTTTTAGTTAACTTATTTGAACAAGGTGTTGGTTTTTTGGTTGGTGTTTAAACTAGTTGAATAAGTTAACTGTTTAATAAGATATTTGGTAGAATTAAGTATTACATTGTGTTTTTATTAAAAAAAAACGACAACACGCCGAAAATGAATCAAAAAATCAATCAAGTTCTTCATTTTTGATTAGAAGGTACTAACCAAATGAAGTGAATTTTTTGACATTTTTTGCTCTCAAATAAATGGGCACGACTCACGAGTCACCCCTAAATTAATTTTGTACAACTTAGATTGACTTGAAATCCAAGAGAAAAAATAGTCAAATTATATTTTTTTGAAAAAATTGAAAAATAACCTGAAATTAACTTACTTTAAAAAAATGTGAAAATTTCTTCAATTTTTATCAGTTTTTGTCATTAAGTCGAGTCTCGCTATATATTATTTTGTTAATTTTGTAGATTGTGCGAATGTTTTGTTATTCAAATTATTAAAATCGTATATTAAATCATTCTTGTTAAAACGTATTTATAAAATACAATTAATTATATTTATATCTTATTTAACGTTGACTAGTTGGATCAACGATAATTTAATTAACCCGAAAGTAATCCAACACAAAGTTAACCCAATAGAAGATAATATAGTTGAAAATTACTCAACCCGAAGTCCTCTAACTCGGTCATTTTGATAGATCTATGCAAACAATACTTAATTCGACCAAATTTATGAATTTAAGACTTTAAGTTTAATAATTTGAGATGTTATAACAATGAATCATAATTTGTGTGTATTAAGAAAATTTGAAATTGAGTCCATGTCAAATTTTTTACATCTAGATTCAACCATAAACCGTAGTTATATATAAGTATAAAAAAGTTAAAATTTTAACTTATGTCACTAAAATTTGATGAATATTATTTATCATTTTTATAACATCTAACTGATAATATTATATTACTTTACTAATAAATATCTAAGTCATACTTTATTTATTTCATTATATTTGCTATATTTGACTTTTTACGCATCTAAATATATTTATTTTAATTATATCTATACATTGAATCATGCATTACTAACAATTGTAAATGTTAATATCATGAAAATATGCGATTAACTACAACATATAAAACAAACCTAAACAATAAATATTTCAGAACGGAGACAGTAGATACAAATCATATTATTCGAAAAAGATGATTAATTTGATACTCGAATTTGGGATATTATTATACTTCTATATTCAAATGAGATAGTTTTTTAATTTTTTGTGTGTAAAATAAATATTTAATTCATTTTGATTTTAAATAGATCAAATGGAGTATATTTTTTTTACAGAGTAGGTTGCGAAAAGAGAAAAACTAATTTAAATCAAACTTAAATTTCTAGTTGCTACTCCATAAAGAAATACTTACTCCGTTTTATTATACTTGATACATTTAATTTTTTATGCAATTTAATGTATTATTTAGAACATTCATATATTGAACTATGCACATCTAAAAATTATAAACAATTAATATTAAAAAAGTATATGATCGACTATATTATTCCTTACACATTGACCGCAATAAATTAAACGGAAGTACATACTCAAGTTGAAAATCTAATTTTGGAAATTTCATGTGGTAACCCTGAATTATCGGCTTTTTCGCGTGGTAGACAAATATTTTTTTAATCCACATAGTGACTTTAAACTTTCAACTTTTCCACATAGTAGACAAAAGGAAAATTTTTTTGTTAACTTTATGCTATTATTACCAAACACAATGACTTTTTTCAAAAAATAAATGTCGTGATCACCTTAATTAACCACATATTTTGTAATCGAGTCTAAATGAGTGCTTAATTTAACAAAAAATTTAACATTTTGTCTTCCACATAAAAAAGTTGAAAATTCAAAAACACCACATAAATTTATTATATATCACGTGGAAAAGCCAAAAACTCAATATCACTATACAAAATTTCCTTTCAATTTTTAATGGAAAAATTGTAACACCCCTGAATTTGTAACCCCTTAAACAGAACCAGAAATCGTGAAGGAAGGGAGGAAATTCAGGTGTTACATAAAAGAAAAGGGAGAATAATTAGAATAACGCTAAAGATTAATTAAAAAGGTGAGTAAGTGGAAATTTCAGCGCATCTTTGCTGAAAACTGAGGATGTAAGAAGGATATATAAATGGATAACATAACTAAATAATCTAAGGCCTTTAATGCCTTCAAGAATACGTCACAACGAAAAGAATCATCGTCGGCTTCTCAAATCATCAACTCTAACGAGGATCGTGGTTCCAGTGTTAATGCATCGATCTGACGGATACTAAAGGAGTATTCTCATTACTGTACATCCAAAAACTACACAGCGGAACTATGGATCATACAAGGAGTCACATGGCTCCATAGAAAAGTATAATCCCAAAAGAAAACTTTACAAGTTATATAGAAGCTACAAGCATTAGACAATTTGTACACAATTGTTACGACCGTACTCCGCTCTTTCCCCCAATGCAAAGCAAAAGAAGCTCCTATACCTGTCATGTCAAGCTATGATCCTCCTGCTGCTCAACATAATGACCATAGTCAGATGTGTCATAGCAGGAACATCATAGAGAGTCATGAGCAAACAACAATAAACACATACACGTCAGTAATTAATGAGCTTATAACAATTGAAGTAATTGAACAAAACTATAGACAACGATATAGTATGGCAATAACGAGTCTACTCATCTGTCTAAACACTTCTATTTACTTATAATTTCTCTTTCAAACTACTAATCTCTTGAGTATATTCAAAGGTAGTGGATCCTTTCTCTATTCATGGCATAGTGACACGACCAAGGGCGTTATCTGCCATCCAGTGCCCATGGCAAAGTATGAGCTCGTACCCCCTCCAGCTGACTCTCTCGGGTCCTACCTTCGGGAAAAACTAACACACTGGGGTACTAAACCAGTGAAGAGGCCACCATATTGGGGTTCGCAAGGCCCGCATGGTAACACCTCGGTCAAGGGGCGGTATCGGCCATCCGGTGCCCAGTGACCCAAGCATGCTCATATACCCCTTACGGTGGTCCCGTTGGACCTCACCTAGGGGACTACTAAATCAACCGGACATAATCCCGTTGAGTCACGCCAACAAATTATAAATCAAGGCTCAATAAGTAGGAAATCACTTCGATATCACGCACAACCATGGTGCGTTCTCTACTATTTAGAAATTTGTTCTCATAGTCTCCTAAGGCTTTTATTCTACTTGCCTATATCACTATTATGACTATTCACTAGCATGGTTTACTTTTTGGCGTTCTATAATTCTCATGCAATGCATATAATCATGTAATATTGATAATACTTTGAAACGATGAATATAATAATTAATTATTGCGTGTACGTACCTGCAAGCGTCACTGCACGACCACAAGTTACAAAAATCACCCAACTAAGGGTCTACTTTCCTCTTATAAACTGGGAACCTATACAAGTTAGGAATAAAACTTATAAGTTCTCTTAACTACTTTGTCATACCAACTAAATGCCCAAGTAAACACTATCATTTGCTTGAGCTAAGTTTTCAATTGCTCTAACACACACATCTCATTCAACACCCATCATAATCATTGACTCAACAACAACATAAGTCGTTCCATCAATTTAAGAATAAAAGAATTATGTAAATCGTTCCTTTACATCAACCATATTTGAGTTATATTGATTCACGTTACCAAAAAACATAACAAATCACACTTGAATCTTACGATGTTAATATAGTGCTAATATGATGATAATGGCAAATCTTAAAGTTATCACATCGCAATATCATTTATTACATTCTCCAAGGTTAGAAAGAACTATAATCAAACATCGTAACAAGTAACTTTAGCAACCATCAATGATAAGTTGACACTATACTCATGATGTAGCTATATTAACAACCTAACAAAAGTACTTGTGATTAACAACAATCAAACAACACTAATTAACAACTATTACTCCCAATTAAGAACCAAGACCACTTTCATAGTCAACCACAAGCATATCATTACCAACTATCACTTATCACAACAATAGATTACCAAACTAAGCCTTAAAACAATTTGTAAAGTTTTCCAATCAACCATCTCACTACCAAATGTAGCATACACACACACCATAAGTAATTTCATTTCCAAATCGAGCCCTAGACATGATAAAGATGACATTTTTAACCAATACTCATTTCAACTATTCAAAGTAGGAACTCAATAATCAAGTAAACATCAATTTATCAAAGAAATACTTAGAAATCAAAGAACAAATGGCTCACAATTATAGAGTTAGAGAAGGGGAGCTAAAGCAAGGGACTTGTGATGGTGGTTTGCACGACTGGGGTGTGCACAGAGGCGGCACAGCCCTTGTGGTGGTGCTATTGGCGTGTGCGGGTAGGAGAAGGTCAGGGCTGCTGCTTGTGGGAGAGGAAATGGGTTGTTGCTGCCGGCTGCTGCTCGTGGAGGGAGGCGCGACTGTTGTTGCTGCTCGTGGAGGCTGCCGGCTGCTCACAGGGAGGGAGGAGGGAGTGAGAGAGAGAGAGAAGAGAAGAGAGGGGATGGGAGTGACGGCTTCTTGAGCATTTAGGGTTTTCACGAGTTTTTATACTTGTTATTATTATTATTATTATTATTATTATTATTATTATTATTATGTTTATTTATTATTAGGTTTATTTATTTATTTATTTTTATCTCGATTCATTTTCTTGCGAGACCCAACTAAGAGACTCACCTTCGTGGGCTCACACATTTTAATAAAATAATCATTTTGATTCGAACCTCTTTATTTAAGAAATCGTAACTATATTTTTAATATATATATATAAGTTAACATTTAAATTCATGTATGCAAGAAATTTATTAAAACTAATTCAGAAATAATTAAATATTATTGTAAAATCTTTAAAAACTATTAAAATATTAAATAATTACGTCATTAAAATCTCGGGGTGTTACAAAAATTGTCGGGAATAATCTAATCTATTGACGAACCACTGTAAATAATCCGTAATATCGATTATTTGTGAATAATCCCACCTTTTCACTATTTTTGCTCGTAGCACCCCTTAGGAATCAATAACCGGCTAATGCAGGTTAGCATATGGTAGTTATTTCTTCTATCCCCTTTATTTCATCTATCCCCTTAGAAATCTATTTTCAAACCATCATCTTTAAATTCCTCTCCTTCCATCTTCAAATTTTTGTGTCGATTTCCTCCCCCTCATCTCCAATTTCAGATTCCTCCATCTTCATCTCCATGTGCATCTGCATTGACTGAAATTAGGGTTGGATTATCTGTATCTACATCTGCATCTCCAATTTCAGAGGCTGAACCGTGTATTGCTGGTGGTCTCCATCAACATGGTAAGTTAATTCCTTTTAATCTTTGATACTTTAATCATTACATTGTTCTAGTAGAATCAAATTGGTAATGAATTTCAATAATGTGTTGAGTGTTTAGGTTAATGATTTCGAAAAATAAGCAATGTTCATCAACCCCAAACAACCAATTTCAAACAAGAATGTAATAGAGTTAAGAGGTTTACTTATAGGCCAATTTGGACAAGAATAGAACTTTTCTCCAGGTCGAGAACCCTTTTTAGCCACCTGTAATTTCGCCATATACCCGTGCTCACATCTGACCCCATTATTCCAAGTTAAAGCTCTACTATGGGTGGCGAAACAATTGGAGTTCATATTTTCATAATTAAAAAAAAAAATTGCGTTAAGGTTAAGGAAGTAGGTGAAGAAGAAGAACAAAAATAAAGAAAGTAGGTGAAGAAGAAGAATAAGAATGAAGAAAGTTAGGGTTAAGGAAGAAGATGGGTGAACAAGATGAAGACATAAAAAAGAATGAGAAGAACACCTGCAATGACTAGTTTGTAACCTGTATTTGCCGGTTGCTTTTTTTCAAAGGGATAGTAAAAAAGTGAAATTATTCATAAATAATCGATAATACGAATTATTCATAGCGATTTGTCAGAATTATTCTCTGCAATTTTTCCATTTTTAATTGAGTGGAGTAAATTCAGACACTATGCCAGAAATCGGGGGGCAATCGTCAAGTTTTCTAACCCCCAACTCTTCTTTCATATTCAAAATCAATTCAAATCAAACATGAAGAACATCATCTAGTTTCTAATTATAGCAGATTTTCACCATTTTCCCTTGCAATATCCCTACAAATCCTACAAATTCCCATCAATGTGCATCATTTTGTGACTAATCCTAGTTCAAACATGAAGAACAACAGAATCTCTGCATCAAATCATCATATTAAGATATAGAAAACGCAGCAGCAGAATTCTCGAACTCCATTGAAGGTAAAAGATTTCAACATTTCATCTTCTACTTCTATTGAAGCTCCAAGTGGTTGTCTTAGATTCTTTCTTTCTCATCATTCTTCCAATGTTTCTAAAATTGTTAGTAATCGAAGACCCAAATCTTACGTTTCCGATAAAACCCCTAAATCAGCCCCTAATATTAGGAATTTGAAGGGTGGATTAAGTTATAATGGTGGAAATTTAGATAATAATTGCAATAATGTGCAAAACCCAGAAAAACCCATGTCTAGAAATGCTCAAAGGTTAAAGAAAAACCCTTCTCCTTCTCTCTGTCTTTGGAAATCTGGTAAAAAATCTTGCTCAAAATCTCGTCATTTGTGCAAATTTTCTGCTGATTCTGACAATAAATTTAGTGAAAATACTGCAATTTTTACTCCTGTGAATAATTTAGGAACTGGGTTTCATCATAAAACAGCCAATTTGGGTGAAAAAGACCCAAATTCTTCTGATAAAAGTAGCCCAATTCCAGCAATTCAAGTTTCAATTTCTCCAGAGATTAATGGTGGATCAAATTCTATTGCAAAATCAACACCCACCACTTGTTATGCTGCTGGCCATGTTCTTTCAGGTGTGAGTGATAAGAGAAAATGTAGGCCTAGAGGATTACTCACCATTGGGGATAATAACTTGTTTGGATCCTCTAAAACTATGGTGATTGATAGTAAAGATGAAAATGTCATTGGGACCCACAAGTCTAGGTGTTGGGTTTCTCTTGTTCCTTCTTCTGAAGATGCTTCAATCCATTGGATTTTATCTCCTTGTGACGAAGAACATAAAATTGGATAAAATTGAATTAGGATGAACTTTCTATGGATTCTAGCTTATTGTGTTCATCTTCATCAAGTCTAGGGTTTTCCTCTGAATTAGGATCTAAGAGTAACAGTGGTGTCACCGATAGTGATGCCACCACTGTTACTCGTGTTAGTGGAAGTAAAAGCTCGGAGTTTCGAGCCCATCCATGGCCTTCATTTGATTGTATGGTGCGTAGTCCCTCACCGACATCTCCTAATGTTACTGGTTTCATGATCGAAGCCTCCCCTGAACACGAGGGGAATCCCCTCGATGTTTAGATGATTCGATAGGAAGTGGAAATGTTATTCGAACTCCACAATCGAGTTCTAGTTCACAAAGTTTTGGATTCTCGCATATGAGTCGAGATGAGTTATCTCGACTTTGGTTTGAATGTGAACTTAACTCGGTAATTGAAGTTCTTCGAAGAGTAAGCTTATCCCCGGAATGTGATTTACCTAAGACAAGTTTCGAGTTTAACCCACTGATTAAACTCAATAGTTCTATTGACTTTGCTGCATTCCGAAAAGCCTTTGATAATCCGATTTTTCCTGATGTTTCTGAAGATAGGATATCATGGAGAGAAGGCTTGGAAAGTCGTATATTCGAAATGGACGAGTTAGATTGTTGTAGATGCTTTTCCAATGAAGAAGATGATGCCAATGATCGCAATGATCCCTATGAATCCTTTTCTTGTCGTGAGGTAGTCGATTTTGATTCTGATAGAATCGAGAATAGTTCTCGTGAGCCTATAAACCTTGAAAACGAAGAAAAACTCATTTCCGAGGAAGGAACTACTAGTGTATCTCTCGAGTTCGACAATGGTGATGAAATTTTGGATGTGGTGAAAGATTCTAGTTGGAAAGTGTGTGAGAATCAGTTGTTCAAAGTATGATTCTTGTGTTGTCTGGCCTGAGTTTGCTACATTTTTTGCTTTTATTACATTCTAGAATGTGTTCACAATATCTCATTTCTTTCTTTCTACAAATAAAATTGTTGAAAAAATTGATATTAATAATTTAATTTTTTATTCATTCGCTATGAATAATTTTACTTTTGGATTATTTTTTTAATAATCTAACCTTTGCCCTTAGTTTGCTATTCGCAAAACTTTTTATTTTATAACAATTTAACTTCTACCCTTAAATTACTATTAGCATATCTTATTAGTATGCTGACAGCAAAGTAAGGGCAAAGATTAATTTATTCAAAATAATTTAAAGTTAGAATTATTCACAATGAATGTGTGAAAGGTTGAATCATTAATATCAATTTTTCCTAAATTATTTAAGATATTTATTTGTTATAGGCTAATGCATCAGTATTTTACAATTATTTAAGGATTGAATCAGTTTGAACTGAAGTATCACAGTGGGAAATTTCTAATTTGGAAGAGTCGGTTGTACGCAACTTTATTCTTGTTAATAAAACAAAAAAATCTATTTTTAAAAAAATTAAAGAAACAAATTAATATGGGAACAGATGGAGTAATATCTTGCATCATACTATTCCATCATGTTACCAAAAGTTTGTTCAAAAGTTTTCTTAAGTCAGCATCAAAAGTAAATACTGTCAAGGTTTATTCAAAAGACCATACTATTTATGTCTGAATAGGCATGTACTCATCAAATATAAAATCAAATGGGAAACCCAAATATCTCTTATAGAACAAACGATAAAGTTATTCAAAACTAGCCTTATAGGTAAGAGTGTATTTACTCCATAAACCTCATTTTAGTTGTCCATGCAATTGACGTGGGACAAAATCTCATAATCTTGTAATGACCTAAAATTTATTTCATTACATTCGAACCTCATAAGTTTTTCAACGTTCTTGTTGATCAGGGCTAGCTTAACTCAGTCCACCACTCTGTAAGCCATCACTTTGAGGGGCTCTGATACTAATATTATAAAACAAATGAAAGAATTTACTCAAACAATTAATCTAACAGGTGAGAGACCTATTCACTCTATAAACCCTATAATAATTGTTGGTACAACAAATATCGAACAATGTCACATGACCTTATATTCATTCCATTACACTGTTATGAGTTCATGACAAATGATAAAGCCAATACAATGCTCCCTCCTCGTATGTTTTGCCACATTTTTCGTGAATCAAAAGTGATGTGGATACAAGATTTCGTCAACTAAAATTTTATTATAATCTCTTTTACAAACACGTATTACGTGTCATGATAATACATAATAGCCTCTAATATTTCTTTTCTTTTTTTTTTCTAATACTCCCTCCTATTCATAGATAAAAGGACATTTAAGTTTTGCACTAAAATCAAGGAGAGGTGGGGGACCACTTAAAAATAGGTGGAAACTCTCTTTTTTCATAAAGGACATTGATATTATGTGTTATTGTGTTGTTGTAGTAAGAGTAAAAGAGTAAAAAAGAATGACAAAAATAGAAATGAGATATAATCAATGAATATGAGGGAGTATTAAAGAATGTTTATGATCAGTTCTCATTAATCATTATCCAAATTTTCATTTAGTGTCTAAAACGAAAATGCAGTGCTTATATAACATATACTAAGACCTAAATGATCAGCTTAAACTTTTGGTTTAGATGATTTTTTGTCATGAAATCAAAAGCTAGCGTGACAAGAAATTACGAGTTTGAATCTCAACCATTCCTTATTTACACTAGAATATTCAACTTTAGGTATGAGGATTAAAAAGAAAATGTGTTGCATCTACACCTTTAGCCCTTTGGTTATTGTGTGACGGATGTGTTAAAGTATATAACATATTGTGAACTTTAACTATCAGCTTTAGTTTTTGGATATCATGAGAAAATAAATTAGATGTATGTATGAAAATTATAAAAAAAGTGTTAAAGTACTTTGGATATCAGCTTTAGTTAATAATAAAAATAAAAGAAATTTAATAGGATAGACTAAAAAGGAAAGTAGAGTAAAATTACCGGACAGTACTTTATTTTTCAACGCATAATAAATTAATAATGGAAAGTGTTTTTTTTAGTGTAGCTAATAAAAAATTAAGTGGATAATATATAATATAATAGGATAAGTAGACGATCATACTGGACTAAGTCCACTATAAGGGTTTATGTAATCTTGTAAAGATGTCTTCTAGAATGACAAGAAACCAAGTCATATCTTGAAAAAAATTGTATTAAGGAATTTAAAAATCATAATTAAATAATTAAAAAATGGAATTTGAAAATCATACCAATGAATTATTATTTTTTATTTAGTATTAGTTTAGAAAGTTTCTAGAGATAAAACCAATTCTTGTTACTAGAGTTAAAAGTTTATTTTGGTCTTTATTATATATTAAGGTAACCTGTAATTTTTTATATCGCTGAAAAGTTTGAGATTTTGAATTTTCTTATTATATGTAATATTATTTTTATTTTTAATAATGTTGTAGATCGACAAAAAAATTACACCAAATTGATGTTTTATGGTAAGGTGGAAATTTCGGTATTTTAACGATTAACACTTCATCAAACAAGAAAAATTTAATGTAATTTGTGAATAAGGTTATAATGCAAATTAATATTAAACTACATGGGTACATGCAAAAACTTCAAACTAGAGGATTATCATATGGGATTTTCTAAAATATTTTATTCTATCTAATGGAAAAATTTTAAATAATATATTTTAAACTTTTTAATTTATCTTGCATAGGAAAGAGTATCTATGTCGAATTAATGAAACTTTGATATTTATAGTACATATTGTAATGACATATCAATCCTTCAATTTAAATCAAAATAATTGTACTCTCGTCCTACGAAATTTGTTTTATTTTACGTTGAGTCATAATTTAGATTATTTTTATTTTTTAATTTTCATCATATGTTTAATTTATATTTTCATTTTATTTATATATTTTTTCATCGCCTGTTAAATATCAATTTACCCCCTTACATGGTTATTAGAATTTCAATTCTGATATATAATTCAACGACTCTACGATTTAAAAATAGACGAGCAATCTGAAGTAGACGGTACGATCCTACCAATATCAAGAATATTGATGATAAGATCATAACACACTAACGCTCCAATCTTACAATGGTAGTCTCAATTATAAAAAAATATTACATTCTAGCTTTTACTTACACATTATAATTAAACAATATATCGTCATTATGATAATGAAAATTCATTTTAATTGATTCTCCTCAAAGTATATTTTATTAATATAATATTAATTTTTTATAGTTTTTTTTATCAAATACAATTTTAGATATTTAAAATTAAAATACAACATCAGAAAAAGTACAAAATCAAATAGTTGTACATCATTAATTATTATAATTACACCCATAAAAATTATGAATAGAGTCTAAAGAGGAAAGAAATACGGGCAAAAAAAAAAAGAAGGGGACAACTATCAAATAGTTGTATATTTGATTAAGATAAAAGGAAATAGTTATTCCAATCCAATTATTGTAGTATTATTTGTTAGAATAACAACTAGCAAGGCTTGAAATTGAATAAAAAATGATTAATTTGAATAAGTATCTCTATTTTCTTAAGGATTATGACATCTAAGTCAAAAAAATGTTCTTATAATTAATGGAACTTACCAAACCCTTAGAATAAGACACAAAATAAGAAAGCAAAAGGAAGCTCAAACTCTCCTTAATCTCAAAGAATAGCCTTCTTCTTAAAGGGTTCCTTTACTTTTAAGTTTCTTTATAATTATCTTCATACGAAAACAAAAAATAATACTCATAAAATTCCCATTTTTCCCACGAAAAATATATACATAAAAAAATGGAGGGATTAATTCCAATGGTTTTTAGGGCTATTAAGAAAAATAAAATAAGAAGGCAATATAGATGTCTTTCTATGGGAAATTCTCAAACTTACAATTTAGTTGATTTTTATGATGATCATGATCATAATCAAAATCATAGATTTTACTCCACTGAGATGCAGCCACGTGGTGGGTCTAAGGAAAGTAGAAATGGGCATCGACGGTTTGCATCAACCGGAGAGTTTGGAATCAACGGTGGATATAACTTCAACTATGATCATGATCATCATGATGGCGGATTTGGTAGGTTTAATAGCCCTCCTAATAATAAACAAATTATTAAGAGATATGGAAGTCATAGGTTGTTCTCTTGCATTACAGGAGCTACCTAAATTTTATTTAAGCTTTTTTATTGGACAAGATTTTATTTAGTTCACAATTGTAAATATTTCATTTTCCCCTTTTGTTATAAATAATAAATTGTGTACAATAATGGTAAAAGGGGTGTTGTACAAATTAATGATTATCATAGTGATAATATGGGAATAAAGGTGAGTGATTGAATTTGAAAATATTTGTAATATTTTTGCTCCTAATAGATTGATTGGATCTAAGAGTGATTCTGGACAGAAATTAAAATTGTTGACTGGTTTAATTAGTTAAAAGTATTAGTTGAAAGTTGTATTAACCAATTGTTATTAAGATTTATTTGGAGTATAAATTAATTATTGGTTGATTTGTTTATTAAAGAAATTAAATAAACTACTAAGAATGACTTTTTAATTTTGGCTTAAAACTCATATTCAACTAGCTAAAAAGTCTTTAGTCAGATATTTCTTTAGTTATTTAACCAGCATAAAATCAATAAGTTATAAGGCGAACCAATATGTAATAAGTCCTATAAATGATTTAGGAAGGCTTATTTATACGGAGAACAAAGGGAATTCCCTAACGTGATGGTCAACATCAATTGCATAAATCGGAAATGGAAGAATTGTCCCAAGTTAGAGGCAAAATTCCATTATTAGTACAATGCTTAGATTATGTGTAAATATTTAAGGGGAGAAATAAAGTCAAACTAATGAAATAAAAGCAAATAGAGATGCATTTAAAATAGTTGAGATAGTTGTGAAGAATATAAAATGAGCATGAAATAAAAATAATAATTTAAAAAGAAGATGATTTCCCCATTATAGAGGTAATGCATTCTCCCACCCTTCCTTAGGATAAATATTTATTCCACAAAATTAAGAGCTCCTTTTGCAACCATTCTCTCACATCTACAACAATTAAATTTCACTAATTTCTCATTTAATAACTTTGTTTTCTTACTTTGAATTTTTTATCCCTTAAATATTTACATCCAATAAAAATACTTAATTTTACATCCGTTTTAAAATAGTTGGTAATAATATATTTAAAAGAAAAAATATCACTATTGGAACATGAAAGCGATTGTCTTGCAAATGCAACAAGCAAACAACATCAATTATTCAGAAATGTGAATGGGACATAGGTGGACAATATGTTCTACATTCTCATTTCCTATAATTACACATACTTACATGACAACACATCTAACCTTAAAACAATAACCAACTATACACTACTCCAGCTCTAACAATCAATAAATAACACCTTTTTATTAAATTATTAGTACCTTCGTTTTGAATTACTTACACCTATAGACAATAATTTAAGAATCAAAAAAATTATTAATTTTTAGGAAAATTTGATATTATTAATTTAATCTTTCATCCATTCATCGTGAATAATTCTATTTTTCGATTAATTTTTAATAATCTAACCTGTACCCTTAGTTTGCCGTTAGCATACTAACAGAGTATGCTGATAGCAAACTAAGGACAAAAGTTGAATTATTATAAAATAAAGGTTAAGTTGTTGACAAACTAAGGCCAAACGTTAGATTATTAAAAAATAATCTAAAGGTGAGATTATTCACAGCGGATGGGTGAAAGGTTGGATTATTAATATCAATTTTTTCTAATTTTTAATGTATTTTCATCTATTTAACCCCTTTAAATGGTAGGTGATGACATGATGAAATAGACTAAAGTGAAGTAAAATAGAGAATTATTAAGATGTTGTTTTGCCAAAAATAAAAAGAGTATAAATAGATAATAAATACAAGTATTATAAAACAAAGAAAGTATAAAAGAGATCACGCTAGTGTTTTTGAAAAGGATAGGTATACAATGCCCTTTTTGTAAATGTTTAGGGTTTATTTGCATGTTGTTTTAAACTTTTAGTATTAATTTACTATTTTTGTGGTTTTTAGTCTCATTCATATATTGTACTCATTACCTCCAAGCAAACATCCAACACACTTTTTTAAAAAAAAGTTATTAAGAAATGTTTGATGAAGGGAATTGTGACTTTGAAATGAGAATTTAAAATATTTCTTGTATATTATAGGGAATTATTAATTGAGGATGTATGAGGAATGAAGATCAGAAATGAAAAAGGTCTATAATTAAGGTTGAAATTTGAGTTTGGGAAACTATATATGTTTTTAAGGTCATGAAATGAGGGGTACACACTACCAAGATTAATAATTGAGGTTAAGAGAAATGGATGTCTATGGAGCAAGTAAAGAGCTAGAGTAAACATGCAATTATATGATGTGATGAAGTACAATTAAAACACTAAGATTTAAAGGGATTCGTTGATATAAGCTATGTCCGCCATCCTAGTTAGATTGTATTTAATAATGTATTTGAAGTACAAAAGCAATGAACTTGAAGGAATTATAATGAAGATTATGCGGAAAGAGAGGCTATTGACGACATATGGAAAATCAATAAAAAGCAAGAAGAATGAGATTTTTGGCTTTCTAACAAATGATCTAGAAGTAGTGTATTTACGGGCAAGATAAAAATGTGTCAAATGAATGAGACATCTGCACAAGGAGCAAAAACAAAGCGGAGAGCTGCTCGTTCGAGCATAATAATGCTCATTCGAGCATAGTGGTGTTGGTAGCTTCTGGTAGAATCTCGACTTTATGCAACGTTTCCTATGGTCTCTAATGCTCCCTTTAGCCATTCTATAGTTGTTTTAGGATGATTTCTAGCTTTGATGCCCAAGGTTGCTTCATCCAGTGATTGTAAAAGGGGAGTATACTAGGTTGATTCTCCCCTAACTCTCACAAGTGCACACTTGGGGTCTTGTTTCCCAGTACGAACAATAAAATGAAATATGTTTGTATGAAGTCTTACCTAAAGTTTACTTCACAAAGAATGTTTGGCAATTGAGTGTAGGTTGTTCGTTTGTTTGAGTAATTGAAATAATTCACTATTTTTATTGATTTTAAAGCTAGCCGAATAAGAAAGTTGTTTATGAAAATATTTGCTAAATTAGTACAAAAAATTAGAAAAGTTAAATCAATAACTCAAAATCTAATGAAAAACGCCAACCAAACTAGTTTTGTATTGTCTTAAAAATGAACTTTTCAAAACACTTTTTTTTAAGCTTGTTGTTCAACCAACATGTCAAAATCAAAAAATGAATCAAAAGGCATGATTCATATTCAAATACACTGCCACATGAACCACGCTGCTCATTCTACCATCCTATAAATCTCCTCGATTCTTCAGCTTCACCATCTGTACAATCGCAACTCACTTCCAAAAAATGGCTTCATTTCTAGCTTCTCAATCTTGTGTTCTTGCTACAAACCCTAAATTTTCGTCTCTTAAACCCACTTCCATTCATCAATCTTTCACCATACTTCGCTTTTCTGCTCCACGTTTTTCCCCTTCGTCTTTTCCCGGTTTGTAGTTTGCTGCACTTGTTTTCATTTCGGTTTTGTAATTTGTTGGATTTGAGTAGATTTTTAATAGTTTCCCATTTTTGATTTATGATTTCAGGTACTGGGTTAGTTCATGTTGCAAGAGAAAGTAAAAGTCGGGCCTCATTTGTAGTGACAAATGCAGTGAGGGAAGTTGAAGGATTCGTCACTAAAACCCAGGGCCTCCGATTCGCCATTGTTAGTTTATCTCTTTCTTTCTCTCATTTGATGCAGAAAACAGTCCAGTTTTTGCCCTTGAATTGTTTTCTTTTCCCGGAAATTTGTTTTGCTGTTCTGTTGTGTTGTTTGTTGGCTAGGTAGCAAGTGGGTCAGTATAATTCATGTGAAAACCTAATGAGAATGATATGATGAAAATTATTGGTATTTTGGTATCTATATCAATAAGTCGTTGATATTAAATTGTGGTAACTCTAATGGAAATTTCATGTGAATTTGCTGGGTAATTTACTTGATAGCAAAATTTGTTCCCATCTATCACCACTTGGGCAAGTGTTATTTGGGTAATGGAAATTGTAAAGAAAATGTGGATTAGATCTTTGTTATCATGGGAATGACATGATAAATCTCATGAATTTGAACACTACCTATCATTTTCATTTTTTCCATTTGATACCAATAGCTAAATGAGCCATTAGTGTTTAACTTGGCTCTAAGAATAAGGGTTCCTTAGTTAATAGTCAAATGTTGATATCGATATTAAAATAATTTCATCAATGTTTTAAGTACTTTGATTATAATGTTGACACATTGCTCCAAATGTCTTGCAAATAATACTTCTATGTCGATTAGGATGAAAAAAATCAGGTGTCTGTTATGAACCACAAACTGGGAACAAGAAAAGGAAGAGATTAGAATACAGTAAGAGAAAATAGCAGAGGAAAGGAGAAATTTAAGACATAGACTAGAGGTTGAGAAGAAGAACATAGAATAGAGAAGAGAAGAAGAAATATGAGAGAGAATTCAGATCATATTCATTTCATACCCTTGACCAAGTATTACATCATTATGTATATGCATTTGCTAGATTATTCCCTCTCCCAGATGCTTTCTAAGAGTCCCTCATAACAGCATTGTTATCTAATGCTCGCTAACACACCCTTTTTTCATTTCTCAATTCTTGCTGCTTTCTTGTATTCCCTATATTCTGCAATTGTACTCTTGTCACGTGTCACAAGTATGACAGTTTTCCAACTGATAGTTCAAACTCTTTTTTTCCTCTCTAGTGAATCATGTGGTGGGTTACCATAAGTTTATTCTATTGCTCATTATCTATGAAGATGGGTGACTAGTGGTAACATTAAAATCGGGCATTTGTTTGTCGGTGTTAGGTCTACAATTCTCTTAGAATGAGGCTTAATTGTCATTTTCTCTAGATTATCATTCAAGCTGTTATATCTGCTTGGTAGCTACAACAATGACTCAATGAACTACTGATTCACAGGTTAATTCTGAGATTTTAACTATGCTGAAACTTGAAACTTACTGACAAAACAATCAATGCTGAACCCAAGCTTTATCAGATAATGAAAGCAATATAAATTCAGGATTAGCTTCCTACTGTTTGAAAATTGAAATTTGAAACATAAAATATTGAGGATCTGATTTTATTGCTAGTACAAAGTAACCTGGTCTTGCAAAGCATCATTCATGATTTGTCATGAACTCATTAAAAGAGCATAGCTTTGTGAAGCATAATAGAAGCTGAAAGATGTGCACCTCTAATTTGTCTACATTTTTTCTTTTGTTCAGGTTGTGGCGAAGTTTAATGAATTTATAACAAGGCGGCTAATGGAAGGAGCTCTTGACACTTTTAAGAAATATTCAGTCACTGAAGATATAGATGTATGTTTCTTCTCTGTACTTAGTAATGCGTATGCCTTGTATGTTTATGTGCCATGAAATACTTAAAACAAGTTTTTTCCTTGCTTTACTTTTTCTTCTTCTGTCCTTGGGGTTTGAAAACTGAAGTGGTAGAATGTTAGGGATTAGAGACTGCTTTTTTGAGCCAGTTTTTTTTGTTTCTAGTTCAAACATTCCTTTTTAATCTCGGTTTTACATGTGGATACCTGGTGTCTCTAGTAAGACCTTATTTCTTTTTGTTTGTGCGTTATGCTTAGTGCTACATGCATGTAGATATTGAGCAAATAACCTGATATATTGTACAGTACGCAATGGTCACATAAATCAGATTGCCGTGGATTTATCCCATATTTACATTATTCATCATTGATGTATGGGTAGTCATCTATGCGCTCATGCCTAGAAGTATATTTGAACTCACATGGTATATATTGAGCAGATAACCTGATATATTGTAGAGTACGCAATGGTCAATTAAATCAGATTGCGTGGGTTCATCCCATATTTACGTTATTCATCATTGATGTATGGGTAGTCATCTATGCGCTCATGCCTAGAAGTATATTTGAACTCACATGGTATTCATTGCTTTTAGCTAAGTGAAAAAAATAAATGTTGAGGAACAGGTAGGTATTAATTTATTGAAGGATTTGGGCTTCCTTATTACCTATTGGACATAACCCTGGCTACAACAAGTTCTCTGATTTAAAAGTAAAAGATTCAAGGCCTTTGTTATCATAGTGCATAAATTAATTGCATCATATCGCCCAAGTTGGAAAACTGTTCAAATCTACGACATTATACTATCCGCATCCTCAAGGTGTAAAAAAATTGCTTTTTAGGTACTATTGCATGTAAAGGTGTTAAGAGTTTATCTTGCTTGCCCAAATCCTTCCCATTTTCTCTGATGTACTATTGCATGTAGAGCTGTTAAAGTTGATTTTGGGGCTCCCCCTAATTATCTATTTATATAAGGCAATTCTCTTAAAAAGCTACAGAAGATCCTTATTGCGCCAGAATTGAAAATCTCTATCATCTCTTATGAGAACTTTGTGGACTTCTCCTTAGATTCTCATATCCCATTAATGCACTTATTTTTCTGATATAAGTGTGCAAAACTTTGCATCTTTTATTACGCAGTTCATTCAGAATGATGACTTTTGATTTCTTTTCTTTTTATGACAGGTTTTTTGGGTTCCTGGTGCTTATGAGCTTGGTGTTACTGCCCAGGAACTTGGTAAATCAGGAAAATATCATGCTATTATATGTCTTGGGGCTGTGGTAGGTCTTCTAAGCATACTTTGATTTCTATTTTTTGCTTTTTATTTTTCAAAGACCAGTCATTGTCTCCACATGATCCTTATTTGGATGCATCCTTACCACATTTTGCACTTTTTTGATTATTTGGCTGTTCAGCTCGAGTTTTTGTTTTTCAAGAGTTTTCCCGTTTAGGGATGTCGCAATTACTTCCATAATATACGTGGTCTGGGAATGAACTCATGTACAAACGTGTTTTTAAATGCTTCATTAAAGTTGGTGATTACCCTTTATGTTGAGTTTCATAGGCTGACTAAAAAATTCTCTTATGTTATCATCCAAAATGAGGCTTACATGGAGACTTTGTAGAACTTTTTGCATCATGTATAGATGTTCTTGTGACCTCATCATGTTTTTATAACGAAACTATTTTCTATGTCATTGACCTTAATTTCTTGGTGTTGTGTTTAGATACGGGGTGATACTTCACATTATGATGCTGTCGTTAATTCAGCCTCCTCTGGAGTACTTTCGGCTGGATTAAATTCAGGTAAAGCATCATAATCCATATGCTAGTAACACTTTTTAGGGGATATTGGCAGAAGACAAAGCTACTTACTAATCACTTATATTATTTCATTTGTTCCTTTAGTTTACTTGGATTTTACTGCTTGTAGTTGTAGAGTTGTGGCTTGTACGGACAGTTGTAAACTTGTAATGTTGTTTTTCCGCAGGAGTGCCTTGTATCTTTGGTGTCCTTACTTGTGATGACATGGATCAGGTAATTTTTTCCCTTTGTTTTCTCGTTTAATGTTTTAGCATGCCATCCAAAATTCAAATTTCATATCATTTCTCATCTGTCACTTGCAAAACGGCAAGAGTATTCCTCGTTTCCTAATTCCAGTTGCCACTTGTCATTTGGTACTGATTGAGCGATCAGTTTGTCTATATTGTTAACAGCTTTTTTTTGGATACTCGGTTATTATTCTATAGCTGTTAGTTTGATTACCTTGTGTCTTCTGCCTCCGGCTCACTGATGAAGATACATTGCCATTTTGAATTAATTGGCGTTTCTTTACATCCTAATCGCAGGCCATTAACAGAGTTGGTGGCAAGGCGGGCAATAAAGGTTCTGAAGCAGCACTAACAGCTGTAAGTTTTTACTTAAATCTTGTTGCCGGTAAAATATATTTGGAAGGATAATCATTATGACTTTTCCCGTATGTCCTAATCATCTTACGTATAGAATGTTGCCCTTTCTCTTAGAGTTTCTCACTGGTAGGGATGTATGTAACCTCAAAACCTTCTGAATGTGACGTTAACCTTTTTTTTTATTTTTTTTATTTTTTTTATTTTTAACCCGCAACTCAATGAGCGCTTTGGCAACATTAGGCTAAACCAACCCTTCAAAGGATAAGGGTTTTTTTCTCGAAGAATCTTGGTCACAAAAACCTTTTTTTCTTAAATTTTTTCGAGGGGATGTTCTCTTCACCTTTGTCGTAGTTGAATTTGTTGTCCTATCTTAGCCTTTATATGTGAACATTTCAGATCTTTTATCAACCCTTTACCATTCCCACTTCCGTAGCATTGATCAAACTTCGGTTGGGAGGAGTGATAATTCCTTAGGCTCGAACCACAATCATCAGACAATATCACATCAGATTTTCACTAAATTTTATCCACTTTTTTACTATTCAGACTCATACGAGGCTCTTCTTAGTTTTACACTTTATCCTAAGACTCACTTACAAGCAGTAAACTTGGACATGAAATGTCTATATTCTTCAAGACTCATAGTAGGGGCGAAAAAACATTTTTTGTACTTAAGCTAGTCTTTGTTAAAGACTCACTTGCAAGACTCTCCAAAACGTGCATTGTTCTTACCTGAAGGAAGCCAGGGGCGAAGATGTGATGAGCTAAACGGGAGATTATCAACTAGTCGTCTTTTTTTCTTTATCGCTTATACGTTATGGCTCTTAATGCCATATTATAAACGAGCTATGTTGTGTTGGCAGATTGAGATGGCATCGCTCTTCGAACATCATTTGAAAGCCTAACTTACAATCTCATCGAAGTTTAAGGTAGTTCCCTTGTTCATTGAAACGCTTCAAGGTTTGCTTATACCCAAGGCTGCTACATACGTTCCTCCAATGCCTACAGGGAGACAAGGGAATCGCAAAGAGTGAACGATAAACTTCCTTTGAGCAAGGATGAATGGGCAAGCCTTTGGGTTTTGCATTATTTTTATTTTATTTTCAATTTTTGTTTTTGGGTTTTTGATAGAGTTGTATTTTGGGAATAAATACTTTGGAAATTGTATGCAAAAAGCTTTGGTGGGCAGCTTTGAATAGTTGGAAAGCCATGCCTATTGATTTCCTCTTACAAAACTTTCAGAATGTTTCTTGAATGTTACATCATATTTGCTTGCCATTATTGAAATATTTCTGTTTTATTTATATAATAATAATCCTTATTTCATAATTAAAAAGGGGATAAATATTCACCCCTTTTAATTGGTTGATAATTGGGTTGCATTGAGAAGAAAATATAGCAACCAAAATCAGCCATTTTTCTTCTAGCTAGTGTATTGAGAGACATCTTTTTGACAGATATATCTCAAGTCCAACCCATTAAAGATTAATGCCTATTTACCGTATTTTTAATGCACTTACATTATCCTTAATGCGTATTTATCGTATCCTTAATACCTACTTACAACATTTTAAAAAATTTATAATGGGCCTTTCCAATTAGAGATGATCTCTGTTTTTCTTCCTTTCTATCTTATTACTTGGATATGAATTCATACAATACTAGTAGAGATCATAGAACATGGAAGAGGTGTATCCTTGGGAAACCTTTTTCTTTTCAAAATATTAGTAGTCCACATTGGCTGAATTTAAATTTTATGTGATTGTTTATTGGTTTACTTTCATATTCTTACATTTATTAATTTCAATTTCACAATAAAACATTATTTTTTAGGTGTTTAAAAACGTTTCAGCAATTGTGATTACTCTAATACTTAAATATCAAAAGGAATGATGGCTTAAAAATCAAGCAATGTGAGTGCCAAAATCATATTAGAAAATTAAGAACAGGATAAAGAAGTCTTATAAAAAAATTAAGCAATTTATTTAATTTACCTTTCAAGTTGTTATCCATTGTTTTTGGTGGGCTATATTTGGCATTTGGCAAAACATAAAATATACTGCCTTCATCCCATGGTAATTGCCACAAGTATTGTCTTTATGAAAATTAAGAATAGGGAGAAAAATGGGTAAAAAAATGATTTATGAACAAATAAAAAAATGTGTTGATAAGATGAAAAAATAAATTAAATGTGTAATCGAGAGAATTAAAGAAAGATGTGAGTCATGTACAAAAATAAAAATAAAGTAAATCTCATGAGACAGACCAAAATCGAAAATACAACAAAAGCCAAGGTGTTCAAAACATTATTGATGATCCAACATAAGCCCGATTTAATAACCGAATTCGATTTAACCCGATTTCAATAATGGATTTAAAATTATGTAAAAATCATAGAGGTGTTCATTCAGGTCATTGGGTCTATTTCGAGTCGGTTCCTAATCGGGTCTTGTGTCCACATTGATTTTTAAATTATTTTTAAATTCATTTTGAAATCGAGTTAAGTCGGGTTTAGTTTCAAGGTCGGTTAAATATCAAATTATCAGATCTATTTCGAACACCTCTAAAATATCAACATAAACACAAAACCTGATTTTAAACTAACTATATATATAACTAGAAATCAACCCGATCCAAATAAACACACTCGAATTGAGGGGCCATCAATCTATCCCATTAATTCTCAAAGATTCCTAGACAAGAATTTTCCATGATATATTCAATTAAAAAAAAAAAGCACATTTTGCATCAACAAGAATAAAGCAACCAAAAGTAGAAACTAAAGAAGAAGAAAGTGACTGTGAACTGACAAGCGATAATTAGAAGCTTGGAATCAACTCAAATCAATTTCCTTAAACAAACAATAAATTCTCTTCAAACCCTTCAAAATTAACTTAAAACAAATCAAATAATTATAATCATTTTGTACCATAAGATTATTTCAATTATAAACAACATAAATTATGTACAAAAATAGTAGCTATCAAGAAGAAACCTCAATATTCTTCCTGTCTATGTCTTCTCCTTTGCTTTAATGTTTGGTAATACATCTTTATTCAATATAATACATGACTCCTAAGACAAATATGAAGCATTGGTTGTGTTATAACGAAAACAAATCAAAAACACTTGTACAAAATCACTTATCATGGTCACATTGCACTTAAATTCAACATCTTGGAGTATGAATATCAAACACCAAGTTACAAGACTTCAACCCAATGAGGTTAGGATTCCGAATAAGATCGATTGGTCGTGTTTGGCTTCGACGAAATTCGAGCAACCCGATGAAAGGCTACGCCTTTCATTATCGACATTTGAGAATCAGGTTTGATTTACGATGACTGATGTTTAGGGATGGGCATGGATTAGATCTGGGTCGGGTCTAGCTAGATCCAGACTAGACCGATCCATTGGGTCTGAAAATTTTAGTGCCTGGCGGTTCTTGGCTCTGAAGCTGGGTCCAAAATAATATTTTGTTTACTTTTTTAAAAAACATATTATATAATTTTCCTTCATTCGTGTAAAATTATTTAAACATTTTTAACCACTTCTAGTATTTTATAGTAATTGAGCGACCACATATATGAAGCTTTCTAACATTTAAATTATTAAAACGAAATATTTATCAAGTCTTATGTTTTTTAAAACCCAAATACAACAATCACATTTCAAATCACATAAACCAACAAGGTTCCAAATTATGTGATGTTTTCAAAATATAACAAAGTTTCAAATCAAACAATTAAATCCACATAATAACTAAGTATATAATTTAAATAAAAAAAATATGCAAAAGGGTCTATGAATTAGATCTGGGTTTCAAACATGTGGGACCCAAACCCAGACCCATATTTGGACCCTAAGGTTATGGATGCAGATCAAACCATGACCCAGAGGATCCAAAAATAGATGGGTCCAGATCCTTAAATTAGGGTCCGAAACCCATGTCCATCCCTACCGATGTTATGTGCATTTCATTGTAGATCATACTTTTGTTGGATCATATTGTTAATGTGTGTGTGTGTTTGCGTGTTTGTCTGTGCGCGCGTGTTTACTGTTGTATTAGCGAGATTGTGGAAGTGAGAGCGTTGCAGCAATACTGTTCGGTAATGGTTCCGATTGCGACTTAAGTCTATTGACTCGAAGAAGATCAGCAGGGGCAGTGCCATTAGGAGCGAAGTACAGACTGATAGATGGTGTTGTGAGCAACTGTATACATAGCAATATAACAAAAATGTATGCATTAACACAATTTAATTCCACTTCTCTTAATTCCCATCTCACAAGAGCTTATTCTAATTTTGGTCTTGGAAAAGATCACTTTCTTCAAGTTATTGCTGCTTGTCAAACCCCACAAAATCAGACTTGGTTTCAGGTTAGAATTCATTTTCACCCTAGAAGGTCTTTTCTATGTTGTTTGGAACAACTTGTGTAAGAGTGTCACATGATTCGCTTAATTTATCGGAATTGCTAATGTAATATGCTTATTAGCTGGTGAATTATGTTTTACTGGGAACGTACAAGGCATAGAGAAAGTAGACCATTAGTCTATTTTAGGTTGAAACTTTGACAATTGGATTTTGTGTTACTTTTGGCTTTTAGATTGTTGGTTTTCGAAAGCTAAAAAGGGTGTTTGGTAAATAGCATTACAACTAGCTGAAAAGTCGACTTATACCCAAAAAGAAAAAACTGTTCTGGTTCACTTTTTATATTGACTTTTGGCTTGTTAGTCTATTTTTTCTCTATTAAACAGTCAATATTTATAGAAGGTCAAACAAAACAAATGAAAAAGACATTTTAGCTACCCGAAAAGTCGACTTATACCCAAAAAAAAAAAACTGTTATGGTTGACTTTTTATATTAGTTTTTGGTTTGTTAGACCACTTTTTTCTTTAATAAACAGTTAATATTTGTAGTCGGTCAAACAAAACAACTAAAAAAGACATTTTAGCTGCTTGAAAAGTTGGTTATACCCAAAACAAAAAAACTGATATGCTTGACTTTTTAATTGACTTTTGGCTTGTTAGTCTACTTTTTCTCTAATAAACAGTCAATAATTCTAGCCGCGCAAGCAAAACAACTAAAAAAGCCAACAATTAACAATCATTTGCCAAACAACGTGTTTTTGCAAGTGTTTTCTAACATGGAAATGGCAGGGAAATGCTGATGCCATTAGGAGATTTTTGTGGATGCTAGAAGACAGTCCTGTGACAGACTTCCTAATCCTTCCTGGTTACCATCTCTACAGAATGAATTACCAAGAAATTCTTCATTTTCATCAACAAACTACAGCTGATATCACTATTTCTGCTCTAATTTCTGAGCAAACAAATGACAAAGGTTTTGGAATTTTGACAGTAAATTCAGATAATCAAGTACTAAAGCTATATGAACAACAAACCACATTTCCTTTGGTGAGTTTCTTGAACAATTATCTCATCATTGAGTAGTTAAAATATTCAAAAAGCCGAGTCTTCTTGGTTGTAATCTTTATACATTTCAAAACAAAATTAAATTCAAATGATTATTTTGCTTTAAGAAATTATTTTCAAGAGAAATTATTTTTGATTTCTAGGTTTTATCTTTTTCTTCTACCTTTTTTTTCTTTAATTTATAAATGAAGGCCAAAATACCTTTAAAAAAGGTCTTCTAAATCGGAAACGTCATATTGAGCGATTCGGGTCGCGTTTCGTGATGATTGGGGACGGGTGGATGAAACACATGTCCTCCTCATTAAGACTGACAAAAGTTGACCCGACCTATTAACCCGACCTAAACCTAACCCGAAATAAGTGGGTTTGGGTTGAGACTTTTGACCCAATTAATTAAATGGGTCGACCTGACCTAATCTGTTTATTAAATGGGTTAGGTTCAGGTTAAAATTTTAAACCTGAAAAAAACTTGTATAACCCATTTAATTAAATCTGTTAATTTTGAGTTAAATCAATAAATATAAGCTAAACTTAGTTCATTTAATATTTTCTTATTTTTCATAGTAAATACAAAATAAACAACAAAAAAACATAAAGTTAAAATTAAAGCCTAAAAAGTTAGATTTAATCAATGTTAAAAACCTTAAAACGAAAAAAATAAAATTATAAACAGGTTAAGTGGGTCGAAATCAGGTCAATCTGATCTGTTGCAGGTCGGGTCAAGGTTGTGATTTTCGACCCAATTAACTAAATGGGTTAGGTTTGGGTCAAGGGTTTTATGACCTGTTTATATATGACCCGAACTCGAACCCGACCCAACCTGATCTGTTTGACAGGCCTACTCCTCATACAAAGTGTTAAATATTTCACTTTAAATAATGAGATGTGGATGGGATTCGAACCAGTGACCTCTTGTCACGTTAGCTCTGATACCATGTAAATGAGACAACTCAACCAAAAGCTCAAGCTAATGATTGTGACCTCATAATGTTTTTTATACATACATTAACAATGCCGCCTTCCATCTTTCTATAGACCCTGATGCCTAATCATACCATCTATTAGCGGGATATACCGATAATGATGATTAGTAGCTAGAAAATTATTTTGAGACTAACTTTTTGTGAGATAAAATCAGGTAGGAAGAGTAGAAAATTGTAAAGATAATAAATGTACTACTTATGCAAGCATGGGAATCTATGTCATAAAAAAAGAGGCATTAGTAAAGATTTTGAAGGAAGATTTTCCATGGGCAAATGACTTCAGTAGTGAAGTGATCCCAGGTGCTATTTCAATAGGGATGAAGGTCAGCCATTTCTAAATGTACATGCCTTTTCTTCTTTGTCTTTTTTTTCCAGCTAATATTGTTCAAAATTCAAATATAAGTAAATGTAATCACAAAGAATTAGCCTTGATAATTGGGTTTATTGCACACAAGTAATCCACACAAAAGTAGAGTTGACTGCATACAAATTCGATGAAATTTCTTCTTAAAGCCAACGGGTAATAAAAGGAGTAGCTAATCTAATCCAGCTTGCTCTCTCTAATTCTTTTACAAGGGATCACATATGAGTTATTTTCAACGAGCTTTCGATAGTTTTCCATCACATAAAAAAAATAGTGGGAGTGTTTGGCAAAATATATAGCTTATGGAGTAATTTTATCTTATTTTGATACAAATAGAGGGTTGAGTAGTGAAATCAGCCAATGTTACTGTTTGATAAACTATTTGGTTGAAGCAACTTATTGATATAAATAAGCTGATTTTGAACAAGATGTTCATAACAACTGGTTTAAAATCACTTGGTCAAACTAATTAATAAAATAAGCTGGTCAAATTAGCCACTGTAATTAGCTATCAGCTGTTTGCCAAACACCCCAGTGTTTTTTAATTTATAAGAAATTTTAAATGTTAATAAACAACTTATTGTAATGGGAAAAGGCTCTTGGAGCCGATGATTTTAGTTTTTTGGTTTAGAGATATAATAGATTATATTAAAATGGTTTATTGAATTATGTGCATTTTTTATTTATGTAAACTTTCAAATGATGTTTACTATAAAAGTAAGATTGCATACATTCGAAATTACTCTTCATCTCCAACCCAGTCTAAATAGAAGCCTCTTAACGACGTTAGGGTGATAAAATATCCTGATAGAACACGTTAGATTGTCTAATTTTAGAAATAACTAAAAAATGGTTTGTCTTGTGCTTTTTTGGGTCAAAACCAGGTCAAAGCACATTTATTTGATGGATATTGGGAAAACATGCAAAGCATCAAAGGTTTCTATGAAGCCAACATGGAAAGCACAAAGACAACAGACATAAGATACGAGTAAGTTAAACTTGCTAAAAATAACATGCAATTTACTTCCTAACCTTAAATTTATATTTACTGGACTCGTTTGATTAATATTAAAATTTGTGATTTTGGTTGTCATCGAAATTATATAATTGTGAAAATTTATAATGCACGGAAATTTAATTCTCTTGTTAATTTCCATAGAAAACAATGTTACTTTCTCCGTCTCATAATACCCGCTACATTTTTTATTTTTAGCAATTTCATATTACTTGCTACATTTCTGTTTTTAGTAATAAAACAATCATTTAAAATTCTACCTACCCTTATTTTTATCCTACTTTATACTCTATACTTTATAATAAAATACTATACTATACTCTATATAATAACCTAACAACCTATTTTTCCTTTTTCTTTTTCAATTAACAATAATAAAATATTATACTCTATAAAGTAAACAATCAGCTACAGTGTAGGTCAATCACTTTTCTTAATCCCCTGCTCATGCAAATGTAGCAACAATATCAAAACGGAAGAAGTATATGGCTGACAATAAAAATTTTAATTAAGACAAAAATTTGTAATTACCGAGGGGTTACCATGGTGATTAATGTCTACGAGTTATAACTTCCTTGGAACTTTAAGTTCCTATGATAAATTGCTAACCAAAAAAAATTCATTTCAAAATCCTATGTTAATGCGTGTCAACCAAACAAGCTTTTAATTAACATGACAAGGCCATCAACGAAATATAAATTATGAGCCTCTAAAATTTAAAATTACATTCTATTATATGTTGATATTTGTAAATTTATTTATCAATACTTTAATTAGTATAATTTTTTTTTCAATATCTTAAAATATTGCTAAATTTCATAATACAGGAACCAGCAACTATTAATATTAAATTCAAATAGTCATTTCTTTTTATTTTAAAGTATAAACCACTATTATCATTATGTTAATTGAACTAATAATAAAAGTAGTAAATTAAAAATTATCAAGAGAGATTATATTGCTCATCTACAATAATTGATACTAGTATATCCTAATCACTCAATACAAGTTGATAATACAAATTTATGAACCAATTTATATAATACTCTCCCTATCCATTTAATTTTGCTACACACTGCACAACAACCCTCATTTTAATTTTAACCATATAGCAAAAATGTGAGGCTCTCTATAAATCAGGGCCCTAAGCGGTAGCTTATACTGCTCCTCCAAATAGTCGGCCCTGAACACAACTGCACGAGAAATCATTTACTTCATAAATTCCTAGAAAATAGATTTTTAATAACCAAAGATATCATTGTGATTAAATTCATACAAGTTGTAAGAATTAATTCCAGTAAAATTTTAAATAATCAATTTTTAATCATCTTCTGAGAATTTCTATTTTTCTGAAACTAAAGTGCAACCAAACAACACAAAATTTCAAGCAACTAATTTATTTACTTTATATTAATTTTTGATAACAGCTTTTGTCATAGAGACTTTCCTCTCTATACATTGGCTCGGCGTCTCCCTCCAACACGAGTTCTTGATTCTCTAATAAGTGATAGTTCCATTGGAGATGGTTGCATCCTAAATGTAAGAACTTAACACCTTTTATTCCTATATCATGTAATATTCTTTGTATATAGCATGTCAAGCACACAAAAATTTACCTGACGTTCCAAGAATGTTATATATAATGTCGTTTCTGGTATTTTATGGGCTCAAGGCAAATTTAAAAAAATTGTCCTCTCTGTTGGAAATACTTCACATTTGAGAGACAAGATTTCACATCGATCAAATAGTGGGTTGTGGACTTACATATATATTATGTGAGCTAATCTTCCTACATATGGTTTTGGGAAACAATGAACCTCACCAAATATATGTGCAAGTCAATGCTCTTGATCCGTAGGTTTGTGGGTCCGAGCCCACGGGTGTTCCGTGTCCACACGAGTTGGCCACGGTGAGATTATGTGACGAATTGCCACGGCCTAATACTCTATAAAGGATTGCTTCTGAATTTTAACAATGTTTGGAAAAATAATAAAGACAAACCCTGTATATTATTATTATTATTATTATAAACGTAGACGTGTCATATATTTCTTAATTAATAAAATAAGTAATTATAAATTGCAAATTTTTTAGTGTCTACTTTATTAATCAGAATTTTCAGATATTAGACTCTTTCAAACTGAAGGCCATAGACAAATATCTACCTTGTCTAAGATCAAGAATAGCCCTTGTTATATACTCTTATCCCAGGATTTGTTACACACTCAAGATATCAACTATATCAAGCTACATTATTTATCCCAGGATTTGTTACACACTCTAGATATCAACTATATCAAGCTACATTATGCTATGCTTACGCTTATAAGTGTGACTAAACCCAGAATTAGCCACGCTTGTAAGTGTAACCGTCACAAACCAAAGCTTAAAATCAGCCACGCTTATAAGAGTGACTAAGCTCAAAGTCACCGTATCTAAATACATCAATCTTGCATATAAGCGTGCGTGTGTATGAACATTTTTAAGCACAGGAACATACAATATTATTTGTAGTGAGAAGGGCTAATATTTGAATCATTGTTTTATTAAGAACAGAATTGCAGGATTAAAGGGTCCGTGATTGGTCACGGAACGAGAATTGAGGATGCAGTTGTGATTGAAGATTCAATTCTCATGGGATCTGATATTTACCAAGTAAGATCAATATATCTGTCATATCATATCATATTATATCATACTATAAACTAAATCGAAATAAATCTACTTTATGATTGAACTTACATATTTTGAAATAAACAGGAAGATTTGGTACCGTTAATGAAGAAAAAGAAGTCGACTATTCGTATCGGGATTGGACAAGGGTCGTTTGTAAGGAAAGCTATAATTGACAAAAATGCAAGAATTGGAAGAAGAGTCATGGTAAATTCATTGGTTTGTTTTTTTTGGATTACAGGATAGGTTGAGAGAAACGAAGACTATCAGACTATATGAGATTCGTTCCCAAAATCTTGTCTAAAAAATACCATATTTGTTCTAATTGAGATAAGATCCGATCTGCATATATCAGGGACTTATAGTTCTAAGTTTACACTACGAAAACCCAAATAAGTTCCTAATGGAACTATAAAAAATCCATATTCAACACAAAACTGAGAATCCTTAATTAGTTTAGCTACCTAATTAAAGAAATCCAATAATCCATAGGTTATCGGCACCTAGATTTTGATCTCCATTCATAGAATATATAAATATTTTGAAACTCCAATTATTAGCTTAATTTATTAGTTGAGTAGGTTTTTTGACAAGACATCAGAAGAACACGATAAAAAAATAGGGAAAATTTGAAATGCATTAACACTTTTAGTTAAAAAGACTCTATTGTGAGACGATGTCAAAAAAAATATTCAACCGTAAGTTGTGGTTGGTGGTTGTAAGCTATATCCCAAAATAGGTTGTACATGACATTAGGTATTCTATTTGAAATAAAGAGAATGGATAAGATTCAAATGCGTAAAATTCTGTCATGTTGACTTTAAAATCATGTTAAGAAATCAATTCGACCAATGATTTAAGTTGATAAATCATTTATACTATTTTTCCAAAACTTACACTATCATATGATTTACTGATCTCATCGCGAATAAAAAAAAAGCAAATTATGAATGATTTTTGGTTATTTTTGAGCATTTGGAGCGACATAAAAATTCAAAAAGTTACATTGATCACTAATTGCTGAAAAATTTGCAGATTATAAACAAAGATAATATCCAGGAGGGAAACAGGAAAGATCAAGAATTTGTGATCCGTGATGGAATAGTGATCATTACTAAGAGTGCAATAATCCCCGATGATACCATCTTATAATTATACATAACAATTATAAGAAAATCTTCATAAAATTCAATTTTTATTATTTATTATTTATTATTTATTATTCATTCTTCATTATTACAACAAGAAAAAACCTTGACACGAAGTAAACAAGAAATAAGAAAGAAAACCGCCGTTTTTTGTAATAACAATTGAATGTTTCATAAGAGCACAACTGTACAAACAGTAATTACTATTCATCAATTAATATTGTTTTAATTCTAATTCTTTATACATGAAAAACAAATTTATGTGAGATTATATGTGGCCATCGCAATGAATACATTTATTTATAAAGATATCTTTTTACAATTTTAATTATGCGTGACAAACATATTAATTGGATTGCTTAAAAACAAAAAGTGTAGCAACTAACAAGTAATTTAAACGATTTTTTATCTTTTTTCATAAGGCATAACATACCTATAAATGTTATTCTTCTATTTTTATTTATTTATTTGTTACACTTTCACTAAATTATAAGAGCTTTTCAATTAAATCATAACAAATAAATTTAAACAGATCAATTATTACTGTTACCACAATGGCAATTCTCGTTGGGAACAATTTAACTCATTTAACGGGTTCAAACTTCATAATTCCTATTCTTAATTAACTTATGTTGAGGTGATGGATGTTTGAAATTATGTTTAGAGTATTCCTGTATTTCAATACAATACTACCTTCGTTTCTGAAAGAAGTTTCCATTTGTTATTTTAGATATTTATTTGTTATTTTCACAAAGAATTTTTTTATTTATATTACAAATTTTAAACAAAATAACCTTATTTATCCTTATTTTAATGTTTTAATAATGCTTTTGCTACCTATATATCTTCCACTAACTTCATTTTAACATTTTTATATTTTTTATGGTTCTCACATGTTTACAACTAACTTTATAAAATATTTTTTTATTAGTTTTAGTTCCTATATTTTTTCTATTAACTTTCTTTAATATTTTATAATGTTTATAGTTCCCACTTTTCCTCCATCAAATTTATCATTCAATAAAACAATATTTTTACTATTTAGAAGATATTATTTTTTCTTAATTTCCGTGAACATTCCTTATGGAAACTTCATCAGGAAATGGAGGGAGTATAAAACTTTTCTAAATTCCTCTTATTCAATATTATTATCTCATTTAATATTTACATATTAATCAATGCATGGGTTAAATCCTAAATGTCTCTATTTGTGTTTGATTGAATATTATAAAAAGTTAATATTAGTAAAATTTACATTAAGACAGATGAAGTAAAATTTTACTCAATAATATTTAACTTATGAATTAAGAATTAAATATTAATTTAAAGTAAGATATGAACAGTATTAAAAAATTAAATAAGACAATAACAATAAATAATAGAGTATAAGTGTGAATACTCTATTATATAAGTGAATGAAATTCTCCACTTATATTTTTATTGAAATCTTTGTCTTTCTATTCCCATTCATAAAATAAATAAAATTGACCAGGTAAAAAAGTGGACATTATCTTATCTATCTATCTATCGGATAAATAACTCATTACTAAAAATAATAAAAAGTAAATAAATAATAAACATTAGATAGTTTACTAGTTGGTCAATTAAGCTTTTTGCTTAAAACATTCTACAATTAATGTTGAAATCAAATCCTAAATAATGAATTTAATATAGGTATCAATATCACAGGTACAATACATCAATTATAAGAAACAAAACTAAAATAGTTTTATCAACTTTATGTGGTTTTGAAATTTGAAAACCACCCACTATCCTTTGATAAAAAGAATAAACTAATGATACAAATTATTAAGATGTACTTTTTAATTTTTCGTTTTGGGATTGTCTTATCGAGAGATAGTCTTTTACAAAATTAACTTAAATCTAAATAAATTTTTATATGAAATAATTTCACCATGAGACAAGTTTCATACATAAATTAAAAAATTCAATAATATAAATTATTAACATATATTACAGAAAAACAGTCTCTCATAAAAATAAAGTCTACGGGGAAGAACCTTAGAATTTAAAAAACATGACACTTTTCCTTCCTATTCCTATCTCCATTCTCCAACAATTTTCCAAAATGGTACAAGTTGGGTATTGTTACCTTTGTCAGCAACCCCACTTGTTTAGGAAGTTCAGTGCATCCATCCTCCTTAATCCTTACTCCTTACTCTCACTGCCCCTTCAAAAATTTCCTTATTTAATTAATTTATATTTTGTAAAAGTTTTTTTTGGCAAATACAACAAACGTTAAATAACAAAGTTACAAAGGTACTACTCTATTCCTTTATTTCTTTCATCAACTTTACACACCCTTTTTTATTATATATTACTCTTTCCGTTTTTTAAAAAATTTCTCATTTTGTCGTGTTCTATTTATTATTTACATAAAAAATATTTCTATTTATATCATAAATTTTGGACAAAATTAATCTTATTTATCCCAATTTTTATTATTTTGACGATGCTTATGGTTTCACAAATTTTCCACTAACTTCAATTTAGTAATCTTATATTATTTATGGTCCCACGTATTTTTCAATATAAAAACATTTTTTATGAGTTATGGGCTATGATCCATATAATTTTTCTATTAACGTTCTCTTAATATTTTTCTAAGTCTATGATTCCTACTTTTTCTCAATAAAATAATATATTTATTATTTAAAATTTTTTTTTTTAATTTCCGTGGAAAATTCTTTAAGAACTGTGAGAGTATATATTAACCTTTCCTAACTCCCCTCATTTTTGTTGTTCTTGTTCCCTCTTAAAACTAATCTTCACTCCCCTTTCTTTATTTTATTCAAAATCTTATTGATTTTCTCTTTTGGGATTGTTTTTCCATCTTGGGAATTCTTGTTTCAACACAATCACAGGTGATTTTTAAACCCAATTTCTTTTTTAGGAGTGTTGCTTTAACATTGGAAAATAAATAAATTTTGAACTATTTTAGGATTGTATGATTTGATTATTATTTGGGTTGATTTCTGTTTGGCTATTTGTTTCTAACATTTGGTGTGTTTATCATTTATGATCACTGACCTGTTATTCAGAGAATAATATTCAAATGATGATTTGAGATTTATTAATTGATTGATAAATTTTAGTAAAAATTATTAATAATAACTAATTTTTGTTCGATTCGGTGAAATAATTCATCTATTGGGTAGAATTGTCGAAATAAATTCAACTATTGTTTACGACTTTTTTTGTAACTTGTATGAGTGGAGTGATAGAAATAAATAATTGGTGGGCAATATTCGGGTTTATTTAGTACTAAAAAATAATTAGATTTATTTTTAGTGGATAAAAATTGGTTTATTATTGATGTATTTTTACTTTTAAAGTTCATTTTTTATTGGTTTTTATTTGTTCTTTTTTTTTAAATTTTGATTGGTTAGAAATGCTATTATAATATGAAATATTATTGAGAGAGACTTTTTTTAGTGAAACACTTTAAAATAAGAAGTTCATATATTAACATTTTTTATTAGTGGGCAATCTATCTCAAGCATAAAGTGCGTCTCAACCTCTCAGATTGAGATTGTCTCATACAAGAAATTGTGTTATAATATCCATATGTATTATGTATTTAAGTTTTTGCGTCCTTTGATTTTGTAGAAGCCATCAAGCTTGGAATCAAATTAGCCAACAAATTTGGCTCACTCCAAGGTTTTGATTAATTCACGTGAACGATTATTGAAACTGACTGATCTATTAGTTCACATAACCTAACATAATTGTTTGATATTAAAGCTTTGACATTATTATTATTGTGCATTCTGATTAAATGATTGTCAACTTGAAAACTACCCAAGAGTTATCTCACATTAACAAACCATTACACAAAAACAATAGTCATGGAAACTAAAGCAAGGAAAAATGTACCATGTACAATGAGAAATCCTACAAACAACCCAATGAATAATGAAGGGATAATGAGAAGGGAGATAGAAAATCGACGATACACCGGTCAGATGACCGGGAAAAAGGCGTTACGAGCGAGTTATTTTGGGTTAGAATCAATGGTTTTGCTGGTTTGCCTGACTGCCTCATTGTTGATTCTTCCATTGATACTTCCACCATTGCCTCCACCTCCATTTTTGCTACTTCTACTTCCAATTGGGATTTTTGGTTTACTTATCATCTTAGCTTTTATGCCTTTTAATGTTAGAGACTTGACTTCTATGTAAAATGTAAATTCTCTAGCTACTTTGTTCCTCCATCGCCTCTAATGTAATTTTTTTTTTTTTCCAAAAGTAGAGGTAACATTCAGGTTATTGGAACGATTACAGGCGAGGTATTTTGAATCAATTAAAAATTACAATTTGTGTTTATATTAGTTTTTACATAATATTAAATACATTTCAAAGTCAAATTGAAGTTGGTTTTGATTATAGCGTCGGGTAAATGCTTGATCTTTTGCAAACATACATGGTTCTAGTCGAGAAACCGTCAGGAAAATGGCGCATGTGTCGATGGAATTAATATATATATATATATATATATATATATATATATATATATATATATTTAGAGGGTCAAATTTCAGTGAGGACCAAACTTAAATGAGAATCGTGAGAGCCAATCTAACTGATAAAAACGTGTTACTTTTTACAGAAAATGTGTTACTTTTGAGAAAATTTTTTTTTTTTACTTTTTCCTAAAAAAAAATTGCTACTTTTTTTGCAAAAAGATGTTATTTTCAAAAAAAAGTTCAAAAACAATTAATACAAAGTAATACGTTTTTTCCGAAAATTAACTTTTTTATGTAAAAAGTAAACTTTTTGTGAGTTTTGTTCGTAATTTTTTTTTAAGTAACACTCTTTTGAGGAAAAGTATTATCTTTTTTTTAAACAAAAGCAACACTTTTTTGTCTAAAAATAACATATTTTAGTAAAAAAGCAACACGATTTTGTCAGCCAAATTGACTCTCACGATTCTCATATATATATATATATATATATATATATATATATATATATATATATATATATATATATATATATATATATATATATATATATATATATATATATATAACACTGCTCTAAATAGAAACCTGAGCAAATAATAAAGGGTGCAAATACATGGAACGTGACATATTAGCAGAATCCAGTGCAAATCTAAGAAGCTGATAGCCTTAAAATGCAAGTGGAGGTACCAATATACATACTTCGTTCTTTGAATTTGCACATATAATTTAAAAGTTTCTTATATCATTATCATCATACCCAGTGTATCCCGCTCATAGAAAACTATAGTTAGGATTTGGAAAGGGAAGAAAGCCGACAACTCATACCCATAGAGGAGAGTGCGGTCAAAAAGTTCCTCAACTCAAGAAGAATCTTTAAAAAGAGAAACCTATAGCTATTGGAAAGCATGCAACTTAAAAAATTCTTATATATTCAACTTATATGGTAAAGATTCAAAGGGAGAGAAATAATATACACTAAGCAGCATGGCAACATGCCTTAGCTTTCTTCAAAACATGGAAAATAATGAGGGAAGGATGCCCTCGAAATTGTAAACCCCATCTCAAGACTACTTGTATCAATCATTATTCATGGCTGCCGCCTCAAATTATTTGCTTCTAAACATGACAAAGGGACTACCACTTCCACGTGTAAGATTTGGTCCAAATTACATATGTTAAAATCAGAACGATTTAGTATTCTTAATTTGACTTTGTATAATCGAATCTGACTTTAATCTAATTTTAAAGTTGTATTTATGATGATATATAAAAATTAATACGAATAAAAAATCTGATAACCGACTTAAAACATTTGACCTAAAATCGATTCAATAGTATGAATAAACATCTCACTTGAAAAACCTATTATTATATTTTAATATTTCTAGAAAGACATTCCATTTTTATTTCAATAAACTAAATATTAACTTGATATTGTTTTAGTCATGTGCTAATGTTTGGCTTGCGTACTCCCTCTATTCTAATAATCAAATGTTTCAATTGTTTTGACTTTTGAGACTATTTATAAATTATTCCTAGTTGTGTTTTATTTTCAATTTATAAATTAAAATATTGTCTGGTGACATCTTATTTAATTCTTCGCAATATTTACTTTTTATAAATTTTAACCAAACACACTCGAGAATATTTAGAATTGAAATATTTCATCAACAACTGTACAAAATTCATTGGAACATTTGATTAGAACAAAAGCGATATTAAAAGATGGTACTTTTAGTTGTTAGTACCAGACAATAGTAATGAAAATGATTTTTTCATTTGTGTGATAGTAATTGGCGTATTTGAAGCATCAGATCAGCTGAACATAGATGTATAATACCAATAGGCAACAACCCACTAAGATAATGTTATATAACCGAATTGTGCCCCTACCAAATGTCTATTAGATTAATGCTACTATATGAGAAAATTTGAAATGTTTAATCTAATTTATCAAAAAAATGAACAAAATAATACAGCTTTCAACTTTATTCCAAAACTAAGCGTGAAATTCCCAAACTTGAGGTTTGGGGCTGTTCGCAGTTAGTAACTGCGAACAGGTCAAAACAGGTCAAATAGTTTGTTCGCAGTTAGTAACTGTGAACAGCCCTTTGACCAGTTTTGACTAGTTCGCAGTTACTAACTGCGAACAAAATGCTCCACAAATACGCAGATCAGCTTCCTATTTTCCCATTTTTCCCAATTTTCAAAACCCTACCTTATTACTCGACATTCTCCCTCTAAAACCATAGATTCAATTCTTCAATTCTTGCATTCATCTTTCAATTTGGCACTTTAAAATTAGTCTGGAATACTTTAGCTTGCTCAAAAGTAAACTTATTTGGGTTTTTTTAGTATATATGTAGTTTTTTAGGGTTTTAATCAAATTTGCTTATATTTTTAAATATAGGTTACTAGTTCTTAAATCAAGACTCTTCTTAATCATCCATAACTATTCAAGGTAATTTTTAATTGTTTTTATAGCTTTATGTTGTTGATGAACTTATTGAATTAGTTGAATTCAATGTTGATAATATTATTAGAAATGTTGATGTGATGTTGGTATTAGAAATATCATTTATGAACTTATTAATTGATTTATTATTTGGATTTTATGTGTATTATATATGTATGAACTTAGTTACATTATGGACTTTAATAATTTTTAGACCAAAAAAGATTATAATCAAATAAATATAATGTACTTGTATAGGCATGAAGTTGATGATGTTGTTGATTTTGTTTGTATTAATGTAGAAAATGACATCATTTCGCGTCACTATAGTATGTTTTTGGAATGGTTCTATTCGAGAAAGTAGTGGCAAAGTTCATTATGTTGAGGGAAGACGTAGGTTGTTTGCATGCAACTCGAACATGGATTTGAACCAGCATAAACATTTTATATGTTCTAAGATTGAATTGGACCCCACTAGAAATACTGTAAATATAAGCTTTAAATCCTTTCCTGTTGAGGATGATGAGGCTATAGATGCTATGTGGGAGCATTCAAATGCCACCCAAATTCTCTCTTTGGAGTTATACGTAGACGAAGTACCATTAGGGAATGTAGTTGCTTCTAATCATACTCCTACCCCTATGCCTATATCAACTCAGGAAACTCCTAATCCTTTCGTTCCTTCCGCACCTTGTACTTTTTCTCAGCCCCCTACGAATCAAGTTCCAATTGATTCAATGGTTAACTTAGGAGAAACTGCTGAGATGGGACCTTAGGATGATGGAAATGAGAGTAATGAGCTCATTGACAATCCTTCTGAGGACGATTTGGATGTCGATGAGGATGCGCTAGCAAATGACATGACTCTAGGCAACATTCCTACAATCATTCCTCCTACACCTTATGCCCTGTGTCCACCTCTAGACGAGTATGAGGAGGACAACTCATGGAGGACTTGGGCTTGTGATACAATTTACACCGAAGACGGAGAGTTGGAAAAGGGTATGATGTGTGATAGCAAAGAAGCGTTGTTGGAAGCTATCAGAGTCTATCATATTCATAGAAATGTGGAGTATAGAACGGAGACCTCAAACCAAACTGTCCTTACCTTGAAGTGTAAGCGGGGCTGTTCTTGGAGACTTAGGGCTACGTTTGATTCATATTTATCCTCATGGCGTATTGTTACGTATAAGGGTAAGCATAGGTCTTGTGTTTTGGATAGTGACACTGTTTCGGCTGGACACATTCACTTGACATCTTCTGTCATTAACAATGTCATTAGAAATTGTGTTGCTAAAGACTCATCCATTAAGGTTTCTATCGTACGGCAGATAGTTAAAGATCGTTTTGGTGTGGATGTGAATTATAAGCGAGCTTGGTGTGCTAAGCAACAATCCTTGTTGTCCATACTTGAGAAGGTTCTTACTCACTCCTTCCACGCTTGTGGGACCCGTACCCTGCGGAAGCCTACGCAATTGTACCCGAGCACTCGGGGATTCATTTAGGTGTGTGGAGGGCTTCTGTGCCACTCATATGCTTCGACATTGTCGAAGTACACTACCAGAGCGCATACTGCGTCGATATGGGTTGGTACAGGGCATTCTACCTCCTTATGACACTGAACCCGAGCTGCACCTGATTTCGCGCAAAAATCAGGGTACGACAAACTGGATGGAGATCAACTGGCGCCACATCGCTCGTTGAGATCGTAGACTAGAGCTGCTGGCCCAAGGTGCGCCGTCGATGTTCATGGCGCACCTACTACACCAGACTACATGCCGTGGTTCCTCTTCATCACTCGCCGATGGATGACACCAGGTGGCGTCATCGCAGCAGCACATTACGCACCTGCTGTGCCTACGATGACCCAATTTGTAAGTCTTTATTTGCATTTAAATGATTAAATTGCAGATTACATAATATAATATTACATTAAATAAATATTAATTGCAGGCACAAGGTGCGGCAGCAATGATGCGGTACAGCCACGAGGAGCTGGTGAGGGAGATTGCGCAAGGCATGCCCGTTAGCACGCAGTTCTAACACTTCATAACGGAAGTCGCTGCAGAGTCCTCACCGGCTACCGCCCATACGCACGTCTCATCTCCTGCTTATGACTATCATTTGGAGGAGATGGACCTTTCATACCCCGTTGACGTTCAGGGACCTCGCAGGCTGGGCCATCAAAACCATCACAGTACTAGTCCCCTCCACTGCAAGAGCGACAACCGAATGCCTCTTACTACCATAGGAGGCGCAGGAGACCAACTCAGTTGGATAGGATAGATGAGGGTCGTGAGCGTTAACGTTTCGCTTTTGTGTATTTGGATCGACTATATATATATATATATATATATATATATATATGTATATATATATATATATATATATGTATATATATATATATATATATATATATATATATATATGTATATATATATATATATGTATGTATGTATATATATATATATGTATGTATGTATGTATGTATGTATATGCATGTATGTATGTATGTATATGTATGTATATATATATATATATGTATGTATATATATATATATATATATTTATATATATATATATATATGTATATATATATATATATGTATATATATATATATATATGTATATATATATATATATATATGTATATATATGTATATATATATATGTATATATGTATATATTATGTGTATATATATGTATATATGTGTATATATATGTATATATGTGTATATATGTATATATATATATCTGTATATGTATATATATATATATATATGTATATATATATATATATATGTATATGTATATATATATATGTATATGTATATGTATGTATATGTATATGTATATATATATGTATATATATATATATATGTTTATTTAGTTGTATATTTCAAACATTTGTATATATTTTGTTGTATATATATGTTTATTTACTTTATCATAGCCTTCAAGTTTTGATTTACGAATGTTCGGAGTTTTGGCGATGAATCATTCCGCCTAAAACGACTTGTACTTGTAGTTACTTATTCTAATGTCTCTAGTGCTAAGACAACAAATAACAACTCAATAATTAGGAAAAAAAATTAAGTAAAGGGTTTGTTCGATCAAAACTGGTCAAGCAGTTGTTCGCAGTTACTAACTGCGAACAGCTATTTTGTCTTTTTTGACTTGTTCACAGTTACTAACTACGAACAGCTTTAAACCTCAGGTTTGAGAATTTCACACTTAATTTTGGAATAAAGTTGAAAGTTGTTTTATTATGTTTATTTTTTTGAAAATTTGTTTTATCCTTTTCAAATTTCACTATATGGACCAACAAGTTAGCCTTTTAGAAAGAAACAGTGTAGGAAGATGAGATTTGTGTGGGAAAGCAAATGCTTAAAAAATGTTAAGGTGACAAAAATATTGAGATAAGATGAAAGAGAATGTAAGTGTAAATGGAAAAAAACAGTGATGAAGATAGAAAATTAAAACTTGTAGATTTAAGATGAGGGCAAAGAAGACCGGAAGGAAAAGTGTGAAAAGTATATGAAAATGAAAATAATAATTGCAATTTTTGATAAATAATAGAAGTACTCTTGTGAGAGACTGTCTCTCGGTAAGACGATCTCAAAAATAAAAGTTTATATGTTACTAATGTGTATTATTGGGCTATTTAACTTATGTATAAGACGCATCTCACGGTGAGACCGTTTCATATAAAAATTTGTGATGATAAATGTAGTCATGACTCATGAGCATGAGAATAAATAGTGACAATTGTAGAAAGTCCCATTACTATAGGAGACATCATTACGAAAGGAAGATTGTTAATCCAAGTACAAGGCTCACTTACTAGTATACAAGTTGATGTAAGAGCAACATAGACATGAGTCACAGGATGCAACATTTTATGGACCGTTTTTTATCACACGGTAGCCTGAGAAAAGAGGATAGTTAGATGCAAATCAAATTTATGACCTCCAACTGATAAAAGATCCGATTCTCACAATTTATGGACCCTTTATTGACTATTCGATTCTTTTATGCTAAATGCTAAGCTTAAATATACACGATATATACATCCATTTCCTCCAATCTATTTCAACATCATGAGCATGTAACGTGATTTTTCTTCTATCATACATTATACATCTCATCATGGACATGGCCCTACATGTTTCTATCGTCAACTCAACTAATAAACCAAACAGAATTGAACAAAGATAGATATTATTACAAGTTACCTCCATATGTCAGCACTCACTAGCAGCCTCATAATTCTTGCTAAAATCTGATTTTTATTTTCCTATTGTCTGAACAGGTTAAGAAGAAAAAAAGAAACAAATTCACTAACCGGTAAACTTCTGTTCTCGGTTATGTTATGCTTTTTCAGTTGAATACATGCCCGGAAAAAATGGTCGAAGATGGTGCTCTAATATGGCCAAAAGCTCTCGGCATTGGCTTGCAGCTCTGAGAAATCCACCCCCAAGCCTTTTGACGGCTTCTACAAGTTGACCTCTTAGTTTCTGAGACAACAAACACCCACCTGCTTTTATACACTCTCTATATAACGGCAAGTAGGCGATTGCCATCCTCAAGGGTGACGGTAGATCCCTAAGGCAGAGAGGAGATTCTCCTCGATTTAGAATCCTAATCATGTTAATAAAATGTTCTTGGCCTTGTATCAAGCCTTCAGTGAATGCATCCTCAGACCAATTCTCCTGGAGGAAGGTACGAAGCTCGGAAGCAACTGAATCGTCATCTGATCGTGCAATGCTATCAGCAACAGCGTATGTGTCATGCTGGATCTCCTAAAAAGTCTGATCAGAGAAGAAAAGCTACCCCTTCAAGGGATCCACCACTTCTTTCTCCGGCTGCCTTCAGAATTTCGATGCTGAGAGCAGTAAGGATGTGCTGTGGTACTTGGGGTAGAAGGTAAGCAGCAACCTTGACTTGGCTGCTTGAGGTGGCAGCGGTGAGTGCGAGGCAAATTTCCATGTCTTGACAACCTCTTCCAACAAACCATTGGACAACTGGCAAGCACCCTCTTTCGGCCGCTCTCATTAGAGGTCCTAAAAACGCCATAGTATATCCTTCTTCTACTAAACACTCCATTGTGCATAGGTTGCCATAGTGAGAAGCAAAACCCAAGGCAAGATCAACATCCACCTCCAAATTGTTATGCTGAACAATCTGGAAGGAAAATCAAAATATTAGATAAATAAGAAAGATCAAAAGTAATATTTATATAAAATAGAAAAAAAAAAAAAAAATCTCAACATTTGATCAATTTTACATGTACTACCAAGTTTACACGAAAATGAACTATGTTAAAAAGTTTGTATATTCAACGGAACTACAGAAACAGTATTATAACAAGGGCACAGCTATTGAGTTTAGCTCAAATATAGAAAAAAGTGATAAAACTTGCACGTGCAATTCCCAATTGCATGTTCAAGATTTTAGTCTTTTTCTCCCTTCGAAAAGAATGAAAAGGATCAAATTACTTCACAAACCTTCAATCAGCACATAAAAAACTTATCAAACTTGAATGAGAAATGTATGAAAGTTCACTAGGATGTGTAGAACAAAACTGAAAATAATTATCCATGTTGACATTTGTTTTTCTAGTTATATGGGCATAATCACTGACATTATAAAAGTGAATAGAGACTGCATTCCAGGCTGGTTTACAGGTTCAACGGATATTACATGGTTTCAGCTGATATTTTGCGATACAACAGCCGCATCAAAGTGAGCATTACCACAATTGCGACCAAACCGCATTTTTGCATTATGATCCCCCCCCCGCTCTTCCCAAAAAAATAAATAAAAAAATAAATAAAAAAAACACTGAAGCACCAGATCATATCTCATAAATCATATCCATCTATCCGTAGGACACTAAGATTTGAAAATCACAAGATGCGTTTTGCTGCCAGAGGACAGTCACTAACTCCCTGCAATAGGTCATATGAAGCAATTCTACACGAGCAGTCTCTAGAGGTGTTCTACCATACAATGCAATGTTACCTGGAATGCAATACGGTTTGAGACATGGGACGGAAACGGGCACGCGAAACGCTACCTAAGGTGACTTCTGAACGATGGGTACGATCAAGATTTTTTTACTAAAAATCAATAGTCGCATCACATGAAAATATTTCCAAAATGCAATTACACATTAAATGCCTTACCGATTAAAAAAAAATATCTTTTTCTCTAACAGATCATTGATGAAATAATATGTGTCCACTTACACCATTGAAAACAAAGAACTTCAACCTTGAATGGGTGTCAAAGTTAACCATGTCAAACTAAAGAGGAATAGGATAGCAGGTATCATGGATTCATGGTAATGCTTTGATCAGCAAAATCATCTAAAAGAGCGCAGTTGTAAGAAAATCCAGAAGGGGATGGAAAAATGGAGGGACATAGAGCAGCTATGCGAAGGAAGTGACAGAGCACTTAGAGCACCTACAGCTAGGGCACCTGTGAGGGACAAAAATGGGTTGAGGATCTCATTACCCCAAAGTCATTAAGGCACTAGGATATCACAGGTTGTCATGAATAGGAACAGGACATGGAAAGAATACCTCACTGCAGATAAGTTGCTAAGTGCAACAATGAGGTGACAATACATAGGTAGTTGACGCTGGAAGGTAGTGACAGATCCAAATATCAAAGGCCATAGACTGAGTGATTAAAATGATTAGTTTCAATTAGCAGACAAACACAATGTCATTGGAATTAGTGTATTGCCAATAGAAACAACAAGAAAAATGCTACTGAAGTATATGAAAAGAGACAAAAGATACCACTAAAATACAAATCAATACTATCTTAAACTGAGGAAGTTTTTTGATGTGATGGGAAAGCTAAACTCGATTTACAGGCAAAAGCAGGACACTGATTTTCAAAGTAAACATGTTTCAGAACAAAATTTGCATCGATGGTAATTTTTTTGAGGCAACTATATCTGCAATCTATACAAAAACAAAAAGAAAATTCAGCAGCTTTCCTTTTGAACATAGAATAAAGGCCACCTCCAGCTCATGTTGGACCAGAGCTCCAAGAAGGGGAAAGGGTTGCTCTAAATGGAGTTTACTCCTTGATAATACAAAAATCAGTGTCTGTTCCATTAATGCAAGAATTCCAGGTTTGGCCTTTCAGTGCACATTTGAACATGAACTTTATACGATCCGTTCCATGGAATACTTACGCATGAATGTCCAGTCTTGTTTGGTTAATAAAAAAATCCATGTGGATAAGTCATAGTACAAAAATACATTTTTAGTCACAGTTGCGGGTACGGTTAAGAAACGACTTTCATGGCCACTCGGCCCACCCCGGTTGTATCTACCTATACGTCAGTAGTAGAAAACACAAAAACTTTTACAATATGGTCACAATACCATTTTTCCAATCAAGCTACTAACATACTTCCATGATCTTTGTGCCACTCAGAAGTAGAAACCAACTTGTAGCTCCTGATTTTGCTGGACAGGACGTAAAGTTTAATCATTGCAGAAATATTACTTCGTAAAGCTGGTAAACTAATAACTGTGTAGTGAACTTAGGGCTATTATAATATAAATAAAGAGGCGATAATCTTGGTTAAGATATTTATGTATGATAAGAAAGAAGTAACTTAGATCAATTGTGTGCAACAAAGTGCAAGTAGTCATTTAATCATACAAACTGCTAAGGACGAACAAAATTCTCTGACCAAATAGTTCACAGGGATGGCAATGTGACAGAAATAGGAGATACCTCACAACAATAAAATAGGAAAGCAATACCTGTAACAAAATGCGCACCAACTCAGTGCTGCCAAAACGAGAGGCTTCCAGAAAACACTGGTTTACATTATCAGCACCACCCTCAACTAGCATACCAAGAAGCCCTTGAATAGCAGTGGCTGATGCTCCACAAGACCACCCCGGATCAAATGCACTACTAAAAAGAGTAAGAGGGAAGCAAGCAGCATCAAAAGCCTCAGTAAAGTCTTTCCCAGTTAGCTTGCTTCCAGCAAGATCAAGAAACGACTTAAAGGCAGACAACTGAAGCTGGATCTCAGCAGCTATGTCATGATTCCTTTTCCTCTTGTTCTTATGACACCTTGAATGAAAACCAATACATTTTAAAGCCCATTCAGTGAAATTTGGTACTTTGGCACCAGCCTCTGCCTTCAAGACATCATCACCATTGCATTCTTGAAGTCGCTCATGAAACCTAATCAGATTATATAAAACATATTAGTGAAGTTAGATGAACAGAGCAAATTAGCTACAAGATGAAAACCATATGCTACACTGGTGAAAGATTAGCAATTGTCTCTCGTCAGTCGTCTCTCCTACTGATTGGAATAGCAAACTATAAGCAGGTGAAAGAACAAGCATTTTGGTTCAATAATACATTCAAGTTTTTTATAACAAAACCTCTTTGGAGGGTGAATTTATCCAAAAAGCACCACAAAAATACAGGGGCGGGGGCCACACACCAATGCCTAAGCCTTAACAGCAAAATATGGGGTCAGCTACCTACCAAGAAAACAAAAACTTGCAAACACAACTAAATGACCTCTATTCTTCCTGAAAGGTTGCTTGAATAGAAATTCTACTTTGAATCAAAAGGGACTTTGAGGATCCAAGCGTAAAATCAAATCACAGAATCATATGATTCGTTACGCATAAACAAGATATTACATGCATATTATAAGTTAAACGGCTAATTATTAAAAAATATTATTTGTTTTTCCATCAATTAAATAAGTGAAGATTGATAATACAAGCTACCAATACTTTGTTAATAGGATTAGATCTAATTTAGATTTGTGAAGTTTTAACTAGTTAAAAAATTATAGAATAGTACGACACAGTAGCTCAAATCGTACTGCTATAATTAAATCATATGATTCCATGATAGGATCATGAATAGTGGTATGCAATAAACATATACCAGTAACTATCAATCAAGTACATATACCTTTGAGCAATGACAGTCACTGTATCTGCTAGGTCCATAGTTCGACTCTGACATGCAGAGACACAAGACGCTAAAATTACGTCAGAAGAGCTGCCCTTGTGAAGTCATACGCTCCATTATCGATTACCTTCTTTACAAGTCCCGTTATGCCATGTAACTCCACATGTGTAGTAAGAAACCATAAAGAATCTAATGAGATGCAAAGAAAATCATTAACTGTCACAAAGTCTGCAAATAAGATCAAACTTTCAGCCAGATTCCAATCATGAGAACTCACAGCACTTAGGAACGATTTTCCTAGCTCAACCCTTTCTTGTCTACTGCGCTTCTTCTCATTCCCAACATTTCCTTTCCCCCCAATCAAAAAACTGATCATCACTATTTTCGAATTCAGTTTCTTAGCACCACAAAACCCAATCTTAGACATGTTCGGATCATCAATATAAAGTGTGTCTTCCCTGCCGAGTACAACATTAATTCCCTCACCAAACTCCGAGAATTTACTTTCAATTCCAAACTCAAGACTCTCTATTCCATTGTAATAAATATACCCAAAACTAGAACTTCCCGGTTAAAAATCTTGAATATTAATGCAATCAAATGAGGAAAATATGCAAAATCCTCAACAGGCTCCAGTTGATTGATGCCAGATTAACGTGGAATGATACTTAAGTAGCATCAATCCGCAAAACAATCAAAAACCATCAAAAAGAACCTAAAACAATGCCATGTTCAATTGCACCAAAGGATTTCAATCAACTAAACACAACAGTAACCACCAAGAATAAACCCCAAAGAATCTTTTCAAATTTTTGGGACTGCAACAGTGATCGAAGATCCAGCAACACCCTAAAACACACAGAATAACAATCTATTCAGGATAAAATAAATTAAAATGAAAAATGAAGAAAAATAATCAGTATAAAATCAATCGAACATGCCAAACCAAACTCAAACAGATACCCAGAAGCAAAATATAAGAAGGGCACAAATTACGAAAATTTAGCACAAATTTGGAAAATGAGCTTGTCGTTGCAAACCTGAAATTTTGATTGGCGAAGAAGAGGAGAGAGAAGAGAAATTCGGTATGTAAACCCCCAGAAAATACACTAAAATAAATGGCCCCCCTTTTTTATTCTTCCCAAAATAAAAGAATAAAATAAATGGGGGGTTTTGGGGCTCCTCAATTTTGCACAAGAGCGATTTGTTTTGTTGTTGTCTTAGGTCTTTTAGCTCTGTACATTAAATAAAAATTGATTGTTTTGTTTGTAATTGAAGATGAACTAGATATACTTAAATGGATTTGGACTTATTTGAAAAACGGTTGATAGCTATAGCTGATAGTAGTATCTTACTGTTTGTTCTTAACAATAAGACAAACACTAGCATTAAATGATTTGACTATTTAATTCTCTATTTATATCAAAATAAGTTAAAATTTCCAAATAAATTTATAAAACACTTTGTTTTTTGGTTTCACCTGTTGGAATTGTTGGATGATAAACTAATTATTATTACTTATTAGGGAAAAGGTGGGTTAAAAGCCAAAAACCTAGTGAAAAAAAAAACTACTAAGAGTTGTTTTTTGATTTTGGATTAAAAATCAGTTTTTAAGTTGGCTTAAAAGGCATTTAACAAACGCTTTTATTAATAGTTTCACTAACTAAAAAGTCAAAAATAAAAAGTCAACCGAAAAGGGCATTTGCCAAACAACGCCAATAGCTTATCTCGGGGGGTATTTGACAAATACTTATTGATTGTTGTTGAATGTTGTCTTTATTAATTGGCTTCTTTTACTAGATGAAAGTTTAGTTTTTGTTGGATTTAAGCTAGCTGGATAAGTCAATTGTTTAGAAGATGTTTGATAAAATTAGCTATTAGTGATTGGTTGTTTATTAGATAACAAACAGGTTAACAAGCCAAAAGCAAATGAAAAAAAGACAACTAAATTATCTTTTTAAATTTTTTGGTTAAAACCACTTTGTTTACCAAATATTTATTTGGCATTTTATCCGACCAACATGTCAAAAGTCTAAAATCATTTACTAAACATCTCTTTAGTTAATTAAGGACAAGTCTTATGATATATCGTCTCTCTGATGGAGGACTCTCACAAACTTATTTCAAATTCCTTCTTTTATTGTTATTAAAAAAGAACTTGTAAAATAGAAAAAACGCAACAACATTCATGCAGCTTTTTAATTTCTTTGTCTTTAAAGGAGTTCAACAAACAACTAACTTAAACGGGATTTACTGAAAAGTTATGCGCGAAGGTTTAGAGTTCGACTTCTGCGACAAGCCTGAAATAATATAGGTTGCAAAAAATTCGTATTTTATTTATCTAATTTGAATTTTATCTGAAATACAATATAAATTGGATAGTTATGGCTTTTTAATTACATATAATCAAAATAAAATTAACTTATAATTCAAAAATAATAATAATAATTAGAATAAAAAACCGCAAAAATGTGTCATATTCGACCGTTTTAACACGTTTTATATGATTGAGAATCATCAAACAAAGCACATCTTCCTTCCTCTAATTACGAGTTTACGACTCACCCCTAACCTCATTTAATATCTTCCCCTGCTCTGTTTTTTTCCTCTCAATTCTCAACCATTTGACACTGATCAGTGTTCATCTCAACAAAAATCGCCATGGATGAAGAATACGATGTCATAGTTCTTGGAACTGGTCTTAAGGAATGCATTCTCAGTGGTCTACTCTCTGTTGATGGCCTCAAGGTCATTCTTTCCTTCCCATTTTTGATTTTTGATTTTACTTTTCTTAAACTGAATCATTTATCAATCTAGCTGTGAAGAATTTAGGATTTATGTTGATGCTATTATAATTGTGTAATTGAATTGGGTTTGTTTGTTTCTGTGTGTTTGATTAGGGGATCGTTTCGTTTTGTGAATTATATTGTTTTCTGGTGTAATTAATGTGTAAATCTTCGCTTGAATGATATTTGTTATTGTTTTAATGGGTTGGGAATTTGTTGATTTGATGAGAGGATTGTATAGACGTTGCTTGATTTCTTGTAGGATGTTAATTGATTGAGAACTCGAAGGAAATGACGTTGGGTGAATTTGGTTGTAAAGTGATAATGGGGTTATCTGATTTTGTTTTTAGATGCAGTTTTGCTCATTTGGATCAATTAGAAAAATGTGGTAGTTTGTAGATAAGTTTGGTATTGTGGATTGTGAGAAATGTTTTTGGTCTCTTGCGGATGAATAAGTGAATGATTGATCTCAATCCCGCAAGTTGAGATGCCTCTTCCTAACCACAATTAAAGATGATCACAAATAGCATCAAGTGACATTTGGTTTAGCATATTGATTGCACATGCTCATCAATTTGATAAACAACCCAAAATTGATTTTTGGGGTTGCTTTATATAGGAACACACACTTAAAATACTTCTAATACAAGTTGGAATCTAGAGTCAATGTACATCGATCCAAATTTAAACTCCTAAATTATTAAGAAAATAAAAATTTATATTCTTACTAGTTTGGAGACGTATTCCTACTAGATTTGGAGACGTATACTTGTACTAGGAACTGGAGACAATTCTGCTCCTACAAGGAATTGAAGACAATCCTACTCGAGGAATTGGTGACAAATCCTACGCTAATTAGAAATTGGAGACTAATCCTATTCCAACTAGGAAAACAACTAAGGAAACAATGAAAAACCCACTCAAGTGAAAGGTAAGAACATGTTTGCTAAAATTTAAGAAAATGCAACTTAGTAAAAGAAAAGATGCCATGCTTCGCATCAACCCATGATTTTAGACATTGTTACCAACTTTTAATAAATAAGGACCACACATGGTTTAACAAACCATTATACAAAAGTCCATTATCCTTCAAAACCAAAAAACTATAGTCCATTGCAATGTTACAAAAAATGAAATTCGATTCAAAACGAGAAACAAGAAACGTTAATCTAGTGTTTCGGTAATATAAGAAATGAATTTTCATCCAATAGAAGCTTAGATAGGACAACATTGTTGTTCAACTATTTTGATTTAGTTTCACATTTCGCACTTTAGTGGTCCATTGTACCATATACAAAAATTTTGCAACTAATTAAGGACGTCGCAGGAAGGAAATTGCTCTCATTAATTTGGGATGTAGTACATGTATTTGCATGTGCGAGTATAAGCATTTTCAGTGACCAATATGCAGAATTTTGTAGGGAAGATTTAAGGCACATTTAAAATGTCAATTGTAGAATATATTAACCCTTTTGTACGGTGTTGCTAGTATGTTTGTCCAATTGAGTCAAATGATCCTGGGTACAAGTGGGGTGACCGTGGAGTATAAAGATGCTCAATGTACTGAATTTAGGGGGAAGTGTAGGTTTATTCACTGATCTGAGGGCCTTTTAGGTCAAATCAGGATAGTGTGTTACTATATTCGAATGTGAGGAGACAGTTACGGAGTTTATACTTTACTCTAAGCTTTGCTTTAAATGAATATCCTTTAAAATTAAAGGAATAGTTTTTACAGTTTTTGATGCTTAGAATGGGTGATTCAGCAACTTAACTCTGTACTGCAGAAGCTGTTGATCTTTTATGTTGTCTGCTAGTATATTCATGCTGATTAGTCATGTTGTGTACTGTACTACTCTTTATATCTTTTCTTCTATATTTGGATTTTGATATGCTTCATTTCATAATTCAGGTGCTACACATGGATAGAAATGACTACTATGGGGGAGAATCAACTTCTCTTAATCTTATCCAGGTTTGCCTTAGATTATTCTGTACAGGTTGGGTTTTTCATGAATTTTATTATGCTAACCTGTTTATTATCATGTTATTGTAGCTTTGGAAGAAGTTTAGGGGAAATGACCAGCCTCCAGCTGATTTAGGTTCCAGCAGAGATTATAATGTGGATATGATGCCAAAGGTTTGTATTATTTTTTTATATATGCCTATGTTTGCTAACTTATTTGTGCAATCTTTAACTCATATCTCTGTTTCTGTGTTTAGTTTATAATGGCAAATGGTGCTCTTGTTCGTGTCCTCATCCACACTGATGTCACTAAATATCTATATTTTAAAGCTGTTGATGGTAGTTATGTTTTTAACAAAGGAAAGGTATGACTTTTATCAATTAAATAAGTTTGTATTAGATTTGTTTGTCACAAGAATGGCTTTGTTTCATCATTCACCATTCATTCTATTATAAAATCATTGGCAGGTCCACAAAGTACCTGCTACCGACATGGAGGCCTTGAAATCTCCTTTGATGGGATTGTTTGAAAAGCGTCGTGCCCGAAAATTTTTCATATATGTGCAAGATTATGTCGAGAATGATCCAAAGACACATGAGGGTCTGGATTTAACCAGAGTTACGACAAGTGACCTTATTGCGTATGCTCTTCAATGACCATGTTTGATGCTTGTTTTAAAGTTTATTTTCTTCAATGACCATGCACGTTCTCTGCACTGATGCTAAGGGCATCTCTGTGTGCTTTTCTATTCTGTCAAGCTATATTCTTCTGAAAAGTTTTGTAATTGATTCATTTTTCAAGCCTGCTTATATATTTTTATCTTCTACTCCCTATGTTCCTTAGTGTTCTTTCCACTTTCCGTTTTGGTATGTTCCTGATAGTTTTTTCTCTCTTAATTTGTTCCTTTTTCAGTGAAGTGTTTATTTCATACCTTCTCTGCCTTTTGATTATTTAATCCCCTCTCTCCACCTTTTCATTTCCCTATATTGCATCCCTATGATAACCATTTTTTTTCATAAAGGAGGGAGTACAGATTTGGTTAGTAACATATTGTCTTATTTATTCTTTTTGCTTCCTGCTTTCTCTCATTGTTTATTACATCACCACCCACCAATACCAAACAAACATAGTGCAAAGTTACGGTTTTGGTCACTTGATCGTGGACAAGGCGGATGATTTAATGGTTGTTTTGACCTATATTTCGGTCGTGGTAAGCTCATAAACCTTTGCAATACGAACATCATATGGTGAGGCTGCCTTGTTTTTGCCCTATGATACCCAAGCCTTAATCCCAAAAGATGAAGTCTTATTCTCTTTGCCTAGTTCCATTCAAGGTTTTCTGCCTATCTTTTTGTCTTCCGACATGTGTGCGCATAATTGCTGATCTAGATGTATGCTTGTGGGCATGCTTATAACCAACATCTTTTGTGTCTCTGTGGATCAATGGTACTGAGACCCTGTACTTTGTTTTGCATTATGCTCCTGTTCATAACTTGGATCTTTTTTTATTTGCAGAAAATATGGCCTTGGCCATGATACCATAGACTTTATTGGTCATGCATTGGCCCTTCATAGAGATGACCGTTACCTGGAGGAACCTGCATTAGATACTGTGAAGAGAATGAAGGTGATGAATCCATCTTGTCCAATTCCCACATAGTTTCTTTTTAGCACTTTCTATAGAATTTATACGCATTTTTGGTGTCTTTATGTTTGTTGCTTCAGCTATATGCCGAATCTCTGGCTCGCTTTCAAGGAGGATCTCCATACATCTATCCCCTGTATGGGTTAGGAGAATTGCCTCAGGTCAATTATATCTTATTCTTACGGGGACGAGTTTTTTTTTCTGTGGGAAGGGAGTGGATCTTATAGTTTCTCTTTAATTGTTTAATACTTGTGATATTCTGACTACACATCATACAGGCATTTGCACGACTTAGCGCTGTTTACGGTGGAACTTACATGTTGAATAAGCCTGAATGCAAGGTATGTCTGGTTAAGCTTCTGTGCTTACATATATGGTTTTTACAGTGTCGTTGCTGAATATTATTCTTTCACTTGGAACATTGCTGATTTTCATTTATTGTCAGGTCGAATTTGATGATGAGGGAAAAGTCATAGGTGTAACATCCGAGGGAGAAACTGCCAAGTGCAAAAAAGTTGTTTGCGACCCCTCTTATCTTCCTAACAAGGTAAATTCTGGATTATCAATTGAATTACATTTGTAACAATGTACTAAATGGTGATGATGGTAATATTTTTCTAGGATCTATCCCGAGCCAATGTCCATGACACATGATAATTACACATCTACCATCAAATGTCTATTTTTCTATATGAATCTCTATTTTGATCCGTTACCATTTGAAAGGTGTTCTTGAGTGGGAATGGTGTTTTATGAAGAATTATGCACACTTGGGGAATTCAATACCAAGGGATATTGGAGTGAGACATTGCTTCCCATATTGCTAAAAATTTATTTTAAGGACCACCATTTATTTCCTACTACCAAAATGGTTCAGTAAATTTGATTTGTGCTATTCCATTCTAATTACATGTATAGATTTTATGCTAGCAAGCCTTGCTTGAGTAATTGCATAGCGCAACATTTTAGACCATGCCGTAATCAATGTTCTCTTTTTTAACTTTATCCTCTTTACTCAAATATTTTTGGCTTTGCTGTCTGATAGTTCAAAGTTTTCAAACCATATAAAATTTAACTAACAACATTCCATTACCTCGGGGGATCAGAGGTATGCAACCTTACCCTTGTGATAATAAAGAAGTTGTTTCATATCAACCCTTCATAACATAATAAAAGAGGAAATATTGGCTTTTGTCACTTCCAGAGTATGATGTTGCTCTTTGAAGCTTTTTTTATTATGTGCAACTGATGGGTTATTGTTGTAATTTCTTTAAATTTTTGGTCTTCGTATACAGGTGAGGAAGGTGGGAAAGGTTGCAAGGGCTATCGCCATAATGAGCCACCCAATACCTAACACAGGTGATTCGCATTCAGTGCAAATTATTCTGCCACAGAAGCAATTAGGACGTAGCTCTGACATGTAAGTTTCATATCTTGACTGAAAGAGATATTTGCAAACTCTTTGAATCTGTTCTTCATTGGGGTAAAGATGCAGTTAGGATTTAAAGGTTAAAAGAGCAAGAATGGTTTTGTACATCAGGATGCCAACAGGCATTACTTTTCTCTGTTTTGCTAGTGCACCAGTCTATTTTTGAATTACTTTCTGGCTGTATTAACCTCATCAACTAGTGTTGAACACAATGAAAACAAGCTAGAATAACAGTTCTTAGTAATTGCGAAACTGTTGTTTAACCTCATCAATAAAAGAGCAAAAATGGTATTGTTCAATGCACTTCTCTAATTCTCTTCTTTCTGTAAATTTCTCTTTGTAATTATTTAAGTGATTTAATTGTTAAATAGTGAATGATAATGGATTAATTGTTATGTAGACCTAGGAAAAACTGCAAGTGATTGTCTGCCATGTTATTTGTTACTCATTTTAAAGGTATTCACGTCATGCTACTTCTGTGTTGTATACTTTTGCAGGTATGTCTTCTGCTGTTCATATACTCACAATGTCGCTCCAAAGGATAAAAATTTATTGCTTTTGTGTCAACAGAGGCTGAGACAGATAACCCCCAAACTGAATTAAAGCGTGGAATCGATCTTCTAGGTCCAGTTGATGAATTGTTCTTTGATATGTATGATAGATACGAGCCTGTCAATGAACCTTCATTGGACAACTGTTTCATCTCAACGGTTTGTCTTATTCTGCAAATCTGTTTGTTCATGCTCAAATTCTTGTCAACATTATTGGCAACTCAATTGTTTGCTTCATTTGATGCAGAGTTATGATGGCACGACACACTTTGAATCAACTGTAACTGATGTTCTTAACATGTATACAATGATTACCGGAAAGGTAAAAGTTGAGATCGTTTTATGCTACTGTGCTTCCCCTTACATTCTTATTGCTCTATTTTTTTTACTTCCTCTACGGGATGTGATTAGGTTTGGCATGGTATCTTTTCTTTATGTTTCCAAGTACTTGGTGCAATTTATAACTCATTTGCAATATCGTACAATTTTTTTCTATCTTTATGATGAACTATTTTTCCATCATAAATGTCATGTCTCTTCACTTCTGCTGCTGTTTCTTGTATTTTTCTAAGTAATTTGCTTTAGGATTCATGATTTGCCCAAAATCGCCCAAAATTAACCCAAGAGCGACCCAAAACGACTATAATTTGTTTCTTCGACTTGGGATTCGTGAGGAGATTCGCAAATCATGTGACAATGTGTACACCTTAGTATTGTGCTTGCTCATTTGGAGCAAAATGTGCAAATCTATTCCATTTGAGCAAAAAACACCCTTGGATTGAAGGCGCTCTTGGATTCATGGTACACAAACTGCAAGGGGAGGGTCGATTATAGATATCATTTCCACGTTTTGATAGATTTGGTGACATTTGCCTGATTTAAACTTGCAGGTGTTGGACCTTAATGTGGATCTTGCTGCTGCTAGTGCAGCTGAAGAGTGAATTAAAATTCTGTAATTCTGTGAATGATGCTATTGGTCATCCTGTTCCAGGACTCGTGCGCGTTACATGGCTCTCATGAAACTCGTAATAAGGTCTGTGCTGTGATTTATAGATTCACTATGCGTTTGCTGGGCTTCTGTTGAGCTGTTGATTGTCGAATGACTTAGCGTTTTTGTATAATTTTGTTTTTGTGTTCCTGTAAAATTGTGCATTTGTAAATTTACAATTTAGTAAATTTTCATAAACTCTACTGATGTTAGTAGTAATTTATCAAGGATGCAGTTGTTGCCTCAGCAATGAATATGATTGAAGAATATGTCGATATAGTAAATTTTCATAAACTCTACCGATGTTAGTAGGAATTTATCGAGAGGATGCGATTGTATACAATACATTTCGTAAACTCTGCTGATGTTGGTAGGGATTTATCGAGAGGATGCGGTTGTAGCCTCAGCGATAATTCAAGGAAGTCGACAAAGTAAATTTTCATACACTTGTGCTACGTACTTTAATCGTTGATACTTTTATTCCCAACACAAAAATGCAAATAAGTACCGCAAAGAGTTAGTATTGTTCGATACTCCTCTTCCTCGAGATTGCTCGTCAGGGTTGGGTGAATATTTTAGTGGGATACTTAATTATTGACGAGTTGTAGAATAAGATATGTTTTTCAGTGAAATAATTATAAATTTTAATGTAGAAAAAATATAATTTTTAGTAAGATATTATAAATAAAGCTATCAAAAATAATAATGAGATAAATTTTATGTGACAGCAAAATCACATAAACAAACATGTAGTGCCCACCATTGGGTGGATGTTTGTGATGCAATAACAAAAATTTGGCCTTTCCTCTCCCAACTCTTAAGACCGTAGTCCCTACCATGTGCATTCTAATTTTTAATCATAAACCCGTTTTTTCCTTTTTGGCAAATGACAATAATATTTTAAAGCACAAATTTACGCATATAATTATATTATTTTGATTGTTTTTGTTATCGTACCTATTTGTGTATTTCATTCATAGAAAATTATGATCATAAAAAAAACAACAACTAATAGCTATAAAGAAGAATTTTGATTTTCTTAAATTTTTAAAATAAGGAGAAAACAAAATTTGTCGTGTGTGTTTAATTATTATAAATACAGTTATATTCTAATTAAATGTCATATTTAATAATGTACCAATTTTAAGAAAAAAAAAGTTAGATGGAACTACATGATAGAGGTGAGTAAGGGGAAAAAATATTTAAAACGTGATAATATAATGATAATTGTAATTGAATTTATGATTATGATTTATGAATAAAAAAAAAATTACCAAATAAAAGAATAAAACTGTAAATATTAATATGTCAAAAGAAAAAATAAGAGATTCGCTAAAATAAGAAGTATATGAATAGACAGCTCTACCAGTGTAATTGAGAACTACGTACGTGTTAAAACAACCAAGTGAATTGGTTTTGGAAAAATATTTTAACTGAATTATTATTAAAAGTTTATTAATATTTATGGGTTGCAATTTTTTGTATAGTTTATCTACACTTATTGAAATTATTTTAGATATTTTATTGCTATTTACTAAGATAGAAATTAGGAGTATTTTTTTATATGCTGTAATGAGGGAAGGAGAAGGCATGAGAGGGCTAAAGGGGTGATGCGGATCGATATTAGATCCTTACTTGAAGATAATGATACATATTTCAATTAAGATAAGACTCGATCATTAAACTTTTTAAATTTGTACAATTTTAGATTTTGATGCATCAAATAAACTCAATCAACATAAATTTTTGATTAATTAAACAATTGTTTATTTCTTCATGACATCAATTATAAATCTTACAACGATTCAACTTATATATGAGATAAATAAAGTAATAAAGACATCAATCAAATATTATTTTTCAAGTTTAATGGATAAACAAATAATCCTTAACGTCATAGATCTTAAAGTACATTTGTTTGTCAATATTAAATTGTTGTAATAGAAATGATTTTTTAGTGCAATTTTTCATAAATTGTATCATGTTATTTCTATGGTGATGAAACATTGATTACAAAGTTTGTATTGTTTTCTGTATTTAACCCGAACTTACCTTAAAGCTAGTTTTTAGGTGACTAAACTATAATATTATCTTAGATTTCAGGGTTGTGCAGCCAACCCCAATTATAACCCCACCTAAATTCGACTCGACTTGAAATCAAATTTGGCTTGTTGTGGCTATAACTAGACATAGTTCCCCACACGATTTAACCCATACCTAAACCGACCAAGGTTAAACCATTGAATTGACTTAGTAAAATAAAAATCTAACAAAAGCCAATCTAAGATAAAATTGACATGATCCAATAAATTTCAAAGTTGACATAGCCCAACAAAATAACTTAATTTACAATATAATATAAACATAATATTTTATAACATTCTGGTTGATTCATATGTGAATTATTCTCGAGCCGAAAGACTTTTTGGCTACACTTTATTTTATGAGTATAAAAGTATCATCTTCATTTCTTTCTCAAGTCTTAATTATAGTTATTATAAAGGAAATACACAAGATGATCATAATACTTTTTTATTTTACATTATTTTAGATTACATCCCATCACATAATCAATTAAAAATTGTTACCAGTTACTTAAAAGTGTTGGCTTTTCTAAGCTAAAATCTAAAAAGCATCTAGCTTTCTCTTAGACAAGGTTAAGACAATTTTTTTGCTTCTTTTTTCAATCTATTTCTATTTCTCTTCTATAAATTTAACAATTAAATATAACAAATTCTTTAATCTCTTGTTCCTTTATACTTCTAGTATATATTTGTAATAAGATAAGATTGACCAACCTAACAAATTCCTTATGTATCAATGGTTGTGTTTCGAGAATTGATTTTTGTCTGAATTATAATAAGTATTTTTTCTGCTTTTATTTGTTCTTTCTATTTACTTTTTACATAGATTTCAATACAAATTTAAAAGTTAAATAATTTTGATTGTGACGAATCTATCAAGATAGCACATTTAGAAAGTATATATTGAGACGAATATATCAAGTTCCCACATGAATATGTTGTTTTATATAGATCAATGAAAAATTATAGTCAAAATTTAACACTAAAATTCGAAATTTATCTGAGAAGAACATATAAAAAGAAAAAAAGTATCATTTTTTTCTCATAAAATTCTGATTCTTATTCTCACTTAATCTTTTCTTTTTCTCAACAATTTCTCTAATTAAACAAAAACTTGTGGTGTTTCAACACTCAACCTTGATACTTATTACTTTAATAATGATGTTGAGAGCTTAATTAAATAAGTTTAGTTAGTTATAATGTTGAGAACTTTGACAGTTGACGCAATTAATTAATTAATTAATCATATGTCAATTATTTTTCATGATATGAATTTTGAGGATATACTTCGTACTTTATGTAGTAGGAATAGTCTAAGTGTAATGGATAAGCGGATAGGCAAAGCATTAATGGCGTACGCGATGGATTGGACTTGTAACTTCTGCAAACTGTAGTCTTCCTCGTCTTTATGATCGGTTATACAAACGTATGTTAAAAGTAATTCTAGTTAAATTTTATACAAATTATAAGAATATTAAATTTTTTGAAAAATTTATTGCAGTGATATTGAGTTTTTGACTTTTTCACTAAAGTGTTTATTTAAATACATGTGATATTGAGTTTTCAACTTTTTTATGTGGTAGACAAAGCATTAAGTTTTTTGTTAAATTAACTTCGTATTTCGACTGAATTTCAAATTATGTGTTCAATTAGGGTGATTACAACGTTTGTTTTCTGAAAAATATTAAGTAAAAATAGTATAAAGTTAACAAAAAAAAACTTTCATTTTATCCACTAGTGGAAAAATTTAAAAATCAAAATCACTACGTGAATTAAAAAAATTTATCTACCATATAAATAAAACAAAAACTCAAATTTACAACATAAAATTTTTCAAAATTTTTATTTTAAAATTTAGCCGCAAACAGTCTTTCACCGTAACTAATACTTCAAAATAGAAGTAGTCCAAGTCTCGAGTAACATTAATATCTTATCCATGTCACCATTTACAAATAAAATTTTTACAAATTCTTTCCTTTTATGAATCTATTTAATATTTACATAAAAAAATATAAATATTTTTACTAAATAATCATATTCATCTAATATATTTTACTAAAATAACATCACATAATTATATTTTACACTAAAAGTAACATAATTTTCTCTTTTAAAATAAATTTGTCCTTTTAATAAATGTAACACCAATGACGCATTATTTTTTTATTAGAACTTAATAATTCATTATTAAAAATATTGTACGACATTTATAATAGAGTAGCATTTGATCAAATTCATAATAATTTTAATCAAATAAAATTTTATATGGAAAAAACTACAATTATTATAAAGAATATCTGATACTAAAGCATTCTATATCACATTGATGTGTGATCAACCTTCTTTTAGGGGTACTTTGAAATAAAAAAAGTTTGACATTATTGACTCTATCAGCAAAATTAACACTTATAGTAATGTTATATAACTTTTTACCATCGAATTGATAACAAGACTTAAACTACCACTATTAGAGACTTTAAAAACCAATAAATCTAATCTAATAATTGAATTAAGAATAGCGCTAGACTAGAGAGAATGAATTTTCATTTGTAAATAAAAAACAACCAAAATAAAGAGATGATAGACTTACCATCAACCATAAAATTGATAATAACCCAAAATTAACATTGAAGACTAGGGCTTGCCGATTATAATTACTTAACTTTTATTATAATTAATTAATTTTTATTTTCATTGATTTAATTATTTTTATTCTCATTGATTTAATTATTTAGTTTGAATTCACATATCTATTTTTTGAAAAAGAACATTAAAAAAAAATATTATGAGTATGTCTATTTTTAAAATAATGTAAAATAAATAAAACAACATAAAACAAAAATCAATCCTAATCGGATGAGATGGTAGATGGGATTCTATACGGTAAGGACATATTTAGATTGGATGTATATATTTAAAGGGTAAAAAAATCAAAGTAAGAAAATAAAGTTAATAAATGAAAAATTAGTAAAATTAAATTATTGTAGAGGTGAAAGAATAGTTGCAAAGTGATGAAAAATAAAAAAAGCTTTTAATTTTATAAGATAATTATTTATTCTAGAGAGGGGAAAATATATTACCTTTCATAAGAGGAAAATCATTTTTTTTTTCCTTTATTTTATGTTCATTTTCATTATTTTGATTTATTTCCTCTTAAAGGTAAACAGTCCTGCCCTATCCATTTGAATTATAACATACATAGGGCTTGCAGATGGCAGCTCACACCAAAAAATGAGGCATAAGAACTTAAAAAGGGCAACAATGGCAGACTCTAAAACCAACATACTAGCATTATTGAATCCATTACTCATTAAAAGTCACAATAAGAGTAATAAACAAGATGAACCCAATACAAAATATACTTCAAAAATCAAACCAATTACATAAGAAAATGAGCTGCTGAGAAAGGAATCCTTAAGAATCTTGGCGGAGTTTCAACCTGAATCCATCTCCAATTCATCTTCCCATTTTCTTCCTCCATTTCCAACATAAACATTCGTTCTCCATCACTATTTTCCCCATTTCCCATCACACAAATCTTACCATTTCCAACATCAATCAATGAAACCCACCCATTTACCCCTTTTGGGATCCCACCCATATTGTTCAACCCTTTCCATACTCTCATTTCCCAATCATACTCCATTACTTCCCCTTCATTCACATCCCACCATTTCTTCTTCCCTTCAAGCTTAACAACCGCACTTGATTTTGGGTTTTTCATCGGGTATGGCCAAACTCCGGTTACTATGCTCCATTCCTCTTTTTCCGGGTCGAATACTTCACAATCGCTTCGAAACCTTCCTTGAGATTCAGTTCCGTAACCGCTTATTACCCAAAACTTACCATCATCAAAGATTGATAACCCATAACATTCATCTCGTTCTTCCGTTAGTGGCGGAATCTTCTTCCATTGGTCGTGTTCCACATCATACTCTTCTGCGGATTTTAACGCATTTTTCTGACCGTCATGTCCTCCGGCGACATAAACTGTTGTACTTCCCGGAGCTCCGACTGCAAAGAAAGATCTCGCTGTAGGCATAGGAGAACCTTCTTTCCAAACTCCAAGGTTTAAATCGATTACAACAACCCTAGAAACGGGTTCTAAAGTGGTCGGATCCCACCCTCCTAATACAACCAGTTTTCCAACCTCAGATAATACTACACATTGTGAAAATGTTGGAATCGTAAGACCAGATAAACACCGCCATTCTTCAGTTTTCGCATTATAAATATTGAGATTGTAATTCGGTAATCCAATTCCATTACTGGGTTGTTTGTTATCCTCGATGTCAATATCCATAAAATCCGATTCTTCAAAAATGGTAGTTTTCTCAGCGGATATTGACTGAGAAAGAGGCTGAATCAAGAATAGATGATTCTCAGCGAAGTTACTAATTCGACGGAGAGAGAAAAAGGAAGGATTAGAAATGGTGGATTTCCACTGATGAGAAACTAATCTGAGAGTTGGATGAGAAGTAATTGGAACTCTTAAGAGACATTCCATAGCCAAGTCATGTGGTAAACCTGGAATTAATTCGTTAATGGAGGAATGAAATTGAAATAATTCAATTGGATCCGCCATTGTTAAGGAAGAATTGAGGTCTGAGGATGAGAAATTGAATAAGGAAGTGAGTGTGGAAGAGAGAGAAAGAGAGGAAATTGGGGGTTTTTGATGGCGGTGGAGGAATAAGATTAAGATAATTGAAAATGTATAGTGGAAAGGAAAGATAATTTATAGCGCAGGATTTAACGGCGTCACTTTACCGTACGATATGGAGTTGATTATCTGAGAACGTTATTCGTGTAATTTCCCATGGTTCATAAAATCTAGCCCATATGCCCTTTGGGGAGATTTACTTGTATCATTTGGCGGTAATTACTTTAAAAGTAGAAGTGATTACGCTAATCTAATATATATATATACATTAGTCCATTAAAGATGGTTTTATTAAAGAATTTGTGTTTTTTAATTTATCAAATTAAAATTATAGATAATTACTTTAATGCACTATATATATATATATATATATATATATATATATATATATATATATATATTGAAAATTAATACTCCCTCCGTTCTTTTTTGATCTTCCACTTCGGATTTTTCACACATATTAAGAAAGATAGAATCTTTGGGTTGTAGTGGGTATTATTTTAATTAAATATTAGTGTAGAGTAATGGTTGTATTGAAAGTATGAGGTTGTAGTGGATATTATTTTAATTAAATAGTAGTGTGAAGTAATGATTGTATTGAAAGTATGAGAGAGAAAATAATTATAAATAAAAAAAATGGGGTACATTAAAAGAAAAGGGGGGTTTTAAGGGGTAAAAGTGAGATAAAAACTTTCTAAAAATAGAAAGTATTCTAAAGTGGAAGAACTTTTGAAACTACCCGTTATAGTAATGTGGAAGATCAAAAAAGAACGGAGGGAGTATATATATATATATATATATATATATATATATATATATATATATATATATATATATATATATATGTGTGTGTGTGTGTCAGCCCAATAGAGATGGTCTTACCATGTCCCATTTTTAAAATTTGTGTTAAGTAATCAATATCTGTATATTAAAAAAGATATGTAAAAACGTTAATGAGATATGCGTAAGAAAAAAATAGGGCAAAATAAAGATTTACATAGTTATGTTTTGCCAAACGATCAGATGAGGATAATATAGCAAGTATAATGAAACGAAAAAAGTATCAAAATTATAAAAATTATTCTTCCCCTTTTTTTTTTTAATTTTTCAATTTAGGCAGTTTCTTTTTTCTTTAAAAAATCTTTTTTATTAATATTATATTTTTTAGACATAACTAATCTAAATCATTCTAAGTAAATATTTTTTAATGCTTATAATATATATATATATATATATATATATATATATATATATATATATATATATATATATATATATATATATATAAAAGTAATTTTATTTTGATACTTTTTACTGTTTGTGGTCCATATATTTTTTCTATTAAATTTATTTTGTATGATTTTTAAATATTATAATCCTCATTAATTTTAACTTTATTTCCCATTAGTGATGGTTGACTATTTAACACAAAAAGACATTAATCAATAAATAACTAAGAACAAATAATTAATCTTGTGGATATTTAAAACATTAAAGGTACTAATTCCTAAATCTTTGTCATAATAATAATTTATTTCTCTATATAAGTGAAGTCATACGTATGTTGAACCAAATCATACACCGTTTTACTATATGACTATGAAAAATAATTACTTACAAATTTTAAATAATTATTTTAAAGTTATAAATGATGAACTTATAACAATAATAAATATATATTAATAATCTCACCATAATAACATTTTATTTGAAAATTTGTGTTATCCAGAGTTGCCAAAATGTTTCAACTTAATATTAAATGGTACTTAAAAGTTGGTGTTGGTAGATTTTTTATCTCCGGAATCGGTTATAAATTGGGCAATGGTCACTTTGATTCGTTTTCTTTACTTGGTGTTGAAGCGGTGGTTTCACAAATTAAGCATTATTACAAGTGACAACTTGAGAATATTTTTATGTCAGTTTTAAGAATGATAATTTTATTTGGAAATTTGAAATTGGCTTAAATTTATTATTTAGTAAATTAAAAAATTTAAAATTTAAATTTGGAATAAATTTCACTATTATATTTTAAGTAGTCAAAGTTGAGAATTTGAATGATTCTCTAAACCTTGTCATTCTCAAATTCTTTATTTATAGTTTTATAATTAAAATCTATAATTTAAAATGAAATATTTAATCCCAAATACTACATTATATATTATAATTTGAATTGTGTGAATAATATTAAATGAGAGTTAAAATGGTCGACGAGAATAAAAAATAGTAGAGCATTTCATAAATGAAAAAAGGAAATTGTAGCAAAAGTATTAACTCAATATTACGGGACCACTTGTGCCAAAAATCTGTACTTATGTTTTTGAAAATATATGGGATTACAAATAATCATAATCGATAATTGGTAAACAGTGAATAGAGATAACAACGAATTAGACTTGGACAAACGACGAGTTAGACTTGAAAATTCAAATTAAAAATTACTTATAAGAAGTCTCATCCTCAATCTCAATCCTTGTTATCTTCATCTCCATGTGAATTGTCATTCATACTTGCATCGGTTTATTATATTAGATGTGTCACGCTACACCACAATACTGTCTTGTAAGGTCTTGTAATCCGCTTCATGAATGTTTTTTTTGTTAAAATCTCTATTATTGTCTACATATGAGTTATTCCACATCAAAGAAAGATAATATAGTAATCACTTTATAAATCGCTCGTTGGTATTAGACGTGAACTTCTTGGATTTAAAAGTGGGTTATTTGATGTATTTCCTATTTGGGTTATATTGGGATGATTTATCCCACATCAACAAATTAAACATGCAGTGTACACTTTATAAGTTATTTGAGTCATTTTTTCCATTGCCATATCGTATGGTTCTGGGATGTTGTATATTTCCTTAACTTATGAAGTGTGCACCTAATCTCTCCCTGTTAATATGCTGACCTTTATAATAAATCTAGCCTATTTTAACAGGTTATCCAAACTCATTTTTTGAAATCTAACATGGTATCAGAGCACGATTTATTGTTGGACTAACTAAACCTTTATATATAACTGGGCATTTGATTACATCAATAATTAAGGAGTCTTTAATCATAAATTCTTGTATGAGACGGTTTCATTGTGAGACATGCCTCATACTTGGGTTAAATAACCCAATAATAAAAACTTTTAGCTTATAGGCTTCTTGTTTTGAGGTCGTCTCGCTGTGAGACGGTCCCATACAAAATGGGTCGTTTTACCCTCATATGTGTTGATGTGTCCTTTGTATTGCCCACATGTAAGTTATTCTATATAGAGAAATTCATCAATCTCAATGAAATGGTAGAAGTAAAATAAAAAGCCACGAGTTTCCGTCATCAAAATACATCAATCCCAAACGTCATTGCAAGGAACAATCCAATTATCACACTCACTTGTGAGAACACTCGTTTTTGGTAACTCAAAATTAAACCGAAAAGTGAGTCAAACACTAATTTTGTGTGACATTGAAAATAATGAACAAAGTTAATGTAAGACATGTTAGTTAAGTGTTAGATATCTTTGAAATTATGTACTTTCGAGTAATGTTGCAACAAATTAGGGTTTTTTTATACAAAGAGTGTTATGAACGTAGAATCTAATTAGATTTAAATTTTTAAATTTTTAAATTATCAAATTTTTAATTCAATTACAATTCAAATAAATAATAATATAAATATCTGAAGTTTTTAAACGTATTCCTTCATATGATTACTCAATCTAGACCATCTCAAAAATTTGTTAATTATCAAACTACCTCTACATGTAATTGAGTTATTAATTGAAATTAGTGGTAATATTATTAGTTGATTTAAGCTTGATTAGTATTTATTTATTTTTCCTTTAGTTTAATCTTCAAACTAAGAATTTAAAACTTAATTTAACATTTATAATCAATCTAAATGTATTAACTTTCTCTCTCAATTTTTCCACGTCACATAACTTGATTTTTGTTGGAGATTTAAAAAAAAATCATCGAACAATCACATTTATTTCTTCATTATTACATAATTCAAACATCACACACAAGAATATTTTAGACAATATGCTCGAATATTAAAAAAAAAGGTAAATGACACTCCCAGTATCCCGCACAAGGCAGGATTCGGGTGGGGGGTTTTCTTTTTCCTGAAAGATGCGGACAAATTATACTCGTTCTCCCAAAAGAGGGAGTAAAGAGAGATGCGCGCAGTCAAAAAACTCCCCAACTAATACATGCGCCCAATAAGAGTCGAACCCTAAACCTTCTACTCTACATATAGATACTCAAATACTAGTCGTTTTCAAAAGAAGTCATGAACTTAAACTCCCTTTTATGTTATCTACTTGATTTATTCTCATTACAAATCATTAAATTTTATAAAACAAATCACCACGTGGGAGAAAAATTTTAAAATAATATATTTCTAAACGACTTTAAAAAGGGGGCTTTGGTATGTGAGAATAGAGTGGATTGCGAAATTATATTCAAAAGTTTTTATTTTCATATTTGTTTAATGGGATTTGGAATTGAAGGTGGAATTGAGAATTGAGTTTTCACCCTCTTAATTCCCAAGGAAATAGTAACGGGGTTTTGGTAATAGGGGTTTTGGTAAATATTTGATAAAAAAAATCTACATATATTATATTTTATTTAAAAGGGTAAAATTGTAAATTGATAATTTATTCCCATTTTCATTCCCACATACACCAAATAAGAATTTAATTATATTTTAACGATTCCCAATCAATAATTTCCAATCTCAAATCCACTTTTTAATTCCACAAACCAAACATCCCTTAAATATATACAAAACAAAATATGGAATTCCTTACTTTCTCATTTGTTTGCGTTATTAGTTTCACTGTATTTCTGATGTAAAACTCCTTAACACAAAATAGTAATTATTTGTGACAATGAGCTTTCTTATAATATTGTATTTTCACTGTTTCATTATACTTATTACAGCTTGTTTTGAATGAGACTTTTTCACTATAAGATGGGTCTATATAATAGTTTATTTCTTCAATTACTTACTTTAAGATCATAAGTAATTGTTTTAAGGTTACAAGTAATCACTCTAAAACTATAATTAGTTATTATATTAAAATTATAAGTGATCACTTTAACGTTATAAATGATTATTTTAAGACAAAAAATAAATATTGAGCCAGCTCAATAGAAATAGTCTCACCATGGACCGTCCCATTTAAGAATTAGTGTACTTATTATATTTGACTTTTTACGCAACCCAATATGCTATTTCGATCATTATATATTAAACTATTTACATTTGTGAAATGCAAAAAGTTATATTATAAAAGTATAAGATTAGTCGATTCAAATAAGATTTCACATGACTATATTTTTATTACAAATTAGCCAAAATATATAAAATAAACTTAAACGATAAATAATATCTATATGATTTGATGTACTCCTAATTGACAAGTAGAAGCAAAGATATGAAATTAATCAAATTGAGTTTGATAGAAAGATCTAAAAAGTAATAAATAAAGGAATACAACTTGGATTAATCACAAATCTGAAATTTGGTATAAACCAAACCCAACTTTTTTATGAAAGAAAAAAAAAGAAGCAAAAGTAGTATATAAAGATGTGATTGATCACTAGTGGCCTAGTGCTTAGTTTCCTAAAGAGTCCAATAATAATTAGTTAACTTTAGTGTACTTGGATAATTATTACTTCCTCCGTTCCATTTTAGTTGCTACATTTGCATGGGCACGGGTATTAAGAAAAGTGATTGACTTACACTATAGCTGATTGTTTACTTTATAGAGTATAGTATTTTATTATTGTTAATTGAAAAAGAAAAAGAAAAAATAGGTTGTTAAGTTACTTTATAGGGTATAATATAGTTTTTATTATAGAGTATAGAGTATAGAGTAGGATAAAAATAGGAGTAGGTAGAACTTTAAATGATTGTTTTATTACTAAAAAAGAAAATGTAACAAGTAATATGAAATTGCTAAAAATAGAAAATGGAGCAAGTATTATGAAAGGAGGAAGTATGTTCAAACGTATTGTACGATTCAATAAAGATTTTTCTTATAGACATTACCTAAACTCTTTAGATATTTAGTAATTTACTCCCTTTGTAAAGGTTTCACCAAATTTAGTCAACTTAAGGGAATCAATTAGTCAACACTTCATGGTTGATTCTATTACCTTTTGATTATTTTCTTTTCTTTTTGAGCTTGAGGTTCAAGAATATAATTGTTTTATAAATTTATGATTATAGAATAAGACAGAAAAATAAATAGATAAAAGAAATACATAATATAATGTATCAATGAGATGAAAAAAAAATTTGTTTGTGGATTGATTAAAACTAAAATGTAAGTAAAAAATGTGTTAAATTTAGATGAGGATACAAGTGTCCCTTGATTTTGGTTCATGGGGATGACACGTAGTTTAAGCAATTAGGTTGGGTGTGTTAATTTTTGTCTTCTTATGAATTAAATGGGAAAATATAAGAGTAAAAATGTGTTAAAATTGTGGGTAATGTCTCAAAATAATAAAATAATAATGAGACAAATCTTACTAGAATAGACTTAAAAAATCACAAATTTTTATGAGAAATTATTTTTAATTAGACCGATCCATTATATATTTTTTAAAATATTGTAAGTAGGCTTCATGAACAATTAAGTTGACATTTAAGATATTGAAAATAGATATTAAGGATACGATAAGTAAGCATTAAGAATAATGTAAATAGACATTAAGAATACAATAAATAAATATTAATCTTTAATGGATTGGATCCAAGATATCTCTTTGAGAAAATCAGCGAGAGAAGTAAAGAGGGTGAATTTGTCGTTGACTTTTTCATTGGAAGTGATAGTTTGAAGCATTGAAGACGAAGAGTTTAAGTGTTTGGATATATTTTGTAGATATACATGGAACTTATGTCTATGAATCTATGGCTTTTGAATTTTGATACAATTTGTTGAGGAAGTTACAGAGACAAGGTTGTCCCTGGGTAGGCAAGAGTGTGGCCGCCCAAAGCTAAATATACATAGAGAGTCTAATTTTAGTGTAATTTATGATTTTACAGTAGATATTTTTTGAAAGAACTCATGTTTGAGCGAAGAGGAAGAAGATGAATTTTGAAGAAAATAAATTATTTCAATATAATCGATATTTTATAGGGATTCATATCTATTATTTTGCTTAGGGCCTATTAATTGTCAAGAAGAATTAAAAATAAGAACTCAAAAGTAATAGAACGATTGTATTTTGTTGCATAAACAGTGTGAACAAGATCTCTTTATATAGGGAGAAAGATGATTGATAATAATTATAACTATTGAAGAATCATAATCTTTGGCCTTTCAACTACAATGAAAAAATTCAACTCTTCACTTATTTTATGAATCTAGACTCAAACATGATTTTATTTATTATTTATATTATATTAATCATCTCTAACTCATACTAAAAGTCTCAATAACTTACATTGCTCCTTAAAACTTTTGATATTCAGTCCAAGTAAGTCTCTAAACTTTTTAAACTATCTTTTATAAGGAGTTTGGTGTAAATATCGGTCAACTAAGTCATCAATCTCGACCAATTTAACTTAATCTGTTAACCTGAACAGAAAACCTTTAAAACGTTTGTTACTTGAAAGACTTTAGAAGCTCAAACTTTAAATCATATCGTATCTTATCAACTTTTCAAATTAAGGTTTTTATGAAGTTTAACATTTATGAATACTTATGCGCAAATGTAATTCATGATTATTTAAGACTTGTAATTTGAGTTTATAAAATTTGATGATCATATGTTTAAAGTCATTTTTAAAATATAGAGTAATCAATATTTTAATAGATCTTATTAAGTAACAATTTTTTAGGATAAGAAAATAATTTTCTATTAATTAAGTATAATGTAAATATTTATATTAGTAAATCAAATTAAACATATAAGAAGAATCACATAAATTATATCTAACATTGATAATAAAATTCAAATATTTGATTTAAATCTTTTTGATTTGCAGGAAATATCTTACAAAACTTATATAATATAATTTTTTTCTAATTTTAATACATAGATAATACTTCTAATAACTAACATTCACAAAAAGTCAACTGGGTTTATTTTGATTTAAAAAGACTTTATTTTTATAATTATTTATACACTCCAAATTAATTAATACCATATTATTATTAATTTAATTTATTTTTTCCTTTATTTGGTTCAATTATATATTCTTATATACATTTAAATAAAATAATAGTATAAAATTTTATATAAGTACAACATCTATTAATGTAGAGTAAATTTTTTTTAATTGTGTTGATTCGGCTCACACTTAAATGAGGCATACATAATAATTATTATATTTGAAATTTTTGTAAAGTCATATACTAACATTAATTTGGATCAAATGTTATATTCCAAATTAAGCATGTATAATGATATATTACATTTTTAAAATATTCTTTACCAACCATTAAAATAATTTTTTAATAGGAAAACTATTTTTGTCTATATGGCTTCTCATCCAATTAAATAATTTCAAAAGGCAAGATTCTTATAGATTTGCCATTTGTCATTTTCCTTCAAAATTAATAGTATTTATGATTATGATTATGATATGAGTTATGATTATGATGCTTATGATTTATGATAGTTTAATTTACTTATCAACATTGAATTTAATTTATTGAACTTGTTTTATACCAAACTGAATGCACTCTAGTATTTAGTACAAACAAATCAAAATGTCGTATGAATTTTAATATAATCATAAATCTAAATGAATTTACACGTAATATTTAAATATTATACTCCCTCCGAACCAATTTAGATGTCCCATTTACTTGGGCACGGTTATTAAAAATTGTGTGGGGTCCATTAAAAAGGGTAAATAGTGAAAGTAAGTAGTGAAGGGTAGTTGGGTAAGTAGGTATATGGGGGTATATTCGTAATTACTTGTGTAAACTAAGGATATTTAGGTAAAAAAAGATTGACAAAAATAAAAATGGAACAACTAAAAAGACTTTGCCAAATAAGAAAATGGGACAATTAAATTGGTTCGGAGGGAGTATAACATAACTTCTACTACTCGCTCTTAATCCGACTCATGATCATCCTTAAAAGATGATTAAGGTATGTTTGATTGAGGTTAAATTGTTCTATCAAAGTAAATGAGGCAAAAAGAAAATCTAGCAATTTGGTTAATGCAATATAAAAAGAAAAAAGAAAGGATGTAAAAGTAAGTTGGCAAAGTGCATGCATTGATAGTTGATGTGCAATAGACATGAACCCGAATCCCCACGTCTTGAATGTGAAAACTTGTTATACACTCATCACTTCACTTATGACTTATGAGAAGACAACTAATAATTACATATAACATTAATTGTTACTCTGTATTAGATTAGAGGTGTTTAAAATATATCTGACAATTTAATATTTATTTGACCATATAATTGAATTCGATTTAGTTCGACTTTAAAATATATTTAAAATTATATAAAAATTAATGTGGAAATAAAACTTGATTTTAAACCGATTCGAAACACCTGACGCGAAATTAATTTGATAATCCGAATAAACACCTCTACTTGCTATGTCAAAAAAATCCGAAGACAACTAATTAATTTGAAGCAAATTTAAATTGAATGAATTATAATGAAAAATATTGTAGTAATATGCATGATTTTTTCAGAGTTTTAGATCCGCCCAAGTTGTTAGTTTCACATGGCCTATATTTACTTTTAACAAATGACATTGACTATTTATCTATTTTAATGAGCGGATCCTCAACTAATGTTAATACTTGTCGTTCTGAATTAATTGTATTTTTTAGGGTGACATAAAATTTAGAAAAATTATTTTTAATGTCTTTTTGTCTATTTTATTTTTTTAAAATAATAGGGAAAAAAAGTATTAATGTGATGAATAAAAATAAAGTAGGAATAATATAAGAAATTAATGAATTTCTTTTAGCCAAAGATGGTTAAAGTTCTCAACCAAAAAAAGGTGATAAGCACAAGTTATTATGGAACAAGAGAAATATTTTTTTTTAGTTTTTAATTTTTTGTTATCTTTTTTATTGTGCCACTATTTTTTTATTGAATTATCCATTTTATCGTCACCCCTCTAAAATCCTCATAATATTCTTTATAGTGAATTTAGTGTCATTTATTAAACCATTTAGTAGCATAATAAAAATTATACTAAAGCTTTTTGCGACATAGGATCTAGTGACATTTTTCATAAATGCTATTATGGATTATAGTAACAATTACATATGCTACTAAAGGCCAAACAAAATGTCATTAAATCACTTTATAGTGGAACTGAAAAACCAACAATTATTACAGTAAAAATATTAATCAATAACATTTTTTAATACCACTAAATTCAATGTCGCAAAAAATTAAATTTATTATAGTGATAAAAATTTAAAATTCTCAACTCTCAAGCCTCGAGGCATGCAAATAAAAAGATCTCATTAGTAAATGTTGTACACAAGTTATCTAGGAGATAAAAAAATAAATTAAATATATGAATAAAAATTTAAAAAATTATAAATCTTGACAAAAAATTAATTTGGAGGTAATTCTCTAAGATAGACCGTATAAAGCAATGAATAATGATAGTAAGACATGCTTCCTTGGTCCGTTTGTCGTGTATACAAAAATCTTAAAAAAAAAAAAAAAAATTAAATGAGACAAACGAATAAATTGGAGTCGTTATTGTTGATATGAGAATTTGCGTTTTGGTATTTGATATAATCGTAAATGTTGGACACAAGTTGTTGATGGATGGAGGTTACTCCAACTAATTTGGTGCAATTTTACAATTAACCATCATCATCAACTATACGTATGAATTATCATATATTTGCTTTTTAATTTTATATATTGTGATAAGTAATAAGTATCATCAACTATAACCCTAATTCTACAATCCACTACTCACTAATTATGAAAATAAACAATCCAACTTGTGAATATGACCCTCGATTAGCATGTGCAAAGCGGTTTATCGTACAGGGCCCTATTATTAGAGGGACTATAAAATTTCACGTTTATACTTATTTGATTTATTGTTTCAATTACTGCGAACACATGTAACTATTTTACACGAAAGTAACTAAGTAACAAAGAGCCAAATATTATTAATGTAATCAATGGAGAAATTTTATCATATACTAGTATTTTGAATTTTTGTTCTTTAAATTGTAAGGATCTATAACATAAATTTTGCACCGAGGCCCCAAAATTACGAGTTGGCCCTGCTTGAGAATAAACCAACCTGAAATTAACACTACACGATATTTACAAAATAGAAATGGGTTTGACCCAAAATTAGTGAAAATTTGAAACAAATAAGTGATTTAATCGGGTAAACTTAATTTCAAAAATAAGTCTCTTTATGTCCGAGTCTAAGGTCATGTATGTTCACAGTTACTAACAGCGAACAACAAAATTGGTCAAAATTGTTTGTTCGTAGTTATTAACTGCGAACAAAAGAAAGACAATGTCAGAACGTTAAACGGGACAAAAAAATTGGAAATCATGTTTGTTCGCACTTAATAACTGCCAAAAAAACATGGTTTTCAATTTTTTTTGTCCTATCTAATGTTATGACATTGTATCTTTTTGTTCGTAGTTATTACAATTTTGACTAATTTTTTTGTTTGCTGTTAGTAACCGTGAGCATACCTAACCTTAGGCTCGGACATAGTGACACTTATTTCTGAAATTAAGTTTATCCAAAGCTTAATTTTTTATTTTTTTTGTTAAAATTACTTATTTGTTTCAAATTTTGTAAAATTATTTGCCCCATGGTTTTACGGGCCTAGATGACTAAAATGCATGTGATTATGATCATATGGGATGACATAAAAAATTCCTAATCAGTGATTTGTAAATCATCATAAAAAGACAAAAAAATAATAATAAAATAAATAAAACAAAAAAAGATAAATTAAAACAACAAAATTTTTACCCTATCAAATTCTGCCATATAAGAATGATTTGTTAAGCTCACAAACAACCATAAATTCAAGGATAAAAAGAAAAGTAGGCCCTATCCCTAGAACTAGCCCTAGAGCACGTGATGGGTGAACCATTAGTTTCCTTCTAGAAGAAATAGTATCTTTTTCATCATTTGGATTATTTCCAAGTGGAGTATAGTTTTTGTATATTGATAGCCTCATATTCATATAATTATAAGAAGAGCCAACAAAAGTAACGGCAATGCATCAAAGTTGATAGCTTTAGAGAGATTGAAGTAGTTTTCATCTACAACAACTCCATTGTCCTTTTGCTTTTTATCTTACTCCAACCTCAACTTAGTGCTTTCCAACAAATTCAACCAAAATTTATTCATGTATAGTTCACTGTCATTGTAGGATTTGATGTCCATTTGCAAAAGCAAGATTTCCCCTCCCAAAAAAAGCAATAATTGAAAAAAGTAGAATATAGAGAAGGAAAAAGATAATAAATTGAACAAAATAAATACTCCGTTCTAATTTACTGAAAATAGAATATTTACTTTTTTTTACGTTGTCTAATGTATTTATTCAATACTTAATATTTTTTATTATACATAAGAAACATTATAAAAGTGGATATTAATAGTCTTTACATTGAGATGAATCAAACAAGATCTCACTTATTTAATTAAGAATAAAATACAAATTAAGAATAATAAGTAAATAATATCAAAAAATAAATATCTCATTTGTAGTGAATAGGAGGGAATATTATTCACATATCCATTTGGTTGCTACGCAAATTTGTGTATTTATAGAAAGTTTTAACTAACATTTCATGTTCCCATTCGCAGGGTTGGAAGCACATAATTGGCTATGGAGTTATTTGACTTCACTTGATTTTTTCCATACTTAAAAATTTAAGTATATTTAATAAGGTATGATAAAAGAAACTAAGATTATTGTATTATATCAATTTGACATAAAAAAATAACTGAGAAAAGTATATAATATTAATAGTACATATAATTATAATGCCATTTATCAATTAATTTGAACGAGTAATAATGTTTTATAAGCTATAACTTTTTTTACAATGAGCGGGATATACTGGGTAGGATGGTGATGATGAAGCTATCACTTTTTTGGTATTGAATAGATTATGGTTTGTGGCAAATACAGATGACTACTTTTCTAAAAACATGGCCAAAATTTAAATTCTTAGTCAAATGATAATTATTTGATTTTTTAAGTTTCATATAAATTGCTAACTGTACATAAAGTGATAAATTAAATGGTGTCCGTTTAAAATTTGTTATAGTAACTTTTTGAACCCACTTAATGTAATATCAAAATTAGCCGGTGGTCATTTGCACCTTGAATTTCAACAATAAAAATATTCTACAATTTCCATTAAATAAACGAATTTGTAATGAAAATGACCAATTATTTCTCCATGTTTTCTTTACAAATGCTAAAATTTCACTATTTGGATTCACATTGCTAGATACTATTTACTTCCAAATAGTAAACAAAAAGAAAATGTTTTTTGTATGGAGATGCTAAATTAATCAAGAGAATAACACAAACATTAGCATGTCAACATTTGAAACACCCACATTTGATTTTCACTCCAATTAGACTACAACTAGCTGAATCATTCTTCATCAAAGAAGTTGCCATTCGTCCTCTTGCATACCGTCATCATTGTTCGAATGCAGCATGTCATAAGAATTATCTTCTCGAATTTGATCGCCATTGCTAGTCATATCACATTGGTTGGATGTCCTAGGAGTGCTCCAATTATGTGTCACAGTAAATAGCAGAGCACCATTTGATTCATCGGCTAGTTTTGAGGCTCGTGAACAGAAATCATCAAAACTATCCGACAATTTAGAAAGAAAAAGAAAGGTAAGCATGTAGTACTAATGCATCCCCTTTCAACCGATGCCACACATCCACTCCTCGAGGCTCATAGTAGTTGCACCCATAACACATCACACAAGCTCACAAGCATGCACATTTAAGTCATGAATTGTCCTAATTCATTTATTTTACACATTATTGTGAGAGACGGTCTCTTCGAGAGACGCATTAGATATATGGGCTAAAAAGCCCAACTAATACAAATTGAAAAGAAACTAAGGACGTGAGCTTCTTGTTTTGAAGTCGTCTCTTTGAGAGACGGTCTCTCATAAGAGTAGTAATTTTATTTTATTGGTGGCCAAAATGGAACTTGGTGTTTGGCTTAGATGACAATAGGGTGATTATTAATAAACTGTCCTAAATATTCACACTGTAGGTGGCCAGTCCAGCAACAAGATGGAACTCATTTTGGTGATTAGTTCTGCACAAGGAATAAAAATGAGGCCGGTCTGTTTTGACGGCCACTCTAAGGATTTTGAGTTTACTGTTCCAGAAAACCCCGTTATGTGCATGCTTGTCAGGAGTAGATTAACAGCCATTGAAAACACTGATTAACAGCCATTGTAAGCTGTTTTCAAATATATTAGCCATTAAAATCTTTTCTTTAACATGTCGTCACAATAGCGGTAACGGCCGCAATGGCACAAACGTGTTAAGACTTTTTAGTCTCAGAAACAATCTTATATAAGTACGAAATAGTTTTTGCCTCAGAAACAACCAGGCCTCTAAAGCTAGGAATGAAAAGGGATTTTTTTTTTTGGTTCAGTAGTTAACTCTAAAAGCAAAAGGCCCACAAAAAATAACACTACCATAAAATAGCCAGAGAAGTCAGGACCATATATCTGAGTACCTTTGTCTCTGCAGTAAAATCCAATTGCCAATGAAGGGTCGATAGATTCCAAAGGAATGTGCTGGATCACACTTGTGCAAGTGGAGTAAATTAGTAATAAAATCAAGAAGAACAAAACAAAGGATATATACATTAACGGAAATCTTAATTGCTATGAAATGATGAAGTATCTACCTAAGCTTCATCCTTCATAATACAAGCCACCTGAAATGCAATTCAAAAGCGGTTTGCAAGGGGTTAATGAACTTAATTTCCACGACAATAGGAAAAATGTGAACTGCCAAAAATACTCTTTTTTCTGTTCAAAACTGAAAACCATGAAAGAAAAAGGCCAGAAACGCAAAGAGAAACTCAGCTGCAATAAATCGCTCAATCTAAAATGAATCCTGAACTGTGGAAATGAGAGGATTGGTAGTTTGATAAACTGAAATGCTTAAAGGAGACATCTCTTTTAAAGACGACGGAAGTATGGAAGATAGACGTTGAGCAAAGAGACTGTACTAAGTCATTAACTTATATACACATGACAGCCATTTACAGCTATTAAACATTTCCAAGAATAGTTGATTCAGCAAACTGTTCTCGACATCACATTATCATCATATTCATTCTTCAAAACTGGGTACTCCTGCAAGGCAATCTACTACTTTCCAGAACGAAGCAATATCTCTCATGTATCTCAAAAAAGGTTCATTACTTGTAATGTAGAATATCATCAACTTTCATCACAACAGTATATTTAACATTCTCTATTGCACATAATAATCTGCTATCTATCAGGACGTTACATTTTGATATTAGAACAATTCCCTACTATATTATGCTGTATTTGCCAAATCATTTTTGCTCATAGACAGATTCCATGTGACCAAATCACAGTTAATTTGCAGATTTCTATCATGTAAAACAGTATTTTTGATAAGGAAAAACTTCTATTGATGAGGAAATACGTCATACATATAGGATGAGGGATCCCAAGAAGCAAATAAAGATAGCTACACTATCACGTTCCAGTTACTTCTACATAAATCATCAAGAGAGCAATGGTTAAATAATTCATGTGTCTCAGCCTAAAGTGACGCCAAAAAGACCACCTCCCATAGCACCTCTACATGTAGAAATCGGTCACTAATATCCTATTCCTTTCTAATCATATAGACCATAAAATGGTAAAGGAAAAAATCACTCCCATCTTTTAAAGATCATTATCCCGTCCCAATCCACAATAATTACTCATAAGAAAATCTCCAATCCCCCCAAAATTGTTCTTATGCTCTTTGAAATAGAAAAGGAACAGAATACCCAGTTGACACTATAATCCTAAAAGAACTCTTGGAATCTTAACTTAAAATCAAACCCAAGGAAACAAACTTTATCATAGCTTTTATATAAGTTGACAAGATCAGAAAACCTTTGCATTATACTACCGGTACATGAGATGACTAATTAAAATATGTGAAACAAATTGTGCACAATCTAGGACAACAACATTGAATTCTCATCATCATAGCGAACAATCACCATCTATGCAGTTCTTTGTTAGCTAGCAATATCGACTTCGAATGAAAAATGCATGACCAAACATAATTTTCCTCAAAAACTTCTCGCCCGAATAGATCCAAATCTTGAATCTTCATAAAATGTTCAAGCTTATGTTCTATATGGACGATCAGGATTCAATTGGAAGATTCAAGCTTATAAAACTCAAGCTGCACTACAAAACTTATAAAAAGTTGTGTCGTAATCATTATAAAGTACAACTCAACCTACTCTTAACTCTCCAAACACTACTCATAAATATAGCACCTATGGTATGCAACATTTTTACAATTATAGAATCACATCAACCCAAAGAACCATTCTAGATAACATGAGAAACAATCAAAACAACAAATATTGTAAGGAGCATCTAAAAATAACACCCTTTATTTTTAGCATCAAAGATCAATCAACAGAGTTCAGCAATCAAGGGATATAATACGTCTCTCAACACAGGTCCTGTTTTACACTCTCTTGCTAAGGTTAATATACATGTGCCTTTCATTTTTTTTTTTTTGATATTTCATGATTTGGCACAATCAAAATTAAAACCCAAGGTATCGTATACTCCCTCTATCCCACGGACTTTACACTATTTTCTCATGAATTTTGCTACATTTCTATTTTTGGTATAGAGACTCATGACTCACCCTCTTTTTTAATTCTCATCCACACATTTAATTTACCTATTTATTTCATCCACATTTTTCTCCTTCTTCATAAAGTATACCTTTTTATTACTTTTTCTTCACTTCCTTTATTTGCACACAACCTATATTTGGGGCAAACTCTATAAGACCAAGAAAGTAAAATACCAATTTCTATGATGTCAAATATAATAAGTCGCTCATATTGCCAAACATCAAACAGACTAACTTGAAAAGGAAGGTAGTATCAAACAATCAAGGGAGAATTCAATGACACCTAAATAAAAAAGATTAAGTAATCCCATTATCTAATGCTCACCTGTAAGACAAATAGGCTTTTATGTTTGAATATTTTGCTAACGTATAATAATAGACATGTAATAAATGGACAATTAGATGTCACAACGCTCACATGAATACAAGAACAAGATATATAAGAGGAATTCTTATATTTCAAGAGAAGCTTTGTTCTTCTAAACTTACTTCGTTCGTATACCAATAAAACCATTTTTTGTAACCTTGGTGAACAAAAGAAAATTCCCAAAAATGCTATTGCTACTCGCTTCATTCCAAATTACTTTTACAACAACTTTGTAGCAGTGGGATGTTGCGACAAGGAGAGAGTAGAGGAAGAAAGTGAAAGGAGCCCTTCAAAGGTGGGGAGAAAAAGAGTAAAAGAAAATTTTTCCCAAGAGGAATATAGTGGACATTTAAACATCAATGTAGAACACCAAGAATGGAAAAAAAGACACCGATTCAAAAAGAAGGGAGCGTTATTGTATGAAAAAATTCATAATCGATAAGTTGACAACTGTTTAAGAACAAAAAAATTATTTGATTCTCTTTATCGAAGTACATGTCGAAATCTTTTTGATGCATCAAAGGTATTTACTATCTTATGGGATCTATTGTTTATCAAAGTACATGACAAGACCTTTCAGATTTATCAAAGTTACTTCAATCTTATGCAACCAGTTTCCATCGTCAATAATCATCTAGTGAACCCATCCAAATGAGAATAAATATGAGCTGTGGTAATTTTAGTACGAAACAACTCAACTATAACATTATAAAATTCCAATGCTATTGAAGTGGAACATAAATGAAAGAAAATTGAGCAATGTACACACTTTTTTTTTTCTTTTTCCTTTTTCTCTTGTAAAATGAGTACATGAATTGATGAAATACATACTAAATCAAGTTTTACATGTCATAAACAACTGAATGGAACGAAGAAAAAATTTGGAAAGAGAAAGTCTAGATACAATTTGGAAAGAAAAAGTTGTACATGAATATACACACTATACAAGCTTATTGTTAAACGACTTAATTTTCATGCAAAAAGAGCAGAAACTAATAAGCACTTGTCTTTCCACATTCTTGATTCTCCATGTAGCCTATCTGAATTGATGTTGCCTTAGTTCAAGAATGCATCAAGTGTCAAATGATCACAGTTAAAAGAAAATATTCATGGATGATGGTACGTAGCATCAATAAATTAGAGCTTAAGAAGTCTTTAAAAGATATTCAACCTAAAAATGCTAATAACCTAAAAATTTGTGCTCATATTAAGATAACAAAATCTTTTAAATACACCTTATAGTAACTCTTGCTCTCTATCAGCCCCCCTATGTTGCTCCCTCCAGAAGGGAGGTAGGGTTTGATTTGATTGATGCGACTAATTAGGAATACAATTAGCAATTACTAATGTAATTCACTTGCTCCAACTAAGTTTTCCACCCAACTCTCTCTCTCTCTCTCTCTGATGATAAGAGAGATAAATCAATGAAATCCATGTCAGTTGATTAGCTATTAATTAACCTCGTCAGTTTATTTATGCTCTAATTCTTTCCTCATAAACTGATAATTCTAAATTTCGATCTAGAATTTCACTCTAAATCCTAGATCAGAGCTGTGTATTGTCACCCAAACACAACTCTAGCAATTCCACTGACGAGAATTTCTTGGAGATGAGAACTGCACTAAACTGTAAGGGTTTGAAAAAAGAAACAGTGTTTTGCCTCAAAACTCCAAGATACTTTACAATTTAGTTTCCTAAAGCAAAGATCATGACAATCGACTCCTTACCTAAAATACCTCGCTGCAGTAAACAGTTAAATAAATGTAAGAAATGGTATTCTAGTGTACATTTACCGGCTGTACATCATGTGGATCCAGGTAGAACGCATTTTCATCTTGCACGCCAATGATGTAAGTTGAAACGCCAGGTTTCCCACCTAAGATTCCAATACTTTGAGGAAATGTAAAAGTAGCCCCAATAAAGGAACATACCTGGTAGCAACATTATATCAACACAATAACATCCAAATAAATCTAAAAATTGCAAATATGATCAAGGACTTGCATGTGATTTTTATTCGGAGAAGGCATATAACAATGTAGACGGGGACATACTAGTGTGATTTATGGCAAAGAAATGCATGCCTAATAAGTATATTAATATATTCCAAGATATGCATAAAGATATTCAAACCAATGTAAGGAGTAAATGAAGATTCAATATAACAAGACCTATAAATAGGGAAGCCCATGGCCCATGTTGTTCAGCGGACGAAAGTAGATATGGGGTTGAGATAGACATTATAATCGGAAGGTTTTAAAAATAACTCAAACTAAGATCATTTTGGCACGATGATTATAGCATAGGTCCTAGTTGTTGTAAAGTTCATACACAAGAGCTCCTTTCAAGTGAATGTTTCAGGTTGATATTAATCAAGATTTTATTCATAGCATTAGTGCGTGGCTAAAATGTAAGGTAGTAAAAGATCAAACTAAGGTTAAAGGGAAATTTCTATTGTGTTGTGGTACCCTTGAGATGCATATGTTAAGAGTTAACATGTCATCCATTAAGGATAGAATTTGAGATGAAGACATAAGTAAGATATTGAAGTCACATATATCAAAGATAAAATGAGATAAAATTGATTCGTTTGGTTTGGTCATATGTAAAGAAGACCAAAAAACGCACGAGTTAGAAAAATAAAAAGCTGGAACTTTGAGGTGCTTAAAAAAAGAAGGGGTAGGCATGCTTCGAATAATGGAGTGGAGAATGAAATGAATTGAAATTTATAGGAACATAAAACAATGGGAATATATGACAATACATAGGATCGAATGGTCATGGAGAATATGTGGATGATCATTGGAATTGATACTCTCCTCAATCGTAAATTAGTATTAAGAAATTAGGTCAAAGTATAATAATTGATTACGGTTTTGACATTGTTGTTTCTCCTTTTGCCTATTTGGAGAGGACAAAAGATTTAAAGTTCATTAGTTTCGATTATAATGGATTATCAAATTATGTGCATTTCATATTTATGTGAAGTTGCAATGATATTTTACTAAGATACAATCACAAACAACCTTATTATTATCATAGGGATAAAGTTGAGTACATGAAACTCCCTGGCTCCCTGCCTAATGAGAGCCCAAATGGGAGCTACATAATGACACTAGGTTAATTGAATGTTGTTTTTCCTCTTTCTCTTTTTCTTTATCACGTTATATTATCCAAGCTGATTGGTTTATTATCCTTTCTCTCCCTTTATCTACATCTAAATGATTCCAACATAAGTTCCTTTTATCTCTTTTGTTTGACATTTGCCATTTAATTTTCTTTTGGACCTAGCTTAATTATTTTATTTTAAATTTTGTAAATTATATAAGAATAACCAGTTGGGCGTTTAAAACCAGATGCAAGTTTGTCTAATTTTATAGTCAAGACTCAAGAATATTGGAGAAAAACATCAAGAAGAAAACACAAGTGTTTATGCACTAGAAATAACTGTGAATTGCAGCAAGTTATGAGTGATTGACGACAGATGGGATTGCTTTAGGGAAAGTATTTTAGATGACTGTAACAGCAACTTAGTGTTGGCTAATATTAATAATATATTTTTTTTTTGAAGTGACCTATTGATAAATAATTAATGACTACAACATTAAAAGATATGCAATATCCCTACACAAACATCACCAACAACCATTCCAAAACAACCATATAACACAAGCCAAAAATAGAATTGGAGAACAGGAAATAATTACCATACGAGTAAAAATTGCATATCATTCAATTTTTAGAGTAAATTTCAGAAAATGGAATTCCTTTAACACGAGGAAAGGAACCGAAAGACTATATCATGATATACTTTTTCCTCTTCGCGCTCTCCATAAAAACCAAAAAACATTCAAAAGTATGGAACGAAAGAAAGGACTACAACTACAGAATGAAGAAAGGAATACATAACCAACCTGGGGTTAAGCTTATCAAGTCCAAGAACCAGAGGAACCAGCAAGAGAATGGCCGTCCAACCAGCTGCACCACCTGAATGCTCAAGACAGCAGCTATATACATCTTCTATACAAACACAGGTGCCCCACCGCGTTCACCATCTTCATCACCCGAAACAATATAGATAGCCATTGGAATGATTTATTCAATTTAACTTTATCAACACGGGCCAGAGTTTCCCAAGCACAACATGTGGCATAAGGTCCAACCCATGACCCAGCAGCTAGACCATAACCCTTCCCAGCTTCTAGAAGCTTATGGATTGAAAAAGCTGAAGCTTCAGAATCAGCAAACTCGTGAAGAATTTCAAGATACCCTTGTTCAATTTGCTGTAATGAATGAATTTACCATTATAGCGCATACCAACTTTATTTATGATTTAACAGACATATCATCTTTACAATATCAATTCTATTTAATTTCTCTGTAATTCTTTGTTTCGTAGAAATGCAAGCAACAACACAATTCCTCATAAGTTTAATAGAAAATATCTTATCAGATAAAGAATAACGGAAAAGACAGTCAGATGAATACACCATAGTCACAGTTCTTCTCCAAGATCTCCCTAAACGATGAACAATTAGTGCCTGCATAATTTAACACTTAATATGATCAAAAATCCACAAATTTCTACAAATTACCAACCCAAAAAGTTTACTAATTATTTTAACAACAAATTCTATCAACGCACTTGAGCAAGAAGCATTTGACTGCTCCGAAGCATACATCCCCAATTAACGTCACTAGTATACTTCGAATCCCCAATGGGATCAAACCCTAAAAAACAAACATAATAATTCATCTCAAAACTTTCAAAATTTATAAATTACAACACACAAATGCAAAAAACATATAACCTTTTCTATAAGTCATCAAAATCCTGGATGAAAAATCCTCAACAAAAGCAGCAAATCCACTGCTAGAAACAGGATCACCACCAATAGCATCAAGTTTAAAACAAACACCGAGCAACCAGATATCAGGTAAAGGTAATAACATTCGACTTACTAAACCCGAACATATGCTCTTTAATCCTCCACATAGTTCCGCTTGTCATGCTTCTCTTTACAACAGCCGCCCATCCATTCCTACTAGTACGATAAATCTTAGCTTACTTCCAATGACCTTCCTCGGCGAACTGGAATTTGGATTCAGCCCTAATTCACCACGGGTTTCAAAAATTAAGACACTGGAAACGAAAAATCCAGACAAAAATGAAGAAGCCCTAGCTGATGATGATGATCATTTGCGATCGGAAGGATTTGGAGAAATTCGTTTTAAATTAGTGGGAATCGAAAATAGAACTAGCAATCGATTATACCGTTGAATAATGATTTTATTTAAAAATTTTGATTTGATTTGATTTAATTTTAATGTTAGACAATTAAAAAAAATGAAATTGGAATATAAATTAATTTAAATACAGTTAAAATAAAAAATTTATAACTTCTCAAATTATATCATTTTTGAATTATTATAAATTTTTAAGGAATTTAGTTATTTGAGCAAAATTCAATATTACTATTTTTTGTTGTGTTAGACTAATTAGACTAATACAAAAAAAACAAAATACAACACACTATACCTTTGACATGTGTAAGTCTTGTTTTCACTCAAGAGGTGTTTGGCAATAAGGCCCCGAATTTTCTCCATGGCATAATTTCCACTTTATTCTTCTTTCTAGTTACTTTTCTTTAAGTCTAGTCTTTAATTTAAAATAATTTATTATGATATTATTTGTGATTTATTATAACTATCTCTTTTATGCTTTATAATGTGATTTAAAATGTGCGCAAGTTATTATTATTATTATTATTATTATTATTATTATTATTATTATTATTATTATTATTATTATTATTACTATTACTAGTATTATTATTATTGTTGTTGTTGTTGTTGTTGAGTTAATATATTATTTTAATTAAATTTATGTACTACTATTATATGTCCTAGGTTATTTATCTATTTTTTTGACCAACTTGTAGTAATAAGTTTTAAATTAGGAGGACTATATTTTTTTTAATACATTATTATCATGATAGGCTTGTAAAATTAGTATTAATTAGGTTAATTAATTCTAATTCATGCTTAATTATTTGGTACATTCTAGAATGGAATGAATGCATGAACATCCTTCAAATCTTTTCATTTTCTTTTCCTCAAGTTGATTGAACTCTCTAATGCTCATAATTTTTAGCCATTATGAGAAGTCTTTTGGGATGGTTTTTCCTCTCCTATAAATACTAGCCTATTGTTATGTAATTTTTCATTCATTCATAAACTAGCTCATAAATTTTCTTTCTCTCATTCTTTTCTCTCAAAAAAAAGAACATAACAAAATACTTGCTTTATTTTTCTTCAAGCACCAAAATATTATTATATTTTTGGGCTACTTTTGAAGACTTATTTTGAATTATTCAAGCTTACTTCAAGGAGTTTATTTTACAAATTATTTGGGAGATTTTCTTGGAGTTTTCTTTAATCTTCTAAAGATTATTACTTTCCTCCATTATCTAGGTAACTAGATTTTTCCTCACTTAGTTTCTTAATTAAACATAGAAGTCTTGTTTAGAATTAATTAAAATTTAAATTAATTAATTCGGTTTTATATTGTAAATTTTGCTTTAATTATTTTCGTGCATATATTATTGTTATTTTAATTTTCTATGATGTGTTATAACATAGATTTAATTTAGGATTGGTTAAAATTAATTTTCATGATTTGAATAATTTTATTTTAAATTATTATGAAAATCTGGAAAAATCTGCACTTTTTATTTGATAGTAATTTGGCTGTAATTTATTGATTTTAATTTATTTTCACATTATTTTAACACTAAAATATGTTATAATCAGTAGGTAATAGTGTAAATTAATTTTGGTTAATTCGGGCCAATTAATCTAATTAAAATGGAATTTCTAGTAATTATTCAACTATTGCGATTAATTGACAGTTTATTTCCAGAATTTATTTTATTATTAGTTAGCCACGTAAATTATTTAAATTTGAGTCTGAAATTAAGTTTTATCATTAATTTAAGTCTAATAATTATTTTAGTAAATTTATTTAATATAATTTGTCTAGTTTCATTTTGGTTAATTAAATTAACTAACTTATGAGTAAAGTGTTCAGCGAATTAGATAAAAGGTTAAAATCTAAATTCATGTGATCTAATTCATTATCTATTTAGTTGGTAATTATTTAATATTTAATTTAATGAATTTGGGTTTAATTTTACAAAATTATTACTTAATAATGGCTTAAACTAGTAAATTTAAATTTTGTGAATTAATTAAGGTTAAGAGGAATTAAAATCTGATTTAATTTATTAATTCATTAATTTTGGTCATGTACCTAATTGCTTGGTTATGTGTTAATTTCATGTACTGCTTATTTATTTTAATTAGATAGTTTCTGACCATTTTTTGTTAAAGTTATGTAAATAGAGAACTTGACTTTGGCATTAACCTTGACCATGACCATTGACTTTTGTTGACTATTATAATGGTTATGTGATTTTATTGTGATGGTTTATAAAACTGTTTTGTTGCTTGTCGACAAGTTTATACTTAAGAATAAAATAACGTTGTCTGTAGTATATTCTTGTCAAGAGTTGTTGTAAGGTGTATTCTTGATTAAGTTCGGATTATCCTTATTCCAAACTCAGACATTACAACTTAAACTGTATGATTTTGATCTTGATTGGTTTTGTACTATTCTCTAGGAGTTTTGGTATTTTGGAAATGGTCATTGTGACTTTTGGGTTCTTAAGGTTAAATCCATAGTGGTTCCTTATGAATGTTGGTTTTGTTGTTATTTGGAAATCGTTGGGTAAGTCCATAGTGGTTCCTTCGATTGGACAACACATCTATAGTAGATTAGTTTTAGATTTAGTTGTTGTTCTCGTTATGCTGGATCTTCGGAAAACGAGAGAGATTGGCCATTCTTAGACAGGGTTATATCATTGTGGTTGACCCGAGGTTCGCCCTGACTTTATCTAGGCTTAGTGGGCCGCGAATTTGTTCACTGCGTCCGTTCCAAGTACGACTTGAAAATATTGTTAACTTAACTTTGTTAAATTGTTTTGGAGAAGTTATCATTGGTTTTAATTGATTTGGTTATCCTACTTTGGTATTAGTTGAATTGATCAACATTATTTGACTCTATCGGTTTGGCTTGTATGGTTGGAGCGTTGTTAATTGATTTGAATTTTAATTAAGCCTCGCATTAGTCCTTTGTTTAAATTTGAACCTTGGTGTTAAGGACAGTCTAGTTACTGGCCACTAAGTGGTAATTTGCTGTTTAGTTGTTGCAGGTGATGATTGAATTCACTCAGAGCGACTGGGGAATAAGACTAAGAGAGTGTAGGGTTACCTAGAACATTAAGTTGAAGTTTAGATGTTTTATTTTTTTTATTTATGGGAATGTTTTACTCCTGGATTATTATGTAATGACTTTTTATTTAGTTTATTCGAAGTTAAATTTTTTTCCGAAAGTTTAGTGACCCAACTTAGTGTATTGTTTCCGCCAATACACCCTATATTAAGACGGGTCATTACAAGGCATAAGAAATTTGAGACTTGGAGATGTAATTTGATTGAAAGTTGGCAAATTATTTTATATGGTTAAAATAAATTCCCTCCTATAACCATTTTTAAAACAAACAAATTCTTTTTCATATTTAATGTCCTCTTACCAAACCCCCCTTAAAAGAACAAAACCGTTATTATAAGAAAAAATTATCGAAAAATAATCTAATATTTTACTCATCTGCTATGAATAATCCTACCTTTAGATTAATGTCTAATAATTCAACCTTTGCTATGTTTTTTCGGACAGCTCTAAAAGAAGATTATAAGGTGTCACATGTTGTGCACATAAATCGTATTAATTGATGTTTGTAAAATTAAATTGTTAGTTGTTAAAGCTGTTAGTTTGTTAGTGTTGTATTTGACGGAAAAGTTAGTTAATGTTAGTTACAACTAATTAATATATGTGTTCCTTAACTTGTGTAGAGAATTAATCCATGAGTAATGAGATTTCATTCCTTCCAAGTCATCTCTCCTCTATCTCTAACCGTCTTCTAATTCCCTTTCCCATCTCTATTATTGCTTCCCTCTTCTTTTCTTGTTTTTCTTTTCGTTCTTGTCTTTTTCTCTTTTGTTTTGTCTACAAGAATGTGCACACTAGATTGCAACCACCTATTGTTTCTTTGGTATCAGAGCTAGACTCAAAGCGGGTGACTTGTGGCATGGGTGACTTGAAAGAGCCAGTTATGACCCAATATAACCGTGACCCAACAAGAACATTGGCCTTATGGGAAGTCGATTGTTATGGTTAATTGCAAGGTATGAGACTTGTCATACATCGATTATGTATGCAATTGGTGTGGAGTTTATATAAAATTGGACTCTCTCGTCTAATACACTAGTCTTTTAGTGATATCTCGTGTTTGTCCTATAACAATAGTGTACCTAGTGACCTAAACCACCACAACTCCACTCCTCTTCTTGCCCATAAGGTATGGTGAAAGCAAATATATATTTGAAATGAGATTATTAGAAAATAATCAATAAGAAAATTATTCAAAACAGATGAGTTGAATGTTGGATTATTTTCTTCAATTTTTCCTTTTTATAATAATTTTAGATTTGATTTTAACACATTCTCACTTGCTGTAGCCCTCTAATAATAATAATAATACTTATAAAATAATAATAATAATAATAATAATAATAATAATAATAATAATAATAATAATAATAATAATAATAATGAAAAATTACCCAGAATAATCCAACCTATTGTCCATTTGCTGTGAATAATTCTTACTATTGATTATTTCTAAATAATCTAATTTTGTATATTCTTTACTGATAGCACCCCTTTTCACATTTTAACCGACTAATGTAGACCTAGTGTAACAACCCGACTTACAGTTGACTGAGTAAACAGGGTCATCACGAGGTTCATTCCCCAAGAAACTGAAATCACACTTCCAAAACCATAGTAAAGGGTTCACCAGCTCTTTAACGTAACTAATTTAGCTATAACTCAAAACAAACATCTAACTAAAACAAAGGATATTCATACAATTCTCTACAAGTCCAATGTAACCAACATAGCCAAAACAAATTTACATTTATCCAGAATTCTAATACAAAACTACAAATTCCCAAGTGCTCAGCTCAATATACATCCTTGGAACCTCTAATCACCTTCGCTAATCCATTAATCCCGACTGCTTCCGTTCTGTAGACAAACCAAAAGTTGGAAACAACAGAAGGTCAGATTAAACTGAATGAGAAGTAACAATCCAAAACAATAAAACACAGTAACTCAAATCATAGGTTTAAAAGCAACATCAGTTTTCCTAGATCTATGTGCGCACAAGGAGTCTAGTTGAGAGGAACATCCATAGCTCTAAGGCTATGTCACTCTCGGGTGAAGCTAGTCAATATCTGAATGACAATTCGCTTCAAAAACAGGGAGTAGGAAACAATGTTCCTCAACTCCGTCAATGACCAGCTCGCAAGCCCGATCCATTGACCATATCATAATATCAACATAAGCAATCACAACAACATTTGTCTCATTCAATTTTCAATTTCAAAAGAACTTTGGTAAAACGATTTTACACGAAAAGTAGTCTGGCCAGACCCTTTAAGGGACTGCTACTATTCACCAACAAGATGTTTCAAAGAGTCGTGATCGATTCGCAGCTATCAACTAGAAGGGTTCCTCGATGACGTCGTCTCCTAAAGCATAACAAACATAACATCACAACAAAGCGTTCGATACTACAAACTAGGTTCATATAGCTCATTGTATCTCCTCCTAAGACCGCATCTTAGTTCCATCTTCTATCCAAGAAACCAATCAAGAATAACAAACTATCCAAAAAGAAGAACACAGTTAATTTATCCATTCAACTAATAATTTCCACACAAACCCTAGATACTCTCAAGAACAACCAATCGTATATAATCAAGGTTATATCCAACACTTACATTTACCCAGCTATTCGATTAATAACAACAACAAGATTTATCCACCATTAGTAATTTCACAAGAATCTCCTAATATTCAAGAACGTCAAGTTTCCATAATCTTTCCACATCCAATCATCCTATCGATATTCTAATCTTCGTAAATTTCATACTAATTAATTATTCCAACAAATTGTTTCAATATTTCACAATCTACCATTTATTCATCATAAAACCCAAATTATATTTGATTTAGAATTCTTCCCCAAAACTCCTCAATCTCAATCTCTTATAATCACATATCAATCATCACATAACTCACTAACAACACATTTTCCATGAATTTCCAATTTAATGACTCATCTACTAACTCATACACATTCCAAAATTCAACAACATTTAGGGTTTAATACATAAATGAAAGATTATACAAGGGAAAGTGTATTAATAAGAGCACAATTATTAAGGGAAAACAAGGAAAGAAATCAAGAAGGAATATCTTCTGTTTGCAGCAGCAAGAAACGGAACAATTTCAGGTTCAATGTTCTCTTTTCGGCTTGAATTTGATGTTTAATCAACAGGACCAAAACGCACTCAATCCTTCCCCAAATCGACAGAATTTAAGTCAAGGGGGAAGATTTCGGCTGCTTCTACACTTATGGTGGTTCGAAATCAGAGAAAAGCTAAAGAGATTGTTGAAGTAATGTGTCGAAAATCAAAGAAAGAATCGAGTAGATTATACCTGATTAGCTTTAGTTCGTTACTCTTCAAAAACATTCAAGGGAAGGATTACGTTTCTTGAAGAACCAAGAGCGAAATCAGATAAAGAAATAGGGAAGATGATGAAAATCGAATGGTGTTTTGTGTTCGAATGGTTTTAGGAAGAGCAAATAGTTGGTTTTTCTGGTTTGATTTTTCTTTTGTGTTGAAGATGATGATGAATAGTGAGATGCGTGATTTTATTTTTTTTTCTTTTTATAATATTATTTTTTTTAAAGAAAAGGAAAAGAAGAGAAGTTAAATTAAGAATATTTTATGTCATGTGTATTTAAGATCATTCTCTCGCTGATTACTCGTCTTAAAATATTAATTTTCCCGAATGCTACACCTAGTAGCCGTTACACTCACTTCTTCTTCCCCTTATGTTTTATTTGGTTGTTCTAACTTTACTCCTCTTAGATGGTAAGTGCTTAAAATAGTAGATTAAAATGTGAAAATTAGTGCTGTCAGCAAATAATATACAAAGGATGAATAATTTTGAAATAATCAATTATTTATAGCAAATATACAATAAGTGAGATTATTCTGGACATTTCCAAAACGTTAAGAATTTATGTACATCGGCGATTATTCTCAAAATTGGGCTCTCTGGAGTATTAATACTCTTTCCACCGTCTTTCGCAGCAGTCAGCAGAGGTATGCCTGCTTATCTTTAATCTGATTTTGTATTATGATCCATTAATTGTTTGTTACAAGCATTATTTATAATTTTGCAGTTGTGATTCTATGAATTTGTTCTTCGTTTTTTATATTTAGTTTTATTTTTATGAATTCCCAGGTTTCATAAGCGAGCAATAATTTCATTTTTGGATAGAATATTGAAAATTTTCAAGCATAATAAAATCGCTAAAGGTCGTGTTTGAACCAAGTTCTTGCTACAAAGTTTGGAAAATCATTCTCTAATTATCAATCTTAACTACTGCTAAAACAATAGTAAAATTGGCTTAAATTCAAATTTCAAATTTTTTCATCTGACAAACACTAAATTTGAATAAGTTTTAGATTTTCAAATGCAATTATAGTTTCCAATATAGCATAATGAAGCTAGAAATCCTATCCTGTGTGGTTATTAGTTCCTCATTTAAATGTTTTCTAGGAAAAAGGAATAGCTAGATATCCTGTACATTAAAAGGGTTTGTTAATTGTTGATTTTTGGGTTGTATCTGTAGAAGAAGATGCCTTAGAATTATGTTTAACAAAGTAGATTATTAGATTTGTAGGATTGTTATAGTTGAAATCGACCGAGTTTCAACTAACATTTACTTAATAGCTATAACCTAATCTCATGCATAACAATATATGAATCTAAAAGATGTTTTAACATTTGATGCGTAACTTGATTGGTTAGAAGGGAATGAACATTTTAATGATATCTGTTCCAAGTTCCAAGTGTAGCACCTCTGATCTGTCCACCTACACCGAAATGATCCTACTTGTGCTAGTATAAATTTAGAAATCACAAAATTTCTTAGGATAAATTACCAGGAATAATACGATTTTTCAACTTTTGACTAAACATGAACAATACCAACTTAAAAGGGTGTTTTCCTAGAAAATCCTAACATGTTAAAAATTAAACTATAGGTGATTATAAGACAAAAATATTTGGTAAATTGGTTAATAAATTAAAGTTGGTATTATTTTAGGAAAATACCCACTAAGTTGGTATTATTTATGGTTAATTAATAGTTGGTATTATTGTAGAGAAATTATCAAAAGGTTGTATTATTCACGGTAATTTTTCCAATTTCTTATTAGTAGACAAGGAATTTTCTGTTGTTATTTATGTTGTTAATGCATTAACCCTAATCACTTTGATATGTGAAAAGTACTAGCTCAATCTCAACCAGAAAACCTTACTACTTATATGATGTTAGGGTAGTCCTATCAGGATTCCTACTTTCAAGTCCAATTCAAATGTGTGACCTTTTAGGAATCAAATACTTCAGTTGTAGTCTAGTCTAATTGCCCCAACGACATGGTGTATTAATGTGTATTTTCTAGTAAGTAAATATTAATGTGTGGCATTTTTAGCGTATTGCGAATTCAAAAGCAAATTGACCGTCGAATTATGTGACACTGCTTTGAGATATAATTTGAAATTGTAAAAATGAATAATGTTTATTGTGGCCCAGGTAGTTTTGTTCGTGAGTTCTCCGTATGAAGCCGTTGTGTCAATGGCGTAATCCTGCTGCTGCTAGTTAACTCTAGCCATGAGATTCTGGTCGGTGACTTACTGAGATGTTGCGTTTTCTTTGGAAGCACTGTACTGCTACTGCTATTGTTTCAAGATGCAGAAGCTTTAGCAGTGTAGTTGATCGTTGCAATGGCAGCTCATCATTCGTTGTCATGAGCTGTGGGGATGGTAGTCAAGGAGCTCTAGGCTTGCCGTCCTCCCTCTTTGGTGTTGGGGCAGATGCTTATGAACCAACTATAGTGCCTGGCCTTCCATCTGATATTGTAAGAGTAAGTGCTGGACATTTTCACTCTCTTGCCGTGACATCTGAAGGGGAATTATGGGCTTGGGGAAGAAATGTTGAAGGTCAACTTGGTAGAGGTCTACTTGAACCAAGGTTTATCATGCTATCTTTTTGTTTTTTTCATCATTTCATCTATGCCTAAGATCATTAATTAGTTTCACTTTTTCCAAATGCTTACTAGAAACTCCTGATTGCTCATCATTTTTTCCTGAGTGAGATGATCAATTCATCTATGGTTAGTCTTGCTTTGCTCCTTTGCTCAAATGTTAGGTCTAAAATGCCCTCCTTTGGCGCCCCTAAAAGAGACGCTTTACAAAAACCGATTCGCTTAGTCTGGGCTCAGCGAGATAAGTAAGACACATGCTTTTTTGCGCTTTTTTGTGCCTTATGCTTTTGGGGTGGGGGTGGGGGGAGGGTGCTTTTGTAGCTTTATGTTTCTCGTTGTTGGATTATGTTGCAGAAAAATGTTGTCAGTGTCACATGATTCGCTAGTCACCTTGAGAATTGTGAATCAAAAAAAGCGAACTATGGTCGTTTTCAGGCTATTTGGAGCCATATTGAGCGAATCGTAAATTCAAAAGACGAACTAACGAGTGAATCTATGTTTCACTAGTCCACATGCATCCCAATTTCACCAATTAAAAAACGTGGAATGTATTTCTTTGTCTTGATCTATCATGCTCATATCAAATATGTATGAGTACCTGAGAGAACAGTTTGTTGGGTTGGGTTCAATACTGAAGATACATTGTATATTTTCATACAATCAGTATAACAAGTAGTCCTTTTTAGGGGAAATGAAGGAAAAAGTGAAGTTTTTTAAACCTGCACTGATTTCATTTGCTATCTCTGTAATCTGTATTCGCTTGTAGTTTGTTGTAGTTTGTAGGCTACTTAAGCCATAGAGGAAAACTGGCTGTGCAGGAAATTTTTACACCCGAACTAGATATGAATGCACAGAGGAAAGTATATACGGATGATAATTGAAATTGATTTTCTTAGATGTAGATTAGTACTAGATGCGACAAGATAAAGTATAATCTTTGTGTCCGATGATCTCTCTGGTTGATTTGCTTTGGTTCATGTAACCGACTTAATATTGAGGTGATTATCATTTTGGCATGAAAATAATAATCAATGCTATAACAGACACACTTGACTTGTTCTAATTCTGCTCTATTTTCTGAACACCTTACTTAGTTTCTGAAATAGGCAAAAAAAAAAAAAAAAATATTGAGCATGTTTGATATTTTGTTGCTGCTATCATAGTATAATTGATATTATTTTGCAGACATTTATGGAATGAACCAAAGCCAGTGGAAGGACTAGCTAAAGTGAAAGTTAAATCTGCGTTTGCTTCTGGTGTTACTTCTGTTGCCATTGGTGATGATGGTTCTATGTGGACTTGGGGAAGGTCCAAGCGTGGACAGCTTGGACTCAGGAAAGGAGTAATGGAGTCTCTCGTCCCATCGAGAGTTGAAGCACTCGCTGGAGAAGATATAATCAAGGTGGTAATTATCTAATGCCTTTTAACTTGAAGATCAGTCTATGAATTGCTAGTTTAAATTTGTTTGGCTTGCTTTTTTGTCTTTTTTGAACAATCTTCCAATGGATAAAAAGCTTCATGGGGTGTTTGGCAAATGGCTAATAGCTGGTAGTTGATAGTTGATTATTGTGGCTGATTTGACCAACTGATTTTGTTAGCTGGTTTGACCAGCTGATTTTGAACTCGCTGCTATAAGCTGCTTGTTCAAATATAGTTTATTCTTAACAATAAGTTGTTTCAATCAGCTAATTTACCAAACATTAGTATTGAATAGTTTGACCACCCAACCTTCTATTTGTATCAAAATAAGTTAAAATTGCCCATTAAGCTATTTTGCCAAACACCGCTTTGCTTTAGATTATATTGAAGCCAAAGTTCCGTGGCTTTATGGTTTTATTCAGCTTTTTGACCCCAATCTTCTGCTATTTTCTGTTTGTAGTCAGTTCTCCGCATTACGTTTATGCAGAAGAATTAACCTAATTTAAGCATATGCTTACATTACAGGTATCACTTGGTTGGGGGCATGTGCTTGCTCAAACAGTCGATGGGAAACTGTTCGGATGGGGATACTCAGCAGATGGAAGATTGGGGCGGTTGGGCGAGACAGTTGAAGCATCACCATTGGATTCAAGTGCAGAATTACCTAGAAAACATGAGATGAGCCGTGCTGAAGCGCTAGACGTTGCTGAGAAACTTGTATTGCAAAGCATGGAGAAGGAAAACAATATGCCTATTGTTTGGGTACCACATTTAATAGAAGAACTACAGTCTGTACGAGTGATGGATATCTCCTGCGGGCTAGATCACTCTCTACTCATTTCTCGTAAGCCTAGAATCTCGATTCTACACCCAAATAATTTTTTTTTTTGATAAAATGAATTCCGATCATTGAACCTCAACAGGTGACACTGGTATACTGAGTGGGGGCAGCAATGTTTACGGTCAGTTAGGGCGAGAAAGCCAAGATTTAGGTTTGTTCCCAGTGAATCTCGGCTTTTGCCCACTGTCGGTTGCTTGTGGGCTGGGCCATTCCTTGGTGATTTGTAATATGGAAGAGCCATTGGGCAGCAATGATCTCAAAAACGTCGTATTCTCTTGGGGGTGGAATGGAAGCTCCCAGCTGGGAAGGCAAGGGCCGGAGAGCAAACCATTAATGGTAGAAGATCTCATTGAGGAGAACACGGTGAGTGTTTCGTGTGGCCGTGTGCATTCAGTTGCTGTCACTGATGAAGGGAAGTTGTGGGTTTGGGGTTGTGGTAAAAATGGGAGGCTTGGTTTAGGGAGCTCATATGATGAGTCAGAGCCAACTTTAGTTGATATTGAACATTACAAAGTAGTGGAAGCTGTAGCAGGATTTGATCACACTCTGCTCTTGGTTGCTCAATCTTGACCTCATTTGCTTGGTTAAAGGCTTGTTTATGTTCTTACTTTTGGAATATTTCATTTAAGGGAAGAAATGGAAATAAACATCTTAAGATATCGGAGATAAAAATATATCCATTTGAGATTGTTATGTTCGTCTTAACACTAGTGGAAAAAAACACATTTGTTGCGTGACATTTGCTGTGGTTTTAAGCAAACACAGCATTAAATAGCATAAAAAAATTAGGAAAAAAAAAATAAAGACTAAATGCTATGGTTTCTTGATGCCCGCAGCAAATAAGTACTTATTTGCTGCGGTTTAATATGGCCCGCAGCAAATAATTGCTTAATTGCTGCGGTTTTTTTTTGGCCCGCAACAATTAAGCACTTATTTGCTGCGGTTTTCTTTTGGCTCGCAACAATTACTTTCTCATAAAATTGAAAACTCGCCTTTTAACGTTCCATTTTCATAAACCCTTATAGTATATTGTTGCATAAACCCACGAAAACACGTTTCATCATCTTCTTCCTTCGAAATTTCTCAAACTTCTACTGTTGGTTCATCATCTGGTTCATCAAACTTCGAATTTTCATAAATCCTATAGCTGGTTCATCATCTGCTTCTTCTCCCACGACTTCTACTGTTCATCATTCTTCAAAAACCTTTGAAGCCAAAAGCATTTGGTCTTGTTCATCTTCAAAACTCACGAATTAAGGTATTATTTCTCTTTTTAATTTCTCAAACCTTTAAGTTTTTTGCAAGTTCAATACATACGAAAATTAGGGCTAATTTTTTTTGTTTTTCTTTGTAGATTATTACATAACCCACGAAATTTCTATTTGTTTTGTAAATTTGCAAGTTTATATTTTTATTGTTTCACTTGTAATTTAGTAATTTAGTTAAAAATGTGGTTTGTTAATTATTTGCATATTTAGTAATTATTTGTGAATGTGGTTTGTGTGGTTTGTTAATTATTTACATATTTTTTTAAAAATGTGGTTTGTTGCTGTACTTGTCTTTAATTATTAGAATTAGAATACTTATATTTCTAAGGTTAAATGATTTAATTTTATTATTTATATTTTGAATATGATTTTATTTACAATGTAGTGCTTAATATTGAAGTATGAAGTATATAATTAGAATATGTTTGGTTATATAGAATTAGAATATGAAGTATATGTATGAAGTATACAATGTTAATTATTCAAAGTATATATTTTTAGGGTTAAATATGTTTGTTATAAATAAGTATATATGTTAAAAAGTTGTTATTAATTTTGTTTTGAATTAATTAATCACACTAATTAGGATGACAAAAGATCGTTCTTGGATGTATGGAAGCATTGAATCGTCAGAATTTATTGATGGCGTATTAAAATTTTGTAGTATTGCGGTTGAACATCAAGTTAGAACAGGGGGAGTTGGTTTTTATTGCCATGTGTCACTTGTGGCAATGTATCAAAAGGTAGATAATGTTGATATCCTTAGGGAGCACATACTTCGACGTGGGTTTAGGCCTTAAAATATCATGTTTGGGTTTGGCATGGTGATGAGGGAGTTTACAAAGAGAAAAGTGTTGTTGAGGACGTCAATAATGTGGCTGATGTCAATGAGGAGGTAGTAGATCATCTTGATGGGTATGAGACAGATGAAGAGAATGTCAATGAGGATGCGGATCGTGCTGATGAGATGATGGAGGGAGTCGAGGATGAGTTAGGAAAACGTCCTCGTGTTTTTGACTTGTTGACAGAGGCTTCTCAAAAGCCTTTGTACTCTGGATGTACAAAGTTCACCAAACTAACAGCAGTGTTGACAATTTTCAACATTAAGTTAAAGTTCAATTGGAGTGACGCTAGTTTCACAATGTTATTAGAAGCGTTAGGTGAGATGCTTCATGAGGGAAATGAACTTCCAAAGTCGACATATTATGCCAAAAAACTCATGTGTCCTTTCGGCGTAGAGTACCAGAAGATTCATGTGTGTCCGAATGATTGTGTGTTGTATCGGAATGAAAACGAGAACTTAGAAGAGTGTCCTAGGTGTGGGTTATCGCGCTACAACCGTAAAGGGGATTGGGATGCTAAAGGGCCCCTGGCTAAGGTATTGTGGTATCTTCCAATAATACCTAGATTCAAGCGCTTGTTTTCAATAAAGAAAGATGAATTAAATTTGAGGTGGCATGCAGATAGGGTGAAGAAAGGTCACTTGCTCACACATCCATTTGATTCTCCGGAGTGGAAGAGTATTGATAGGTTGCATAAGACTTTTGGGGATGAGGTTCGTAATTTAAGGCTCGGACTGTGTACGGATGGAATGAACCCATTCGGCAATCTTAGTTCTCAACATAGTACTTGGCCGGTACTGTTAGTGATCTATAATTTGCTTCCTTGGTTGTGTATGAAGCGTAAGTATATTATGCTTTCGCTTCTTATCTCGGGTCCTAAATAACCTGGCAATGACATAGATGTATATCTTGCCCCTCTCATTGAGGATTTGAGAAAGATGTGGGATGAAGGCGTTTCCGTGTTTGATGCATATGCTAATGAGGAGTTCACCTTGCGTACAATGCTTTTATGCACTATTAATGATTTTCCGGCATATGGCAACTTATCGGGGTATAAGAACAAAGGGAAGAAAGCATGCCCAATATGTATCGTTGACATGGAATCCACATGCATTCCTAAGTGCAAACACGTATTCATGCACCATTGAAAGTTCCTCCCACGAGATCACCAATATTGTAAGAAGAAGATGTTCAACGGGGAGGTTGAGGACCGTGTAGCTCGTCGACCGTTGACCGGTTATGAGGTTTATGAACAGGTTAAGGGAGTTGAGACTGTATTTGGTAAAACAGGGCAAGTGCAAGGGGATGAAGAACGATTATGGAAAAAAGAATCAATCTTTTGGAAGCTTCCATATTGGAGAGATCTACAGGTTAGGCATTGTCTTGACGTTATACATATAGAGAAAAATGTTGCGATGTCATACTCGGGACTCTCATGAACATTTCGGGTAAGACAAAGGATGTTAAGGCCGTGCGAGATTGGTTTGAATGTAAGGGTCTTCGTCCAGAATTGTGGGCACATGTTAAGGTGAGTAAGGAAAGAAATAGAGCTGATGAAGTTGGTGGCAGTAACAAAGGGCGGTAAGAAGAAGATGAGTAACGACAAAATTTATTTGCCTCCAGCTTGCTACACATTATCCAAAGCAGAGAAGTGGGCATTTTGTGAGTCTTTGTATGACATTAAGGTTCCGTCTGGGTACTCATTCAACATGAAGAGATTTGTGAGCCTAAATGGTGAGCTGAAGTTGGGAAGCATGAAACCTCACGATTGCTATGTAATGATGCAATTGTTCTTACCAATTGCAATCCGTGGAATACTGCCAAAACATGTGAGATATGCTATTACCGAGCTATGTTCGTTCTTCAACATATTTTGTAGTAAAGTTTTTGATCCCTTTAAACGTGATGCTCTTCAAGTCGACGTGATTGTAACTTTATGCAAGTTTGAGATGTATTTTCCACCTTCTTTATTTGACATAATGGTTCATCTTATTGTCCATCTCGTTCGTGAGATCAAGCTTTTGGGTCCAGTTTTTTTAAGGTGGTATTATCCTTTTGAAAGACACATGGGTGTTTTACAAAATAAGGTGAGGAATCCAGCACAACCCGAGGGGAGTATGATTCAGGGCACTGTGAGCGATCAGATTAGTAACTTTATAGTCGAGTATTTAGCCATGGCAAAGCCTATTGGACTTCCCACCTCTCGACATGAAGGAAGGCTTGAGGGAAAAGGAACAATTGGCTCCAAATCGATTACACCTCCTCGAGACAGTCTTCTACAAGCACACTTGTATGTGTTGCATCATATTTCTGAAGTCCATCCTTTTTTGAGTGAGCATTTAGATATATTGCGCGCAAAATATCCTTGTAAAGAAATAAAATATTTAATGTGAATATGACAAAAGAAAAAACTAGACATTTGATGAAAATTTGAAAAAAAAAAAGATTATTTAACAACTTTATTAAAAAAAAAAGCTTCATTCAAACTTTATTCCCAAAATAAGCGTCCTTGGCTCCAAAGTTAGACTTGGTGTATACTCGCACTTACTAACAGCGAAATGAAAGAAATGGTCAAAAATTTAGTCCAGGGTCAAGTCGCTGTTACTAACAGCGACTTAATGGTTGACTGGTCAAACTATTAAATCGCTGTTAGTAACAGCGACTTCATGCGTTCTAAATTTCTGCTGAAGCTCCTTATTCCTCATTTCACTTTACTTCGTTGAGAGCCCTAATAACCCACGAAAATCTTCCTCTTCTTTCCACCATTAAAATCAACTTTAATCCTTCAATTAATCTCATCAAATTCCAAGTTTGTACTACCAATTAGTTCTGTCATCTTACTACATTCCCTTCAGGAAATAATTTTTTTGGTTTTTTTTTTCTTTTTTCGAAAATTTAGGGTTTATATTTGTTCATGAAGTTTCAATTAAATGCAGGTTCATAAACTTGAAAATTACTACTCCTTGGTGATCTACAACTTATTTAGGTACCTTTTTATTATAAATTTTTTAGTTTTTTGTTTTTTAAAATTATGTCATTTAAAGTGGTCATTTATACTCAAACTCTATAAATATGTCAAATGTACTTGTTATTTGCTATGATTTTCATAATGTGGTTGTTTGTTCATGAATTTAATGTAGAAAATGTTTGAATTTAATGTAGAGAATATTTGAATGCAAACCCTAATTTTGAACAATGTACTTGCTTTCTTATGAAGTTGATGGTTATATTGATTTTGTACGTATTGTTGTAGAAATGGCTTTATTTCGTGTGACTGTCGTATATTTTTGGAATGGTTCAATTCGATCAAGTAGTAGCAATGTTAAGTATGTTGGGGGAAGACGTAAACTGTTTGCATGCAACTCAAACATGGACTTGAATGAATTTAAACATCTTATATGCTCTAAGATTGGCATTGACACTACAAGAAGTACTGTTAATGTAAGTTTTAAATACAATATGAGTGGAAAATTGTTAGCTCTTCCGGTTGAGGATGAGAAGGCTATAGATGCAATGTGGGAGTATTCAAAGTCTATCTCTATTCCTTCTTTAGAGTTATATGTAGAAGAGGTACCCCTAGGGAATCAAGATGTCAATGTTGTAGATACAAATGCATTCCTGAATGTAACTTCTTCTGCTCCTTCTCATACGCCTTTCCCTACCCAAGAAACCCAAAATTCCATTATGTTATCTTCCTCTTCTCCTTCTAATGAACCCAATCAACTTCAAATTCAAGTCTCAAATGATGATACTTTTAACTTAGAAGATACAAATGAGCCTTGAGATGATGTTAATAGTGAGAGTAATGAATTCGTTAAAGCTTCTTCTGAGGACGATGTGGGTGTTGATGAGTAGTAATTTGCAAGTTTATGAACCTGCATTTATTTGAAACTTCATGAACAAATATAAACCCTAAGTTTTCGAAAAAAGAAAAAAAAACAAAAAAATTATTACCTGAAGTGAATGTAGTAAGATGACAGAACTAATTGGTAGTACAAACTTGGAATTTGATGAGATTAATTGAAGGATTAAAGTTGATTTTATGGTGGAAAGAAGAGGGAGATTTTCGTGGGTTATTAGGGCTCTCAACGAAGTAAAGTGAAATGAGGAAGAAGGAGCTTCAGCAGAAATTTGGAACGCATGAAGCCGCTGTAACTAATAGCGACTTAATAGTTTGACCAGTCAACCATTAAGTCGCTGTTAGTAACAGCGACTTGACCCTGGACTAAATTTTTGACCATTTCTTTCATTTCGCTGTTACTAAGTGCGAGTATACACCAAGCCTAGTTTTGGAGGCAATGACGCTTATTTTGGGAATAAAGTTTGAACAAAGCTTGTTTTTTGAATAAAGTTGTTAAATAATCTTATTTTTTTCAAATTTTCACATTTGTTTAGAATGAAAAAGAGTGTTTTTACTTTTTATAGCCCAATTACACATTGAAATTGGGCGAGTGAGTATTTTAGTGGGATAATATAGGTTGGATTATGCTTTTTAACAGGATAATTATAGGTTTAAAATTTAATGTGGGAAAAAAAATTGTACGTTTTATTGTGATATCACGAGTAGTTATGTTTAAAATAGTAATTTGACATATTCAATGGGATGGATTAAAATAATATACAAAGAAAAATCAAAATACAAACGAAATAATGTACAAAAATATTAGTAAAATATTAAAGGCAAATTAAATAAAAAAGATTGCTAAAACTGAAATAAGACTGGACTCGCAATAGTTAACGGTTTTGAAAGTATATGTAATTAACAAAATGAAATGGAAAAGGTAATATTATTTTGAATTTTAAATTAGATTAATCCTAAAACTTGTAAGTGCAAAATGCAAATATTAGTCAATGTAGTCAAACTTAAGCAATAAAAACACGTAAAAAAAGATTTTATATATTTCTTCAAACACGGAAATAACTCGGAATTCGAATATCCAATGGTTTAAATTTTAATCCTCCCAAGTCCCAAATCGATACAGATAATCAGAAAGGATCAAAATATAATGATCAAATTCAAATGGGAGTTTTGTCAAATAAGATTTCAAGGGATGCCCTTAAACCCGGAGATCACATCTATTCATGGAGGAATGCGTATCTCTACTCCCATCACGGTCTAATTTCTCTCTCTCTTCTACTTACTTTTCTTTTTTTTTTGGGTATTTTTTTTTGTTCTAAGTTTTCTAATTTAAGCATTGTAATTGGAGTACAATTTTGGGAACCCATTATTAGGAATTAAGTAAAAATTGAACGTCAGGCTGAAATAAGATTCGATTCTCTGAGTATGATTTAGTTTTACTGAATTGGGTTTCTTATAAACTCTTCAAATTTACCGTAAAAGGCAATGAGTTTTTGGTTATACTGTCAATTTGGTTGATGATGTGTGTTTTTGTTTGAGTGACAAAGAGAAAGATGAAAATGAAATCATATACAATAGATTATGTGAAAGCCATCTATAGTTGAATTGAGCTGTTCTATCTGGCATTTGGAGCAGTTGTGTGTGCCTTGTTTTTAGAAATAGACGATGGATACTTACCGCCTGTTTAGTAGTCGGTTTTAAATGGTGTGAATGGTGATGAAAATTTAGGGTAATTTTAGTTGGAAAATCTTTGACAACTCTAATGATCATGCTGCTTGTACTTTGATCGTCCCATTTTCTTCATAAAATTCATTCTATGTATTATCTTTCGTGAAAATTTACGCTACAAATCATTCTGATTGCGTCATTTAGTACTAACAACCAAACGAGCCATTAAGGTCATACCGAGTAGAAGATTTGATCTGAAATCTGTTATTAGGATCTTAGGCGGCGTATAGAAAAGCAGTACTGAGACTCTAGGTGCAGCTGCTCAAATGCCTGGAAGTGTACAAGACTCTACGCGAGACTTTTTACGCGAGGCACCACTGAGGTACACGAAAAGCGCAAATGCGCAATGGCTGCATTGATTTCTTGTTAACAACCTATTTTCGATCATGCCTCAAGGCAGGCTCCCCATGCCTGTGCTTTTGCCTTTAGGATCGTAGCCCATATCGCCCTATGTGCCTTAATATACATTGATGTTTGACCAGCTCATGGGGGGCCTTTAGAACTGTGGTGTGGCCTTTGATAGATATTGCTCTGAACTTAGTGCCTTTGCCTTTACCTTTAAGATCATAGCCCATATCGCCCTAGTGCACTTAGTGTCTTCATATACATTGATATTTGATTAGCTCGTGGGGGTCTTTAGAACTGTGGTGTGGCCTTTGATAGATATTGCTCTGAACTTCTAAATTTGAGTTTCCGTTGAAGGTCTGCTTAAGCTTCAAGCTAGATAGAAGTTACACGAACTTTTGAGGGAAGCAAAGATAATTGCTAGGGTGTAAGCCTGAAGCAAAGAAGACTTCATGATAGCCTGTAGTCCGAGTACCAATCTGGCCTGTTGTTATTACTAAAAATTATAATAATCCCTATTGATCAATATATAATAATTAAATTGTAGAAACGTTAATAATTCCCATTAGCATTGTCATTTGTAGTAATTAAATTATCCATCAATTATGCTATTTACCAAGGCCTGTTTCCGACCTTTTTGAGGCCTGTTAAAGCCCGCTTCATTTTAATAATAATAAAGCTCGTTTTTGGCCCGACCAATTTCAACCCTGCCTTACAAAACCTTTCTTAAAACGGGCCGAATAAGGGCTTAAAATTGGGGTTCGGCCCGATGAACATCCCTTTGGGCCGTGTTTTCAAAAGCCCGGTCCATGTAAAAGCCCATATTAAGTTTAACAGGTCCTTAATCAATCCGGCCCATATTTAAATAGACCCGGCCCGACCCGTGTATGGCCCATTGAACACCCCTAAGTTTGACTGCTCTTATATCGATTTCGAACCAAAATCTGCGTTTTTTTTTGTCCAACTAGTGATTGTGGTCGACTGGTCGTGTTGCTGTTGTTTTGATGATTGAGTTCATCTTCTGACAATTATCATTTCGGCACACATCTTTGGTTCTTGCCTGCAGACTCTTATTTGTGTCATTAATACAATTCTCTCGGAATTCGCAATTTCTAACCAGCTTTTGGTGTAATATGTGACAGGAATATATGCAGGAAGCGGAAAAGTCATTCACTTTACAAGAGGACCGGGCCAGGAAATAGGCACAGGAACTTTACTTGACAATGTCATCTTCAGCTCATCAGCTTCCTCGGATCGCTCAAAATGCCCGTGCCCTGTATGTGGCGACCAATCAAATCTCAGCGGGGTTATCTCATCCTGCCTCGACTGTTTCCTCTGGGACGGTGATCTTTACGTCTTTAAGTATGGGGTCTCGCCTGTTTTCTTCCTCGCAAAACCACGTGGTGGGACCTGCACACTTGCCCTCTCAGACTCATCCGAGGACGTTCTTTTGCGTGCTTCTTTTCTGTTAGAGAATGGTTTTGGTGTATACAACATTTTCAAGAACAACTGTGAAGACTTCGCCATTTATTGCAAGACGGGATTGCTCGTTGTAACCGACATCAGTGTGGGACGAAGTGGACAAGCCACGGCGTTTGTTGCTGCTGTGAGCGCAGTTGTGTCGTCCCCACTTAGATTCTTGACTACTAGCTTCAGCGGGCTGGCTGCTGTCGGATGTGGGTTGTATTGTGTTAGCAGGTATGTGGCTGATATCGGAGTGAGGCGTGATGTGATGAAGGTTCCTGTCGAGAGGCTTATTGGCTGCCCTGAATTAGTTATGCCGGAACCAACTGAAACTGAAACCAAAACTGCTAAGCAGGACTAGTATTTGATCTCTTCTGCGTGACATATTGTTGATGATCATGTAGTTATCTATTAAAACACATTTGAAATTTAGAAGTTGGTGATTGAGATTTTGGGGCTACCAATTTGGTGAAAATTGTAAATGGCATGTACTACTTTGTTCAAATTAACATTAAAAAGAAATTGAGTGTTTTTTAAAAAATATGTGGATTTCTGATAAGTTGGAACGAGAAGAAATGTGTGGATGGAATTTCAAGACAGTATAATGAAATTAAACTAATGTGGTTACAATGAATGTCAATGCCCAATAGAAAAATGAAGACTTGCACATGAAAAAGTTGAGAAAATTTTGTATTTTTTTCAATTTTGGAGGAATAGAATTGTAAATTGATATAAAAAATTTCATCAAAAATTTTTCATTTTCTATCACTTGTTAAACCATACAACAAAAAATAGAGAAAATAATTTTATAGAAATACAATTTCCACAAAACCAAACACCCCTTCTAAGTTCTAACATCTTGCCAAACTTTAAACTCATAAAACCCTATTATGGGAGGAATAGGTTTGTTATAATAGAGATAATTGAGGGTATTTCCTTTCACTCTCTAACTATGGTCGAAAATTCGATTCAAAACGAATAATTTACACTCCTAATTATCACTATGAATTGCAATCAACTATAAATTGCAGGCCAGGAACTACCCGCACGACGTTATGAACCAGACTTAATAAAACGAGACACAAGAATTGAGCATAAGTACACGGTAGCTGAGTGTTACAAAACAAACGGTAATGCAAGGGCTTCTGCGTGCAAAAGAAAAGTTTTCTCATAAAGACAATAAATTCTAGAAACAAATTGTGTACAAAAAAACTTGTATTTTGTTTTCAACACAATTATGACTTCTTAACAACTGAACTAAACAGACTGGAAAAACATTATCGCTAAATGGGAAATCTAGTTCAATTACGTTCAGAATTGAAGGCCATGTTCTCGAGCTGCATCAGCAAGGGCTTGAACACGTCCGTGGTAGGGGTAACCACCTCGGTCAAAGGCCACTTTTGTTATACCTTTCTCCAAGCAACTTTTGGCAATCATTTCACCTACCTTCTTTGCCACTTCCTGTCATCAAATTACGCAAAATTGAGAAGGATGATCGAGAAGATAGAACCATGATCTGATTGATGATTTCTAAACAAAAAAGTTGGAAAAAGCATTTCGTGTAGAATCATCAAGAATTTCAAACACTACTGAAAGGGACAAAGGGTCAAAGGGGACAAGAATCATGGGTTGGCTAAGTGGTTGAATTCACATTTATGACAAGGAAAAATTAATTTTTCCTTGCCATTGTCTGTAGGGAATCTCTAGCCTTAACCCCAATCAAAAAAGGGAGATCATAACCCCCTCAACGAAAATGTATTCTATAATGGTTAGTCGAGACTCGAGATTCTTCAAATCAAAAGTAGCTGATAGGCAGTCTAAACAAGCATTCTCAAAATTGAACTCGAATGAACGCAGCCGGTTAATCGAATTGAGTAGGAAACTTCAATAGTTATTTACTACACTTACAACTGTGGGGCCTGACGAGTAGCTAATTTCCTCCGAGATAGCTTTCTGCATAGTAGAAGCTGCAGCGAGAGTGTGCATTTTAGTATCATCAATCACTTGCACATAAAGATGCTTGTTGGAGCGGAAAACACATAGTCTAGGCCTCTCTGGTGTCCCTTCCACCTATGGAACACAAAATTAAACATCAATGTTAAACTCATTTCAACTGCTGAGATTAAAGTTGGATTCTAAGAGGCGGACGGAATTGTGCTTATAACATACACATTTCAGCAAAGCGTCGGAAGCAAAAGGAAAAGTTAACAAGGGGAAATAATTTAGTCTCGCAATATAATATGTGCTAGTGTTTTTATTGTCCGAACTGGGCTCAGACAATTCAAGAGACGAGGCTTAATGAGACATATCCCATTTTCATGGCACATATTATGATCTTATGAGCGGAAATAGTCTTGCCCCTACAAGAAGTTGTTCATCAACATATTGATTCCCATAAAGACGCTAATTGCTAACTTAGTCTAGAATCCCTCGCATAAAAGTCTGAACATTTTTCCAAGTTAAATGCAAAAACAGTTACTTTATTCCCTCCGTAGTCCATAGAGCTTAGTAGTCAGCACTTTGCCATCCAAAAAGGGTGGTGAAAAAGACCCAGGTAGAGGACAAAGGGAGAGGAAACGAAGTATCAGTATCACTAATGTAAAACATGAATCATCACCTTGTGTCCCATTGAAAGCTCGAATAAAATCCCTCTTGCACACTTCAGTGTAACTATTGAGCATAATGAACAAAAATTAACATCCCTTTCAAATGACTTATCTTGGATCATGGGGTACTTAATGCAGAAAAGTGTCAATATTAAGTAGTTTTGCCCACATGTTATCGACCAATAGTTGAGTCATTCCCGCCTATTACAAATCAAACAACTTCCCCAATTGTAGAAATAAGTGACAAACTAGGAGACACTTTCAATCTATTATCAAATTCCAAAATAATACAATTGTCAAGATGTAGACTTGGAGACGCTTTCTAGAAGCATACCAGGCCTCTCTAACTCCCAACACAAAATATTGATAATGGCAAATAACGACTCTGCCTTAGCGGAGACTCATTGGGATGATAATGTTGATCATGATCATCACCATCAACCCAATATCTCGTCTGTAAACAGGGTCTGGGTGAGGGAAGGTGACGGACAATCTATACTCGTACTCCCTTCAAAGAGAGGACTAGAGGAATGCGGTCAAATAATGAGTCTAATGAAGTAGAGGTGGAAACAATCAAACAACTAGTCTAGTCCTTCGCTACTACTCCACAAAGTACTTCAAATGATCACTATAGACTTCAATGGAAACAACCAGCATTTCACATACATCTAAAGCTAGAATCTTATGCTTACCCAGTAACCCTAAAGTGTTAACGGATTACCAGCAATGATGGACACACGATACAGAGAACACTCCAGAGTTAAAATATAAACATATAAAGTCTCCGGTCATCATCATTATATGCCACAACATTACATTACCCCAACACCATAAAATGACTCCCACGTAAGTGGGGTTTGAGGGTCAGATGTACGCAAACAAAGAGATTGTTTCCAATGCACCCATGGTTCTAAATAACATCTGCAAGTGTACATCATTTTTGAAAAATTTTAATATAGTCCATTACAATCCGAAACCAAAGAACTACAGATTTTTGAGCCCATCAAAATAAGGTACATATCATCATTATATGCCATTGATCATAATTCATACCTTGCAGTGACATTAAGGTTTGGCAAATGTAGAAAACTCAATAAATTGGATTAACATAATTTCACACTTTAGACTAATTATTAAAACCAAAATCTCAATTTATCAGGCACTCCCTGATGACCTTAACATGCCATCAACTTACTGCATTCCAAAAATCAGAGTGTAAGTGATCAGATTATAAAATTTAACTTATTTCAAAGTTTTCCCATTTTTGCTCAGTTCTTCAATCAATGTCGCCCTCTATCAACTAATAACAATCTAAACAACAATAAGTATTTTGAAATTCTTTGAGTCACATTCATCAACAATGCCCTAAATTCACCTTCCAATTGAACGTACATTTCAACAATAAACTTTTTTTTTCAGCCATTGTCACCATAGACAACAGAAAAAAATCTTCAAAATTACATTTTGAAAAATGGCAGAATTTTATAACAAACTAATAACCCAAAAAAGATAAAAACAACCCATAAACCATACAAATCCAGAATTCAAACTATACTGAAAAAAAAAAGAAATTCAGAAGAAAAAGAGGGAAAATACCTTCTTCCGAATGCGAATATGGCGGGCAGTACGGTCTTGGCGGCGAGTATGTGCTTTGGCTTGGATGAATGGAAGGATTTGAGGGCGTAAAGTAACAAAATTTGAGGGCAGATAAAGTTGTTGTGCGGAAGAAGAACAACTTAAAGTGGAATGTAAGAAAGAGAGTGATGTTGAGGCAGCCATGAATGAAAATTTTGGAGCTCTATCTCTCTAACTCTCCTGTTTATCCTGTTTGCTATTCCCTCGCCTTTTTATTGCAACACCTTATCCTTTTTTTTTTTTTTTTTTTCCTATTTATTATTCCACCCGTTTTAATTTGATGTTCCGGTAAGTAATGTTCATGTAAATTAAAAAAATTGAATCTTTTAGATAGTAGCGATATTGTTCAATTGAACAATAAAGTTAATGGTGAAAAATAGAGTCCATTGGAATGAGAAAATATGAAAATAAAGTTGATGAAAAAATATAAAAAGTATAAATATTAAAAATTTTTAAAATAAAGTTACTGAAAAATGTATAAAATTATAAGTATTATAAAAGGAATAAACTAAAAATAATGAAAATATGTGAGAATTATAAGCATTAAAAAGCATTATAATAAAAAAAAATTTTAAAATGCATTGAGAAAAAAAAGACAATCTCATTTCACTATGTTTTTTTATATATTACATGTCTTTACGGAATTCACTATATTTTCATTTTGGCAATTTTTTTAGGTTTGCTAAAATTTTAATTTTGAGAATTGTTATAAAATTTTTCACTCATTTTCTATTTTCATTCATCAACATATTTCTTCAACGTCCTTCTTTTTGTGTCGTTCTTCCAGAATTAAAATTAATTTTTAAAAGCCATAAAACAAAATGTAGATAAATTAAAAGTGACCAATTGAATATTTTAAAAAGCATATAAGTCAAGATTGATATCTTGTAATTTACTATGTGAATATTGCAACTAAAACTAAAGGAAGTATGTGATATTAATATAGGTGTATATTTAGAATCTGATATTTTGGGTCAAATTAATTTAATTTTTTTGTGTACCATATGTAAATATTTTGAAATTCTAGTTTGATTTTTATATTATGTAAATAGTTTATTTCGAATGTAATCAAATCATTCTCAATTTCAATTAATCGGATTAATTTTAAACAATTATATTATTTTATAGAATAAATCATTCGCAGACACTATCAAACTGTTATGTAAGTTTATCTTCAAACCTTCATAATGAAATTAGTGTATTAGGAGTATTAATTAATTAACAAGGGAAATTAGAAGGCATATCAATCAACGCTATTAGAAGGCACATATAAGTGGTTATATATGTTGCTTATATAAAAATTTTATCCCTACTCCAATTTTCATTCTCAAACTTGTTAACACACCTCATTATGGATGAAACTCGCATCTCATACAACCAAGTGATTCAAAGCGCAAAACCGAGCTCTCAGAACCATTTCACAACACAAAAGTTTCCTATAAACAACTAAAAACTAATTTACAGCACAAAATTTGAGTTAGATAAAGGTACAAAAGTTTCCTAACTAACACCATCTACATCTATAAACATAGCAACAGATCTTTCTCAGCCTACAATAATTACTGTACCAATTCATAAGCAGAAGGCACTTCATGTAAAGGATGTCCCTTCTGGTTTCTATCAATGATTCTCCTTGCCAAAGAAACTTGCTTACCGACGACAAACACGAAAGCCTTGCCTATACCTCCAGCACCTCTCGCTGTTCTACCAACACGGCGTACATATTCACTTGGATCACGAGGGAAGTCGAAAAGCACAACATGTTCCACACTGGGAAAATCAATTCCTCGAGATGCTCTACAACAACGCTCAAAACCCAAAATCAGTAATTCTAGAAACAAGAAGTCAGTAATATCAAGCAAAACCACCAACCAATATTTTACAAGTAACTTTTATATGGGCTATTAATTTGTTACCAAGCATCAAAGTCAGAAAACAAAGTCACGGCAAAAGTTGCTGATTTAAACAATAATGCCAAATCCCAAGCAAACCAGCAAGTCTTGTATGAGATCGTCTCACCGTGAGATGAGCCCATACAAACAACCCATTAGGAAAAAACATAAAGAAAAACAATGGAATTTGAATTGTACAAAGCAACAGTTTTTCTTTTTTAAGTTTGGGCTGACCCAATTGAGGCCGTCTCATGGTGAGACGGTCTCAATAAAGAATTAATGCAAAACAAAAGGGAACGGTTACATAAACCAATAATTTAGTCCCAATGGTCATCCACATGAAAATTACTAATTAGATATTTTCTAAATACGGTAAAGTCAAACCTATGAGAGATACTATATGTTCAATGAACATAACTAGAATTTGAAAACCAAAACTAGTTTGATATAGAAGCACCAGTGACAAACCTGTCGGTGCAGATTAGAAACAGAGAATGGGATTTTGTATTTGATTCAAGGAACTCCTTCATATTTGTGAGCCTCGTCTGTTGTTCCAATGCCGCGTGAAAAGGTAGAACACGTATTTGATTTTCTTTTCTATCTAGACGCCTCAAGGCATTCTCAACTTTTCGACATGTCTCGATCTACAGATACCAAAACCGGAAAGTAAGAAAGCATGGCCCAGTTTTGAACACATAATGAGAAACTAAGTAGTCTATACCTTGTTGCAGAACACAATAGTTCTAGAAACACGACTCTCTTCTGCAAGCCTCAAAAGAGCAGATTTCTTATTGGAAAATGCAGTTTCAGGGGATTTTTCTGACCCATCATCCCCACTACAATCTACAAGAATCTGTTCAAAAGTTCTTCACATTAACAAAAATGCCAAAGCCTTAATCCCAGCAATATGAGGTCAATTACATGAACCAAAACAAAGCAACGTGAGAGATCGTAGCTAACCAAGGTTACACTTTAACGCCGCATCTACTTTTAATCTACAACTAAAATTTTGATTTATTCATCACATTTTAGTTAGTCTTGCATGGACTTACAGCACACTTAATAGTGTGCACCAACCTAATTTAATGAGTTTGAGTAAGAGAGTGATTAAGGGGTGAGGAGAGTCAGGAGTATAGACTTGTAAATGGAAGATTAAGGAAGGGTTTACACAAAAAACATTGTAGACTAAGTCCATCTTAGACTTGCATCATCACATTAGCAGGCATATAAAAAGTTCAAAATCTATGGGTTTCAGCAACAGAAAAGGCAACAGGCTTGGGCCTTACTGCAGAGACAAAAAAATTTACTTGAAGGGGGTCAATCTATCCAACAATATATAAAAACATTATTGTCACATCATAGCAAACATAAGTTTTCCAAATGTAAGAATTAAAAGACTCTCCAATAGCTAGGAGCATCAGGTATCAGTATCAACCCATGGCCCATTTCTATTGGTTATTTAGCCTGTTCGACTCTCTTGAGAACATTGAGTTTAAAAAGTTAAAGCTACCATATGGCAGATAAGTTTGCAACCTAGATCATCACAAGCTATACAGAAAGACTCATCGCAATTAGTAATGTCCCAAGGAAGATCTTTTTGAATTGAGTATAGAGCAATACCCACCTCTTCAAGGCCAGTACTTGTCCGGTGCATTCCAGGTCCCATGATTACTTCACTATCCGGGAAGACCTCAACGAGTTTGTTGTATATATCCACAGGTAATGTGGCAGTCACAAAGAGGTACTGCGTAGTAACTGGTGATGAGTTAATAAAACTCTGTAAAGCTTGTTCGAATTCCTCATCATTAAAGAGTATATCAACTTCATCCAACACAGCACTGTGACACACATTTAAGAGTCAGATTAAAGTGAAACTCCAAAGACACTGCTGTATAAATTTACAAGCTCAAAAAGAAACATCAAACCCACATTAATGTACATTTAGGCGTCAGCCTAATTAAGTCCGCAATCTCACCATTATGAAACAAGCACAGAATTTAAATATTAAACATATTTCAACAGGCCACAGACAAGGGAAACTTGAGTGTGAATTCATATTTCTAAGAGTAAAAAAAACGAGCCAGCTCTTAGACTCAGGCAATGCCTAAAAGCTGATACCTTCTGGCATCTTGGAGAAACAAGCACCACATCAGATGGAGCATTTTTTAAAGTTTCTTTGTTGCTCAAGTATTATAGACAAAGTTAGCATGTAACGTTGCCAAACATAAAGGAAACCTGTATTACAAAAATAACACATCTCATAATTCTAAGGTCCATTTACATTTAATCACAAAGTATAGATATCTTACTTTTTGTGCAAGGACTAATCATATTAAAATAATTTCAATTGTTGGTCTTCAAGAAAATGTTGGTTTGTACATATCCTCAACAGAAAGAAAAGTGTTTCCAAAAGGTTTTTACCCACACTTGTGTACCCATGTCGTATACGGGTAAGTTTCCAAGTGTCCAACTTGAAACGAAAACCTTCCATGGTTTCAGCCCAAAATGAAGTGTCCAAGTGTCACAACCAAGTCTAAGTGCACAAAGGTCCTTGAGGAGTTGAAGACTTGAGGTAACACAAATATTCATAGCAACAATGCTAAAGAAATGATGAACAAAATCTAGTATTAGAATATACTTTTTTAAAAAAGCATTCTAAGACATAAAGCAATGACACAGTGTACAACAACACCCTTGCAAATCCTATAAAAGATAACATCATCACTAGGGAGAGAAATGAGAAGACATGCCATCTAAGATTTGTTAACTGCAAGAATCCTTCTTTGATAAGGTACATGAAACGACCAGGTGTGGCAATCAGCACATCTAAATCCTGTTTGAGACTCTCCAATTGAGTTTTCTGCCGAAAACCTCCTGTGGCAACCATAGAACGAAAGGGAAAACCTTGCTTTGAGATGGATCGGCAATTTCGCAAAACCTGCATTTGGTTCAATTTACAACATTTTAAGAGCAACCACCACTAGCGAAGTGAAGTAACGACAATGGATGATACCATGCCAGTCATTAATTTAAAAAAAAGGGGAACGTAATTTTCTTGTCTATCGTATGTCCTAGTGAGTCGTGACAATTTACTTAACTGAGAAACCACTTTACCAAGAAAATATTGAGTTACTCGAGTTGTTTCAAGGTCAAAAGACATTAATAAGGATGGAGCAAGTCAATATGTGAAGTAAATTCACATCAGAATTCAGAAATACCATATATACGTCCTCATAATGTGAAACAGCATTGCAGCCAGAAATAGAAATAGAAACATATTGTAACACCCCGGCCCAACAGACTGCCGGTGACTACTCATGGAGATTGTAGACTGGCCCCACAGACCAACACAAATCTTTTCAGCGCACTTTGGCCTCACTCGTGCACGCCTGGGAAAACTTCCCAGGAGGTCACCCATCTTAAGATTGCTCCCCACCAAGCACGCTTAACGTTGGAGTTCCTAGCAAATGGGCTCCCATGAAAAAAAGATGCACCTTGTTGATATGAGTAGTCTATCAATTCTTTTTAAAGCTAAATCTAGGGTATCACTCATATCAATAATTAGAAATAATACAACTGAAGTGAAACATTATCAGCTTACCTGGGAAGCCAACTCTGCAGTTGGGACTAATATTACAACTCGGGGACTTTGTGATTCCGACTTACTTAGTCCTTCAGTCTCTTCTTGCCTAATACGTTGAATAACTGGAGCCAAGTATGCCAATGTTTTCCCTGATCCACTTTGATCAGCTATAATGCAGCTTTTCCCTTCAATAACAGGTCTATACGCCATTGCCTGCACTCAACACCAAGTGATAGAAAATCTTTTAAAACTTATATTGAACATTTAGTCCATAAAACACAATACAAAATTAAATCTCGCATTTGAAAAACACCATCATTAGCCCTCTTATGTACTAAAAAGTGTTTACACATTTCATCAACATTCTTTAAAGCTAATTAAAAAACAAGTTCTCAAATTCAAAGTAATGCAAGATTAAATAGTCTAACAAGGGGTATCCAGTGAAAACATGAAAGTATGTACAAATTCAAAACATTTTGAAGTGTTCTAGTTACTTACCTACTTTGCAAGAATTACAGAAGGCAAACAAATAGCTACATAATATAAATTAGCTATACACACTACACATGCACTGAACTGGACAAGCAGCTGGTATGAAAACTTACCTGAATGTGAGAAGGGCTGACAAAATTGAGAGCTCTCAAAGTCACAACCATGTCATCAGAACAGCCCAATTCCCTAAAAGATTTTCGACTGAAAAATTCACTCCCAGCATTATATTTCCGAGTAGGTTTTAAATCTCTTGATTCAACCCTAGAACTACGTCCCATTTCTCTATTGTTCCATCCTTCAGAACGAGTAGAAGACACTTTAGAGCTAACACGAGTCAAGTTTCCATCAGACTCAAAAGGTTTCGTTGACAATTGACTGTCCATGAGCTGCTCAATGCCACTTTTGACAGAAGTATTATTTCTTTTCTTGATAAAAACATCCCTGGGATCCAAAGAAGCAACCTCACCATCATCATCATCATCATCATCATCTAGGTCATCTATATCTGGTTCCTCATACATGTCTTCATTGGCTTTCTTCTTTTCCTTTGAAGCCTTTCTTACAACGCTTCTGATCTTGACAGCTTTCAATCTCCCAAAGCTCTTAGACAATCTCAGAGTGCTCGGAGGCAAAACAACATCATCATGATCAATGGAAGGTGATGCATTACCTGACATCAATCTCATCAGTATGTGGAAGGCTAATGTTATGGAGATAGAGGGACTTGGACCAAATATATATATATATATATATATATATATATATATATATATATATATATATATATATATATATATATATATATATAATGGTTTTCTTTGGAAAACAAGAAAATACAATTGACCTTTGAGAATACATTCACAATGTGTTAAAAACTTGAAGTCCCTATCTCAAAGATATTTTTAAAGTTAATTCTTGAAATTGGCTCAAAGTTGAGCCAAAGTGTAGCAAAAGTGCTTCACTTTGGGAGCTGTGAGCGTGAGCATAGTACAGCTAGAAACTTGAGTTCGTAAAGTAAATATCGTCTTTTCCCCTTCATTTATACTCTATAGTTGAAGATTTATTGGGCCCCTTTCTGATTAAGGACCATAGATGCAGGTTGCTCCCACAAGATGAAAGGTGGAGTGCCAAAATGATAGTACTTCAAGAAACAAGGAGCATGAAATATCAAAGTTGCGAAACCGACTCTTTTTGTAACAAAAGTGAGAATGCTCAACACTATAGAGAATCTTCAGATTAGAAGAGCTAACAAAATGTCGAGCCCGCATCAATGTGTTATGTGCTTAGTAGATGGTGAGGATAATGATATGGGGTAGACTTTTTATGATAAGTGGAGATTATTAGGTAGTTCCGAGAAAGATTGGGGATTTTCTATTCTTAGATCACAGGGGCTTTGAAAATAAGAGGGAGCTCAAATGGTTGTGGAGATGCTGTTGTCATGCAATTCTTTGTCTATTTGGTTGGAGAGGAATAGACAAATATTTGATGACCTTTTCCGTTGGAAATCATATGGGTGTATCTAAATTTGTAGTGTCACTATGAGCTAAAGCTTGTCGACTTTTTGAGCACGCTACTATTAATGATCTTTGTAGAAGTAATTGGGAAATTGTAATGTAGATTTTAGTTATTCGCTTGGGACTTCTAATCCCTAATTTGTAAATTTGACAGTTTTCCTATTAATATAATTTTCTTTTATCAAAAAAGTGGAAACACTGATCAAATTATTAAAGAGTTTCCTATGTGGGATACTCAGGAAAAAAAAGGCAAAGAAAGAGACAAACAGATTAATCGAAACTCAATTTGTAATACCCCAGATTTAGCTTGAAAAGGGATTGATAGACTACTCATATCAACAAGGTGCATCTTTTTTTCTAAGAAGCCAATTTGCTAAGAACTCCACAGTTAAGCGTGCTTGGTGGGGAGCAATCTTAGGATGGGTGACCTCCTGGGAAGTTTTCACGGGTGCGCACAAGTGAGGCCAAAGTGCGATGGAAAGACTTGTGTTGGTTTGTGGGGCTAGTCTACAATCTCCATGAGTAGTCACCAGCTGTCCGTTGGGCCGGGGTGTTACACAATCTCTATGACTAATTTTCACGTAATCATAATAGTTGCTTGATGAGATTCAGAGTCAGAGAATAAAGAGAAACATGCGGTAGAAGAAGCAGCATACTTGTGTCCCATTCAAGAAATACAATTAAAGAGGTAGACATTTCTTCTATTGATTCTACGCAATTTACAGGTATGGAAAAAATATAACTAAGTTGCTTTAGGAAACTCTTTGATAATCATAAAGAGATTTGTATTAAATTATCTCAAAGTGAAAAGCTCCTGATTTCTGTAAAAGCCATATCACCTATTTTAGTTATATCAAATATCAATTTAATGATCAAGGTTGCTTCTCTAATTTATTTGATAAAAATATAGCATTGCAAGAAGTCTTTGAAGCACTTAAAAATGAAAATAGCATGTGAAATATTGAAGTAGCACAGTACAAGTTGTTTAATGCTAATATAGATTCTTATGGATACATGTAATTTGGTTTAGAATTAATCTGAAGTCATAGAAAATGACAATTCCCAAGCAACCAATGCATTCCATTTCAGCCTCTCTTGTAGTATCCTTCTCCATTATCAATTGAAGATTTATCTGTCACTCTAAATATCAATGTAATGATATTACTCGATCAAAATCATCAATGCAGTAAATAACAATTAAGTGTCTTATGTCCTTAATCTTAAATGGCACATCTCACAAGCATCATCAACAAGTCAACAACATTCCAACACCCCAATGTCATAACGTGTATCCTACCTAGTTTATTGTTTGGAGGCTCAGATGTGCGCGATCTTAACGTTGGTGATAACACTAACAAAGAAGCTGTTTTTAATTGATATTGACAGCAAACATCATGTGCAACTAATTCAAATAAGGGATACAAGATACCAACTAAGGTCTAAGGATGATATAAATCACTCCAGCCAAACAAACTTGTCAATTATCTTAACACTAGTTCAATAGATAAAAACGACAGACTAACAAGGAATACCTCTTAGATTTTTCTTGACACTGGACGAATCATTCTGATCCATATTTGGATTCCAGGAAAGTACCTTCCTCGAAGGAATTGAAGGTCCATCATCATCATCATCCGTTCCACCCCAAACAATCACTTTCTCTCCACTTTCCTCATCAATCAGTTCGTATGCTCCTGGAGTTTCCATCGGTATCTTCCTGTAACCAGCGTTTACCCTAAATCTTGTATTCCTGTTAATAACATAATTGTTCGGCAACCATCCTATGAGCAAGTTACTCAAAATCAAAAACGCGAAATTAATTTTGAAGGATAAAAAAATACAAATTATGCGTTAAATTGGAAACGTAAATCGATGAGATAACTAGCTACTATTAGATTGGGTTCGCGGAAAGAAATGAAGCCTGAACCTGCTTTTCGGCGTGAAAATGGCGGGAAGTTTGGGAATAGCTGAGTGTTGGAGACGCCATGGACGGAATGGGCGGAAGCTATGAGAAGATAGAGGAATGAAATCTGGAGAAGGAGAAGTAAAGACGCTGTACGAAGATGATAAGGACGCCATGATTGGAATTGGAAGCTCGCTAAGCCTTCAGTGTCTTCTCTGCCTGCCCCCCCTGTGAAGTGTGAGCAGTGTGTGCTCCGCTGGTTCGTTGGAGAACGGATGCGATAACATTATGTCTTTATTTTATTTATTGGTTAAAAAAATGATCGAGTTGAATTGTATTATACTAGTGTTTGGCAAATGATTGAGTTGAATTGTATTAAATTATATAATTGTTCGTAAATGATTATTAATTTTTGATTGTTGGTTGTTGGTTATTTACTTTTTAGTTGGTTTGTATATTGATTGAAAATGTTGCTATGTGTGTTGAGAACGTTTTGAGTGAACTTGATCCACTTTATATTTCCTATTTTCTATTTTCTTTTGCAAGTTTTTCCTTTGTAAGGACATTTTTATGTTAGACGATACTCAAGTTGATTTGAGGGGCAATGCCTTTCTTTGATTGCGACCTGTTCGTGATGAGGACATTAGTCTATCTTTTTTCACATCCTCTCCCTATCCTATCTCAAATAGGATTCATTGAGATGATGATCATGATAATAATCCCCTTTCTCTTAGACATTGCTATGCTTTTGGGAAAAAAAAATCTTTATTCTACTTCCTGTAGTTGTAGATTCTTCATTCCTCTCTACTTAATCAGATCCATATGAAATTTAATTTGAATTCGAGTTAAATTGTTAGACCTAAACCTACCAATTAAAGAATGTAATTGGATGAAGATAATTAATATATTAAAAATTTTATTTTGCTTTTACTTAAAATTTTGGTTGATTTTATTTTAATTTTCATTAATAAATGATTTTGAAAATTTGTCATATAAAGCACATTCCGAAGAAATTGAAGAATTTCAACTCATCAATTAAATATAATAAATTATTTGTTAGATGTCAACCAATTTTGAAGAACTTCAAATGAAGTTATTCCTATTTACTTCAATTGCTACATGTATTTTGTGTAAATAGATAGATTATTATACTTTGATTTCTTTGTATTGTTGTTGGTGCTACACCGCTTCTACATCTACTCCGACCAAAACTAATTTAATTTTCGTAATTTAAGTAAGACTATTAAGTTGTTATTAGGGGTCACTAGAATGCTTAGTTAGTTTCTTTTAGTTTTTTTTTCCATCAAAAATTATTTTGTATTTACCTATGAGTTTCTTCGTCCGCTAAAAAATATGCAAGTTGTGGTAAAAATAGGCTCATGAAAACGAACAGACTTTGTAATTTTAGAACGAACGACCTAATATCTGTCCAAACTTACAATGAACAACTCTATTTTTCATCGCATAAGTTTTCATTTTATAAATTGCCAAGCCCTATAACAAAAAATAGAAAAAACAAATTTCTTCCCATGCTACCTTTTGGATTTCTTGAAATTAAATAAAAGTGATAGAAATGATAATAATGAATTTAAATTAGGTAAGAGTAGTGTATTAATGTGAGATTGTCAATTTCAATTTTTAATTATAGGGCAAACTAAAAAAGAGAAGAATTAGATGAAAATCTAACTTAATATATATTTTATCTAAAACACAAATTTTAAATGAGACAATTTCATAATAAGATAATTTTTATTAGTTGATCCATACATATTTACTGTGTTAAAGTGATTATTTAAAATTTTAAAGTCTTCAATTAGAGAAATAAATTAAGTATGTGAATCTGTCTTATAGAGGAATAAACTAATTATATAGATTCGTCTGATGATAATACGATTACATACTAAAGAAGTTGTATTTATAGTTATTCCCATTGAAAGAAGAAGAAATTCTCTTGATCTCAATTTAAGGGATAGTAAATTAGTGTACTTGAATTCTTTAAATATAATCGTAAGTACAGTCAGTCTTGTAAGACTAGAAGATAATCCTAATTACTTTTTTCAGTTTTACTATTACTCCATACATTTATCATATTTGAAGCATCTATTATTTTTTTAATTGCAAATAAGAAGAATTAAAATGCCAAATATCAAGTTTTGAGTTATTTATGCACACTTGGGCAGTTGGGCTCTTCACTGTCGTCAGTTTTTGGTCTGGTATTCATCAGTATCTGCAATCGATTGGTCACCCCAAATAACAATTAATGATACATTATATTATTATAATAATTATATATCGGGAAGTTTATAATAGAGCACTCAGTAGCACGTGTTATCAAAGAGTTGGAAAGAAATTCTAAAAAGTTGGGCGACGAGCTGGCAACGAGAGTTGGCCGTCGCCCCACAAAAAAAATTAAAAAAAAATGTTTAATTTGAGCGACGATCTGGCTACGGGAAATGATCGTCACCCCACACTGTTATCTAAAAGGAGACGTTGAAAAAGTAGGGCGATGAGTTGGCTACGGAAATTTGCGGTCACCATTTTCCAGAAATCCTATGCGATGACTTTTCGTCGTCTGTCCATCGCCTTTTTGCCGTCGCGATGAACAGGTGATCGTCGCCTTTTTGCCGTCGCCATTTTAACATTTATATGTAGTATACAAATTATATCTCTAATTGATGATCCTAAGTTCAAAATATGTTTTCAACATGTTTTAATGATTAAAAACTCCGAAAAATTATATTTTTCCTGAAGGTTATCTGTGTAAATATGCACTTACTTTGTTCTCTTATATTTGCTTTTTTATTTGTTGGAGTTTGTTGATGATAATTTTAGAATTAATGAGTGGTCTTGTGAAGAGGAAGAGAGAAAAATCTTTAGATAATTACTTATAACTTCATACTATATTAATTAATTACAAGAACCAACTAATTTTTATATAAAATAATACTCCACATTCAAATCTCTAAAAATTCAATTTTTTTCATGAAAAACTAATAACTTTAAGAATTTATTATATACTTCAACAAAGTATTACAACTTTCTAAAAATTAATATTGATGTTAGCATGTGTTACTTACTTAAATAAACATGTTATGTAGATATGTTAATCATATAAGCTATGACATCAAGAGTGAAGACGTTATTTGATGAGATGACATTATATATTTGGACAAAAATTTAAAGATGATAAAGTAATATGATTATCCAACCGCAAAATATTAGTTAAAACCAATAATTTCAGATTGTCAATAAATAATGATATTACCGATTTTTTTTTAAAATTTTGAATCTGCAATAATCAAAGCTAAGATAATTCATATAGGAGGGTGTTTGGCAAATTAGTTTATTGAGCAATTTTAGCTTATGTTGATATAAATAAAGAATTTGATGGTCAAACCAGCTAGTGCTAGTGTTTGATGAACTAACTAGTTGAAACAACTTATTAATATGAATAAGCTGTAAGCTGCTTATAGCAATTAGCAACGGGTTTAAATCAACTGGTCAAATCTGCTACTATAATCAGCTATCAGCCGTTTACCAAAGACCCTGGTAATAATATAAAAATTGAAACAAAAGGGAAAATTAGTATAAATACCTTGCGAAGCATTGTGTTCTCATTGGTAAGTGTAGAAATTTTTTCCTCTAATTTGAAGTTCATCTCTTGAAGTTCTTTGGCTCTTGATTCTAAATCATTCATATACACCTTTTTCCTCTCACGTGCTTGTTGTGCTGATACCCTATTCCTTAACAACCTGCATGACATGGATTTTCATTTGGTTTTATTTCCAAAATACAAATAGGACTACTTTATTTTAAATTTATCAATTTAATATTAAAAGTGATATTTTTGTCATAAGACTCATAACATATTACTTTCAGTAATAAAATTGGCTGAGAAATATATAAAAAAATATTTACATGACAAATAACTAGATATTGGATAAGTTGTAATAATTTTATAGGATACTTTATATGGCAAGCACCAACAATTGTAAAAGGCGAGTGGTACTAATTCTTAAAATTTTTTCCAAAAAATCAAAAAATAGTACTCAGCTCTTAAAAAATTAACTATAGTAACATTATAGAGGTAAAAACGTTTAATTTCCGTTAAGTTTTGGTAAAAGTCATAAATGTCCCTAATAAATCCCAAATGTAAAGCCCAACTTAACGGAAATTAAACTTAACGAAAATGTTATTGTAGTTAATTTTCCTAGAGTTGAGTGTTTTTTTATGGAAAAAATTTGAGAATTTTTAGGGGCATTCATGATTTTTACCTCTATGTTGTTACTGTAGTTAATTTTCTAAGAGTTGAGTGCTATTTTGTAGAAAAAATTTTAAGAATTGCTATTACGCACCTTTTGCCATAGTTCTGCTTACCATATAGAATATCCCTAAATTTATATGCACTATGTCCCAAAATTTTGCTATATTCGTATCATAAAATTTACTTCAATTTTATTTTTTAGTTGTGACTCACACTTTTTAAATTTTCTTTCATACATTTTAATTTTCTTTATATTTTATCCACACATTTTTTCACTTTTCATAATCCACAGCTTTTTTTTACCTATATTTATCCATTTTTTTAATTTGCTTAAATACTTTCTAGTTTATAGTAAGTGGCGCCGGATAGAGGGAGTAACTACTTGTTTTAAATTATAGATATTTGGATATGTTGTAATTTAGTTTCACTAATTGTCTATTGAGACCATTCACCGTGAGACGACTTTAATTGGGTCAGTCAAATTATTTAAAAAAACACTTTTTGTATAAGTAAGAAATCAGTTTTCATTATTTTTTTATATTTTTTACTAATTAATAGGCCTTTTATATGAGACTCATTTTACGGTGAGATAATCACACACAATACGGGTTGTTAGTTATTTTGCATTATGAATATGTTGATACTTGATAGGATACGCCCATTTTCTATTTTCATGCAAAGTGGCTCATAAGATTTTACTCATCAGAGTAAGTGAAGCTTAGTTCACGTAATTACGTTATACATGCATGCAATTGTTTAGTATTCAGAATAATTTAAATTTTCATATTTTCTTTTTCTATTTTATATTTGAAGCTATTTGAACAACATGAGAGCCTACTTAAACATATACGGAACATTAAAAAACTATGGATCCAACAACGATATTTTATAACTTATTCGAAATTAATCTATATAAAAATTATTATCAAAAAAATCTAAACATTAAATTAGTAAAACTAGGAGTTGTCTTAATTTTAAGTTTATAATGAAAATTTTATATGGCAATCTTGAGCTTTTAACTTTTTCTTATGGTAGATAAAATGTTAAGTTTTTTTATTAAATTAAGTATATATTTTGACCGAATTTTGAAATATGTGGTCAATTGATCACGACGTTTGTTTTTTTTTTTAAAAAAAGTCATTACGTTGGTAACAATAGCATGAAGTTAACAAAAATATTTTCTTTTTGTCTACCACGCGGAAAAGGTGAAAGTTCAAGATCACCACATAAATTTAAAAAATGTTTGTCTATCACATATAAAAGCTGAAAATTCAGGATTATCACATAAAATTTCCCAAATTATAACTATGGTGAAACTTAGGTTGGGCGGTTGGCCGTGGAAGTATCACCCATTTTTTTGCAGTGTAATACTATACTAGGTATTTACTCGTGCTATGCACATGATTATAGAACTATTTTATAAAAAAAATAAAATATTAATTTAGACATTGTTGTTAAATTAATACAAATGTTATTTTGAACAATTATATCAATAAAATTTTAACATAACCAAACAAATATCAACTTACTACAATACAAAATATCTTCAATTTGTGTCTAATATTAGTATTTTTAATCAAAAATATTTACTAACCCTTGAAAAGAAGTGATTTTTAAAACAAAAGTTACTCATATGCTTACTAAACTTGATCTTCATCATAACAACATATATTTGATTATTATGACATTCATAACTACACAACAAGTCAACATGAAAACAAAATTAAACACCATCTTCATTAATATCTTCTTTATCTTAATTTGCTTCCATTTCATCTCCACTCTACTCTTCAAAACTTGACCTCAATTTATAAACCTTAATTATCCCATATCTACACCCGTAAAATTTCAGAGGTAAAATTACATATTCACATAACAACAAAACAAAAACCCATATATTTCTCCAGTTTTATCTCAATTTTCATACTAATTGAAATAATCAATAAACTCAACTCTTAAAACACTATCTATTCTTTCTTAAGTATGTGGGATGCACTAAATGAAGATTTTGAAATTCAATCATATAAATAAGGCAAGCTATGTATGTGGCACTAGAAAAAAATCTTAAAATTTTGTCTTTTCATCTTCAGTCATAATTAAATTTAGAAGACAAAGAGTTTTATTTTCTAGCATATGATACAAAGAAAAATGAATTAAATTGATCAAGACTAAGAATTTCAATATAATTGAATTTAATTGATATTTAAGAGTTTCAATGCAAAAAAGACATATGAAAATGAAAATTGTATAAATTTAAACAGCAAATTTTGTTGTATATGAATACCACGTGGCACGAAATTTCCTGGATTATATATATATATATATATATATATATATATATATATATATATATATATATATATATATATATATATATATATATATATATATATATATATATATATATATATATTCTGTGTAACATAATTACTTTTACAATTATGAGTTTTTGGGTCAATCGTGACCATAGATTTTTTTTTATTTTAGCGAAATCAAGGGTATATAGTTCTTCTTACCTTTTCATTTTCAACCCCTTCTCAATGGATCCCTCCCCTATATATATATATATATATATATATATATATAGATGTATGATCAAATAAGATGGATTTTAAAATGAGAAGGGTGAGAAGGATTTTTGTTTGATTTTGTTTGGTTACTATATATATAAAAAAGGATACTATATTATAAATTAAAAACATTTTAAAAATTATTTCATAGTTACTTTTCTGTGTAACATAGTTATTTTTACAATTATGAGTTTTTGGGTCAATCGTGACCATAGATTTTTTTTATTTTAGCGAAATCAAGAGTGTATAGTCCTTCTTACCCTTCTCATTTTCAACCCCTTCTCAATGGATCTCTCCCCTACATATATATAGAATGAAATCTTGCAAAATAAATAATGTAAAAGTGATAAGCTTAATTTATTTGTAGTAGAATGTTAAACCTTGACCCATATATTTTATCCCAAATTTATATTGTAAACTTTTGTCCCCTTAATTTTTAGCTCAAATTTCGCTACCGATTATATGCGGCTAGATGAAAGCATAGATTTATTTTTAATAAAGTTTTTGGATAAATATTTATATTTATCGTTACTATTAACACTCATATGAGTAAAAAGAACAACAGTCATTATTGATGATTCATCCATGACAATTTCTCCTCATTAATAACTTCAACTGTCCCCATTTCATCCCCTTCCCCAACTTTATTTCCTCCTTCTCCTTGTCTTTTATTTTCTTTCTTTCTCTTCCTAGTTTCTTCATCAAAGCACACTTTTAAAGTTTTAATACTCCTTTTTTATTTTTTTGACTAAATAAAGTTTTAATACTCCTATTATATATTATAAGAAGTTAAGAATTTTAACTTAATTTTGAGGGGGAAAAAAGAAAAAGTAACCTTAAATAGGGTACAACTTTATCCAATTGTTCATTTTTTTGTTCCTAATTATGAAGGACAATTTTCATTTAACCTAATGAATAACAATTAATGATGAAAAGAAAAGGTGAATTCATGTGATCAAATAAGTAACATAATTAATAAATAACAATATTAGAAAAAATTTGAAAATCCGCTCTTGTCTTAGATTATTTTCTGAAAATGTGTATTTGATTGATTCTTATTTAATCTTTTTCCCTTCCTTTGCATAAAAAAACACAAATCCTCAAACGAAGCAGTTTAATGGTCTTAAAATAATCGCTTTATAACCTTAAATTAATCATTTACAATCTTAATAATAATTAAATTTTAAAGTTTTAAAGTGATTATTTTATATAATCTGATTTTAAAGTAATTAGTTATAAGCTTAAAGTGTTGACTTACAATTTTAATTGATTACTTTTTATCATTCTAACTTAAAACCTTAAAGCGTTCACGTATAATTTTATTAATGTAATTAATTAGAAAAATAAAGTGATTGTATAAACACGTTTTACGATCACACACTCTCAAGCAAGACAATTTTAAAAAAAATACAAACCTCTTGATTCTTCTGTACTCCTTATCAACAGGATTACGTCCTCTTCGACGCTTAGGAGGACCTTCTTCATCGCCAAAATTACCATTGTTGTTATTTTTGGAGCTTTGCAAGCTTTCTTGAGTATTATCTATCATCTTTACTTTCTCTTCTGATCCAACTTCCATATCCGGCACCATAAATAATTCTTCATCACTATCCTCTACAAAATTCACAAGTAGCCCGTTAAAAACAGACTCGACGATTCGATATTTATCATCCTGATCATAGTTTTTCTATAAGCGGGATAAACTGTATATGATGATAATTATAATCGAACCCGACTTCAAAAATAAATTTATAATAATGTAAAAAACAACGTGGACACATCTGATCTAAAATCAATCCGATCCAAATAAACATCTCTCCTACATTATTATTTTTTAAAATTTAATTTCCTTCAATGTATAAACAAAATTTAAAAGGTAAAATAAAAATAATGACTTTTTAGTCTACTAATATAATCCACCCGACTTTAAAGATGAATTTACAATTATGTAAAAAACAACTTTAAAACTTCTGATTCAAAATCGACTCGACCCAAATAAACACCTCTATTTACATTATTATTTTAAATTTAATTTCCTTCACTATATAATATAGACAAAATTTAAAGGGTAAAATAATTAATAATGACTTTTATAGTCAACTAATATAATCATGCAGTCTAGCTCATAGATTGATTAATTTAGCCTAATTAAAAACATTTAACCAAAAAAATATCAAAGTGTTAATTTCTAAAATTCGGACTGACTAATGAAACAATAGATAATCATGCACATGAATTCATAAAAATAAGTTTTAATTAGAATTATTTATTTTTTAACACAAACCAATGAATCTTTAAAAAAAAAAATTCTATATATCCATTGATAATGTAAAATATAATAATAAATTTTGTAACTATAGAATAATCCAAACTCGAGTGATTTAATATAATTAAATCACCCCTAAAAAGTTGCTAATATAATTCTAAGTGTAGAAGGAAAAAAATACTAACCTATGTTGCTTTGCCCTGTAGGAATGTTAATGGGAAGAAGAGGCAAAGTTGCTGGATGAGCCATTTAATATTAATTATAAATCTCGATATTCTTTTAGAATCTACCACTTATATGTCACATAAATTTATATAAATGTAAATATATATACATCTATATATAATATATATAGATTGATAATATAATATGTGGATTGATTTCAATTTTTTCCCTATTTATATATTATATATATGAAGAGGATCGGAACAAGAATATTAATAGTATGTGAATTGAGTAATAGGGCAGGAAGAAGTAGTGTAAATAAAAAAGAGTAGAGTACCTAAAAAGAACACGTAGTATAATATTGTTTTTTTAGATAATGTAGATTTTTGGGTGTTCATTTAAGTTATTGAGTTGAATGTGGATTAAATGTTTTAAGTCGGTTTAAAGTCGGGTTTTGTGTTTATGTTGCTTTTTACATAATGAAAAATTCATTTTTGAAGTGGGGTCAAATTAAATTCAATTACAAAATTAAATAAATATCTGATTATCAAGTCTATTTTGAATACCTTTAGTGGACATAAAAACACTAGTATAAATATGGCAAAAAAGGGGGTGACGTTGCAGCTAGGTTGTAAACTGAAGGTTAGAGCTATATATAAAAGGGTGTACGCATAGAATACATATACTGTTCTGAAATACTTTCTATATTATAATTATTGATACTATTCATCGTTTAAGCTTATTTTATATATTGCGGTTAATATGTAATAAAAAATACAGCCAAGTAGGATCTTGTTTGAATCGTATAATTGCATATTTTCATTATATTAACTTTTTATAATTTTTAAATGTATATAGTTTAATATATAAATAATCAAATAGTGCATTAGATTGCGTAAAAAGTCAAATATAATAAATATTTATTCTGAAATACTTTCTACATTATAATTATTAACACTATTCATTGTTTAAGCTTATTTTATATATTGCGGTTAATATGTAACAAAAAATGAGACGGTGTAAAGATAAATTGATGGTGATATGAGAGAATGAGAAGATTTGAAGTTTGATGAAATGGGAGGTGGTGAAGTGATATGAGAGGGAAGAGAGAGTTTTAATGAGTGTGTGAGTTTGGTGCAAGAATGAACACGTTGATGCATGTTTAGCCATGTTTTCATGCTTCCCTTTTGTCAAAAGAGCAATCCTACCTTGTTTGGTTATTATTAAGGATTACAATCAAGTACTACTCTGCTCCTTAAATTAGCGTTAAAAGAGAAAATAATGTATGTTTTAATTAAAGATGGAAATTTAGTACATAATGAATAAAAGAAAAATTAAATTGTTTAGATGAAATTAGATTAAAATAGAGTTAAAATGTATGGATCAGATTTTTAAAAAGGTAGACCAATGTTAAAAATAAAAATGATGTAAAATGAGAGAGATGAACCAAAATAACAAATAGTGCTAAATAATTGTGTCGGAAATGGTAACTTTTTTCTTATATAATTTTTGTAATGCATTTGAGATCTCAATAAACATCCTATTTTAGTCGTTCCATTACATTTTCAACTTGTCTTATGTGAGATCGTCTCATTATGAGATGAATCTACATAATTAGTCTACTTTTCTAATTTATTATTTGAAAATTATAAATGATCACTTTAATAGATTAAATATATATGAGTCAGCCTATTAATTATGTCTCAACATGAGACCGTCTCATTTAAGAATTTGTGTTACATTTTTGGTGTTAATATTCACGATCACCCTTTTTTTTTATGAAGTCCTCTATTTTGTTTAAAATTGAGGAGAATGAAAAATAGCTACATAAATCATAATCAAGCAATATCATTTTAATAAAAAAATGTTGCTAATAATATTTTGTCGCAAAATAACAATATTTTGACTAAGGGACGAATTAATAATATTCACAATTTTTTTTAAGACGGTCTTATTGTAAGACGCTCCTAATGTATTGGTTGAATAGTTCAACTAATACCATTATCAGTATATACGCTCTTTATTTTTAAATTGTCTCACTGAAAAACGATCTCAAATAATTTAATAATATTTCAACTAAGCGACCAACTAACACCGATTTCAAACTGCCGGTCATAATATTTCGTTACTAAGTGGACGCCCTTTAGCGACTAAAAAAATTCACCACCGGTTGCAATTTGTGAGTTGTGACGACAGTAGCTAACTATGAATTTGTAAAATTTAATATCAATTTTTTATTGGACCTGGCATTATTTTTAGGGTTTATGTCCAATTTTTTGAGATCCTACGAATTTGTGTCTATATTTGAATCAAAAAATAAATGCGTCTGCGTTTAGGTTTACGTCTTCAAACTCAGATTCAGTCCATACCATTTTTCTGAACCCTTTATGATCCATATTCTCTAGACTTGTCCCATACCTATCAATTCAAAATTAATTTTAAATTCATTCTAAATTATTTCTATATTTATGTGGACTTAATTTAGACTTATATACAACTCATAGACTCATTTTAGCATTAATAAAACATTTAAAATGTAAAAAGGTTTAAGTATGAATAATTAAATTAAGACCCATTCAGGACCCTAGGGATGGGCATGGTCGGATCTAGGTCGGGTCCAGCTAGACTCGAATCCAAACCCTATTTTTATTAAATTCAGATACATAGGGTCTAAAAAATTTAAACTCATACCCAAACTCTTAGGGTTTAGGGTCTGAATATGGGATCCAAAATAATATTTTGTCTTTTCTGAATTTTTTAAAAAATATATTATGCAATTTTTGTTCGTTCGTATAAAATTATTTAAACATTTTTAACTTAAAATGATCTTCTAATACTTTATATTAATTGAGCGATCAAATATATGAAACTTTTCGACATTCAAGTTCTTAAAACGAAATATTCATCAAGTCTTTCGATTTTTAAAGTATACAAAGACTACATTTCAAATTACATGAACCGACAAAATTCCAAATAACATAATGTTCCAAAATATAATAAGTTCCAAATCAAACAATATAATTCAATACACATAATAGCTGAATTTGGACTCGAACCCTAAAGTCATGTACGCAGATTCGACTCGAACCCATAGGGTCAAAAAATAGGTGAATCTAGACCTTTAAATTGAAATCGAATCGTGTCTAAATCCTTAAGGTCCAAGACAAATACCCATCTTTACTCTAAACCATCAAATTCGATGGATCTAAATCCCGATCCAAATTTTTTCGGACCCTGAAGGTCCAAATCCTGAGTATGAATCCACTAGAAATTAGTGGATCCGAGTATGAATCCGCTATTCCTAGTCATCATGACCACAAATATATGCATACACCAATACAATGATTTATTATAACTAGTTGATGGGAAAAGAGTAATGAGAGGGCCTAATGGCTCTCCAAGAGAGCGTCGTTGACGTAACTTCAATAAATAATATAATCAAATTGAAACACCCAAAAGTAATCCTCTATAATCAAATATTTTCTTAATGGCGATAAATATTATATTTTCTGTGAGATAATTAGAAAAATCTTTTAATATTTATTCTTTCGTCCTAATCCTCCCCTTAACCTATCCGATAATTAAAAAAACACTAAAAAAACAATAAAAAATATAAACAAATAGAAACAACCTAAAGCAATCCTTTGATAATTGGATTTTATTTCAACAGCGACAAGTATTATATTTTTAGAAAAATAACAAAAAAATATTTTCATCACTCCCCTAACCTGCCTAAAATTAAAAAAATAAAAATAAAATAAAAAACACTAAAAAAAACAAAAAAAAAACAATAAAATCCTCTTAATCTTATAGATATCAAAGTCCTCTTGCAATCATCTCATCAACATTTTCAATGGATTCAAGTCTTTGAAGAAGCAATTGATGCTTAAAATTCTTAATAAATTTCTCGGCACTTTCATTTATATCCTCAGATTTTTTTGTCTCCAACAAATTATTATCAAACCCAATAATCTTCTCTTTTTTCTCCATTTGATTTAATTTATTAGTAGCAGTTTTTATGAGCGGAATATACTGACGATAATTTAACTTGTTAGTAGCAATAGTTGTTTCTGCTAATCTGCGAAGGCATTCTCTTTCATCATCATCTATTGTAACTCTCTTCTCATAATTCTGCTTTCTCTTCATCATTCTTCCATTTTGATCTCTTTCTTCTAATTTTTGAAGACTTTCTTGTTCATCTTCATCAATAATTACTCTTCTAGAATTAATTATCTTATAATTTTTCTCCATTTTCTATATTTAAAAAATGATTTTTGTTGGGTACAAAGTAGATGGAGAAAATTTTTATTTAGAGAAAAACGAATTTAAAATTTTATTAAGAAAAGTGATATATATGCCAATAGAAAGACTTTTGATTTTTTGAATATATATGGAAATGAAAGATAATCTGTATGTATTGGGTTGATGACTATGACTTTAGAGAATTTAAAGGTTGTGAAAAGAGGTATGGAAATATAGTTATGGGTTGATAAAAATGAATTAAATGGAAGGTATTTATAGGAGATTTTTATGATTTATTTAAGGATAAAGATTATTGGAAAATATGGTCTACTATGGGGGATTATGAGTCAATTGCGTGTTTATACTACTTTTTCATTGTAGATTGTGTTGAATTTTTTAATTTGTATGTATAGGGGGATTATATTATTTTAATGGTTTATGGTTAAAGTTGTCCAAATTGTAAAAAAATAAAAGCATAATACCAAGATTTTAGTATGGTCAAGAATTAAAATCAATTCTATTTGAAATATTTTATCTCAAATTTATTTTAATATTTGAATATCATCATCATCGTATTCAGTGTATCCCGCTTATAGAAAACTATGGTCAGGGTCTGGGGAGGGAAGAAAGACGATAACTCATACCCATAGAGGAGAGTGCGGTCAAAGAGTTCCTCGGCTCGAGAAAGGTCTTCATAGAGAGAAACCTGTAACTTACAAATAGAATAAATAGAATACACACAAATAACTAAAAATAAAGATAAAAGTAAAGAAGGAGATAAAGGGCGATAACTAAAGGCAATGAACAATAACAAACGATGGGTAAAAGAGATGAGTTTAGTAATCTAAGACGTGGATAATGCGCTGCCAACTGCCCCTATGTAACACCCTCAAAATAGTTCGAACTTTTGAAAACACTTTTAATGAAAAACATGAGCCAAAACCTACTCATGGGAGTGTTACCGCCACATCTATTTCTAATAAAATAAATGTAAGGCTTAACGACTAAGAAATAACTTAATAACTTTAAATCCAACAAAGGGTCGTACAACATAAGATAAGACTGAAACGCAATCTATGTCCATATAAAATTTAAACAACTTGAGGTAAAATTTAAACTGAAATATGACTCTAATAAAAGCTATGTTTCTAGGTGATTCTCACTCCACGATTCCTACGCAATCAATAACCTACAACATAAGAATGCAAGAAAAACAAGAGAAAAACTCTCAAAATTAGGAAATTGAGTAATTCCAACTCCATTCCATAAAACGATTAAGTTTGAAAATGATTTAAGAAAATTAAATATAATCAAATTGAAAATAATTATAGAAAATAATATATAGCTGAGTTTTTAAAAAAAAAAAGTTTGTGAAAACAATATATATAATATCACATAAACCAATTTATTAATTTGATATTTAATAATGACAAACACATAATCAATTTTTAATTTGAGGGAACGAGAACGCCAGTAGGCCGAGGCTTTACCCCTATACCTACTTCATCAAGAGGTCGTCAATCCAAATAATTCAAGGCCAGCAGAGTAGTCTCAGGAAAACCCTAGTGTGCACACCCCTTCTACTTGGATCACAACAAATAGAAGGAAGACCAAACATCGTATCAAGTATCAGAAATAATAATACCTGTCGGCAGCTATACTAACCAAACAGGACAACCTGTTCATCACTCTTATACTTGGATTACAACAAATATAAGGGCTTCATTTTCCTCGTGTTACACTTTACGTGATTTAATATATTTTAATAATTAGTCGCGTGCACAAAAACATATAATCAAACATACATTATACATTTTATTTTATGATCATAGGTTTTCCCAAGAAAAATATATCTCAAGAATATTCAATTGCAATATTAATATCGTAATATTTTTTTCCCAAATTCAATCGCATTTAAAATTATTATTAAAATAATAATATAACTTTCATCAAAATAATAATATCATAAATATTTCTCTGTCAAATTAGACCGTATTTAATTTTGTTATCAAAATAAAAATATAAATTTATCAAAATAGTAATTATAAATTCAAGTTTGACAATAATAGTAGATATAATTTGAGAATATATAAAACATAATATCATACAAAATAATATCATATAAAATCATGCATTCTATTTAAACACATTAATTATCACTTAGCACATAATATTAATGGGATAGTCCTAATTAGATGGACATTGAGAATTACCTTGTCACTTGATCCTAGACAAACGTACGCTCCTAATAATCTTTGTCTACGAATTCGCTGTCTACACGATAAAATAATATATCTCAAATTAATACCCCGATCAACCCAATCGAAATAAATATATTAAAAGACTCTTGATTTATATTTTATAATTTATTTAAAATGACAAATTTTAAAATGTAGTTAAAATTTTAAAGATTAGTAGTAATAGTTTTAAAAGAAAAGGACAAAGTTTAAATAATAAAAGGATTATAAAAAAAGAAAAAATATATATAGGTGCTTTAGAAATCTTAGGAAATTTGGTACTGGTTACCAATACCCATGAAAAGAAACAGGGGAAAGAACAGAGAGGAGGAGAAAGAGAGAGAGAGAAAGAGGGAGAAAGAAGAAGGTGCCGACGGGTGGTGGCTCCGGTGGCCGCCGTCGCACACCGGTGGTATCCCGGTGACCGCCATATCGCCGGAAAACTAAGGTTAGAAATATGTATATTTTTTTCCATTTTTCAAATAAAAGATGGGTGTTTTTCAATTAATAGTATAATTTTTTTGGGGTTTTGAATAAAAAAAATTTCTAACAAATAGATGAAATTCATACTTTTAATATCAAAATCTTGCCTTTTCTTGATTAAATTTTAAGCAATTAGAAGATGGATGAAGTAGTTTGTAGGAGAAAAAGAAAGTGTGAGTAATAATGTGAATAAATTATGTCATGTTTGGGAACCATGATTTCATTTAGAAATTTGGAAATAGATCAAATTTATTGTTTGGCAAATTAAAAATTTTCAATTTTGAATTTGGATCAATTCCACCATTGTTTTTAAAGTACTTAAAGTAGAGAATTTGAGAATGACTACCCAAACCTTGTCATTCTTAAATTCTACATTTATGAAATCATAATTGAAATCCATAATTTAAAGTAAAATACTTATTTCCAAACACTATATAGGGGTAATTGGTTTAATTTATAGTGGGTAAATGAGGTTAGTTATAAGATTTAGAGGGAGAAGTGGGAAGTTATTTCTTAATAGGGAGTTATTTATTCTTTTTTTTTAAAAAAAATTTCTAAAATTTATTTTTATAGATTTATTATTAATATTTTATTTATTTATTATTATTATTAATTTTTTTTTTAAAAAAAAGTGGATGTTACACCCTATCCCTGGTGTGGTCCTTGCGGAGGTGAAGTTCATGTATGAACAATAACAAACGATAAAATTTTAATATTTGAATGCATACTTTTATTTATGGTTTAAGGGTGTTTGACAAATGATTAGTTTGTTTTTGGTTTTTGGCTCTCTGTTTTTGAAAAGTGTTTGATAAATGATTTTTAAACAAATAAAAAATTGGCTTTTTAGCCAATAGCAAAACTACTAATTACATACTTTTTTGTTCTCTAATAATAACATCTAACAACCGACAAATAAATTTTACCAAATAATTTCTTTTAAGCTAGTTTAAGCAGCGAGCTTATCAGCTAATATTTTCAATTCGTCAAACAAATCAGCCAAGTAACCAACAACTTTAACAAACAACCATTTGGTAAACAGAACCTAAAGTTTTTTTTAATCTAGAGTGAAATACTTGTACACAAATTATCGTAGAGACACACCTTATACATGGCTTAGGTAGCCCATTTAATATATATAATTAATAAGAATATAAACACTTTATTTGAGGTTATTTTGAGAGCCGGTCTCCCACAAAAATTGCTTAAACTTGTTAAGGTTTCTTAGTTTTTTTTAATATAGAGCGAAATACTTCCGAAGCAGTGTAATGCGATCCACTTTAAGCTTTAATTTAATATAAATGAATAACTTTTTTCCTAAGTAAAAACATGGGATTTTATTTTATTTCTTACTTTATGAATAATGTATTCAATTGGAGCTTTGAGATTGTTGATCAAAAGATTAGTCAAGTTCTTTTGGTGCATCTAGGGACCACTATGGCTCTATCTTTTGATATGAAGACTATTGGATTTAAAACTTCATTAAGTGAGGGGTTGATTCATAAGGTAAGAAATAAAATAAAATAAAATTTTCTAGACCTTTCAACTTTTACATGTAGTAGATATAAGATTAAACTCTTTGTTAATTTAAGTACTCATTTCGAACAAATTTTCGAAAAATGTGTCTATAATGATGATTACGACTTTTGTTTTCATGAAAAAAACCGTCGTGATAGGCAATTATAACGTAATTTAACAAAGAATCTTAATATTCTACCTACCAAGTAGAAAAGTTAAAAACTTAAGACATTATATGAACTAAAAAATATTTACCTCTACGTACATACATAAGCTAAAAATTAAAGGTCAACACATAGACCAATAATATTTTAACTTATAACCTCTTTATTATGTTGATTTCTAATACTATTTCTACAGAACAACTCAATTTTTTTATAGAGTATCTTTTATCATTTCGAAGAACTTTATTTCAGCAATTCATCATGGGCTTTTAAAATTTTTTTGGACAATTGCTTTCTTTAGAAATTACCATGGCAATGGTGGAAAATTCTACCATGACTCACATGTAGGGGTACTATAAAATTACAAAAAATGTAAGGGTACTATAAAATTCTTATAGAAGTAGTATAAAAGTGATTTACTTTAAAGTCATACTAATAATATTCTTTTGATTTTCTACTCCAATTTAATAACCTTATTTTCTTAGTTTCACTTTTATTTTATTTATAAATAGTTAATCTCGATCCAAGCATGACATAAACCCTATATTTTTATGGAAAAAATTATCGTGATCAACTTAATGAGTGTTTTTCTATTATAATACCAATTTTTGTTTAATCACAAATTTACTTTTTTTTTTGGTCAAATAATCGATTATAAACAAAAGTTAGTATTATTCTAGGCAAACACTCCCTAGGTTGTTATTATTCGTAGCTAATCAAAAATTAATACTCATTAAAATAAAATTGGTGAAAATTTGTATTGTTCACAATAATTTTTTCTATTTTTATTTCCCCTTTCATTCTTATTTGTTATTCTAATTTTTTCCAAATGAAAATAGTATAAAATATTAATAAATCTTTCTATTTTAAAACATATTTTGTTAACCACAATAACCTCATTTTCATAATAAATTTTACTAAAAGGCATCATATATTTACAATTTTTACCTAAAAAGTAACATGATTTTCTTTTTATGTGTACTCTCCCTCTTAATAATGTTAATTAAGAGACTTTTTGAAAACAATTTCACTCACTAAGCATTCATTCATTACTTTTAACAATCAATAATTCATACCAATATAAGAATCTTTCCCTCATTAATTATTTTTTTTCCCATATTACAAAAAAAAAAAAAAAATCGAAGATAGTAGTCATTAGCATATCGAAGCCAAAATATTTGAAAAAAATAGAAGAAAAATCAAAAAAGATCTAGTAATTATGTAATATAAGACCTAAAAATTGATAGGTTGACCACAGAAACCAAATTGAAAATGTACAGCCACCCACGTGTGACTTGATTACATACTAATTCTATTAATTAATTATATTACTCAATAATAACACGGATGATAATAACAGCATTAATCAGTCTATAGAAATTTAAATATATACTGATCGAATAATTAGGATGTTTCGTGTCCGTTTGTATTGATTTTTTACTATTTACATTTTTTTAAATCTAGCTAATAATTCATTGATAAAAATGTCATACGACTTATATAATTGATTAACAATTGATCAAATAGATAACAATTTAATTAAGCAAAATTCTATTTAGTAAAATCATTTTAAAGGAGATTTAATGCTGAAGTTCCCTCTATGACATTGTTGTTTGATTCAATCTTCTCTGATGGGGTCTTTAGATCTGATATATGTGACTTTGAAATTGAGATAAGTTTGATACTATTGATTGTATTAATAGAGTTGACATCCGTAATGACGTCATATTCTTTTTTACCATCGAATTAATAACAAGACTCCAAACTCTCTCCATGAGAGACTTTAAAACTCAATACATGGTAGAGCGAATCCAATAAATGGATAGTTAAACTCTATAATATAGAGATAATAATGAATTTTATTTGTAACTAAAAACGAAAAAACAAAAATAAAAAAATTGTGGACTTATTATCAACCATAAAATTGAAAATAGCCCAAAATTAATAACAGATGCTAGGATTTTTGACAGAAAAAAAAGGTGAGAGAAACGTTACTATTTACATATTTTTTGTTCCATAGAAATTACTGCATTTAATTTACAAAGCCTCTATAATAATAATTTAAGTGTATTTTTTTATAGATTGATTGTTAATTGTGTCACCTTTTCGTAAACTAGTAGTTAGTTGGATGTTGGTGTAATAGGAAGATATGAGGAAGAATCCTAACCTAATAAACAATAATAGATGAGCTAATTTGATGCATGTTACTTCTACGTACATTACATGCACTTGTGCTAACTATAGTTAAAATTGAAGAGGTATAGTGGTATCCAATTTGATCTCTAGGGGCATGTATAGATATAAATCTTATTTAATTTGAAGCAACTACGAGCGAAAGAACTAAAATAGTTATTATAATAATTATATGCAACTTGAGTCGTCATTTGATTCATGTGTTTGCCATCGCCGTCGATTAGCATGTGCAAAGCGGTCTATCGTACAGGTCCTATTATCAGAGGGGCGGCAAAGCTTGAAGAAGCTTGAAGGTGTGTTGTGATGGCTATGAATGAAGAAATGCTCGGACAAGCTAAAGAGCAAGTCGAAGAATTTCATTCCTTAATTCCCCTAAAACAAGAGATGAGCAAGGGCGAATCCAGTCGAATGTCGCGCTCGCATGTGAGGGCACTGAAATTTTGTAAAAAAGTAGTTTATAGGATTTAAATCTAAGACCTTTTGTATTGAAGTGTTTATGGGACATTCATGACCAGTTAAACTACACACTTTCTGTGTAATTTTTGTCTCTTATTATTATTAATTCGTAACTTGGAAAATTAATGTTCAGATATGAAAACTTGCCGAAATAGATTATAAAATATATTTTTTGGGTTGAATTCAAAATAATTATTTTTAACATATATATATATATATCTATGATTTTCTTAAAAAAATTTTAATTGATTTTTTTTATAATTGTGCTATCACTGAGTTTGAGTCCTGAATCCACCACTGATGACGAGTTGCTTTTAACACTCAATCTATGACTTAAACCCTCCAGCCTAAACAAAAATCTTAGAAAGATTCATTATATAAATTCTCTATTGTAGTTCTTATTTTGAGTTTATAAAATTCAATTGTTTTTCATCAACCAATAAAAGCAATCCAAACTTAGCGAGAACATAGCTCACATTAGGTGATCTCGTCAAACTTTTTATTGATTGTTTATATTGGATTCTATATTACCCCTCAGTTTTATTTTATTTCAAAATCACAATCAAGGCAATTTACCATCGATCTTAAAAGTTCAAGATTGTACTTTACATCATTGAATCTACATTTAGCAATTGATATAAGAGTAACAGGTTTCTGATGGTGTTTCTTATTATTGTCCTTGATTATTTTGGTTGAGAAATTTGACTATAATAAAGCTTGACATTGAAAAGTTAAGTTTAATATAAAATAAAAATTTGAGTTATGGAAAGTGAATATATATGAGGGCCATCTTGATTCAAAATATTGCGCAAAAGGGTATTGATGGGATTTTTAAGAGGCTCGGTGGCATGACTACTTACCATGGGAGGATATTGACTCTAAGGCATTAAGTGCAATCCAATTGTGTCTCTCAAATGATGTTTTGATATAAGCGCTGAAACATATTATTACCAAACGCATTTGGAAAAATTATAGTCATTGTACATGGCATAAGTGTCGGTGTGTCACCAATAATAGTAATCATCTTCATTAACAATGATCAACAATAACAATAATTAATAACAACATAATTAAAAAACGACAACGATAATGATAGTGATCAACGACGATAACTACAATAATAATCAATAACAACACAAATAACAACCACAAGCCAACAATGTGATCAGCCAACAATGTGATCAACTAAAGGAGGGCTTAAAACCCTAAAACCATAATTTTTTCATAAAAAACAAAGTGTGCGAGTTTCTTTTGTTTTTTGTGAAATGATGAGATAGGATAGAAAAATCGGTGTATATTGCTCCAAAATGTCCAAATCCTTTCATGTTATGTTTTTTCTTCATGTTTCTTCCGTTTATAAGATTTCTTTTAGCTTTTTTTAGAAAAAATAGGTAAAATTATTACTCAATTAATAACGGAGAATACTAAGATTCAAGCCATAGAAGTGAAACAAGCTTGAATTATGCTATACAATGGAGGAGGGTTGGTCATGATTTGGATGATGATTTGAGACGTAAATTGGCTTGTACTTTTATTTAAAAAAAAAAATGCTTACAGTGCGAGTTTTTCAATTTAATAAACCACCGATATTGTGAGTGATCACGATCGCTGATAATGTTCACAATTCATCAAATTCAATCTCAGGCAATATTATTGGATTTAGATTTGTTAAAAAATTTAGTTTTAGTTGGACCATATAATAAAATGGCTCTAAGATGAAGAATCCAGTCATTCTTAATATAACTATTTAAATATGACACAATTAATCGAAATCAAAAATAATTGAACCCCCTTATAAATATTTAATCAGATTTTCAAAATATTTTGAGTGCAAAAGGCAGGGCCGGGTGGAACTGAGAAAACACGACACAAAAGCGTGAAAGCTGATTCGGAAATTAAAACTTGTTCAACACTATCTTCCTCCGCAGTTTCCCTAGTGACGACTGAGAATTACTCCAAGTTCAACAGAAATGGAGTTTGAAGAATGGGAATTGAGTGCCGAACAACTTGATTCTCTCGAAAAAGATGCTTTTCGTCAAATTGCTCAACGCAACAATTCAAATTCTTCGTCTTCTTCTTCCTCTGCTGCTACTACTACTAAACCGAACACAACAGTCCCTTGTTCTAATCGCTCTCATTCTCAGGTTGATTTTTAATCTTTCACCAGTTTTACTTGCTCTTTTCAATTATTGTTTTTTTTTTTGTTAATTTTTAGTTTAATTTGGGTTTCAGGCGTCATAATTAGCTAAATTTGCCTGTAATTCTGCCTCTTTTCAAGTTTTTAAAATTTTATACTGTGCTTATTGTCGTGTCAACTATCACGCTTTGCTCGTAATAAGTAATTAGTTTAATTTACTGAATTTCTCTTGATGTTACTTATTATTGTATTTCCTTTTACAAGTTTTATTCAAGAAGGTGATTGTTTTGTCAATAGATCAAAGTTTGGTTGTTGTTCTTGCTTATTTTTTTATGGGTATGCTACAAATAGAAGTTATGATTTGTTTACAATATAATTATTAAGAATAATACGGATGTAATGAAAAAGGCATTTATAAGCATTGTTATCTGGAATGACATTTAGTTTGAAACGTGGAACGAGAATGGGAACAAGGAATGCAATCTAGATTGACTCGGAAATGATTAAGTACGAGTTACATTATATGTTAAAAATATATTTGAAAACAAAATTAAACTAAAGTGATTTTCTTGCATTAAGAAATTGATTTAAGTGGGAGTTCAATTTTCTAGGTTTTATCTCGTTTTTCTTTTTTTTTTTTTCCTTAAATTTGTATATGAAGGCCAAAATACCTATTAAAAATGGTCTTCTACATCGGGACGTCACCTTGAGCGATTTGGGTCGCGTTTCATGGTGATTGGGGATGGACGTTCCTAGATTGCGAAACGTGGCTACGGAAGATCTTGACAACAAACTAATATCACGAACAAACTTGAACACTTACGGACAATGAAGCTTTTGATAACTGATGCCGATAAAGTATGGAAATTTGTTATCAATTATAAGAGGTCAAAATTTTCCTTGAGGTTATTTCTCCCCTAGTGTTTGGGTTGATCCAGAAATACGCTAATGATAATAAATTCACAACATTGTAGGTACTTTGAAACATGTATGTGGAACAATAAGAAAATCCTGAATGTAAACTTAGGGAGTTGCAAATTTCTTAATATCAACTTTGTTTATTGATTAAAAGATTTGTTTGATCATGATAATTGATAAGTTTTGTGTGCATGGTAAAATTACACCATCGAAACAACACACTATTCCCTAACAACGCTAATAGTATTATTCTCATCAAAAGACACCTTTCCTTGGAAAAACACATCATTCCCTAACAATACTACTACAGACTGAAAGACATCATTTCAAAGCAACAATACTACTATTAGCCAAAGTAAATCATTACGATGGAATAAGGTGGCCTGGAATTCTCTACATACCAACATGATAAATGGTTGACATAAGTACTTCAGAGCATCTCTGATGATGCATTTTTAGTGTAGCTTTGATTTCAAGCTATAGGTAAGAAGTTATTTGATCATTAGTGTTTGTTGAGGGACCTAGTTACCTTATTAAAGCAAGCTGCTAGCTTGACTTGACTAGAAGAAGGAATAGAGAAACACAACAATTAAAAAGTGCGCCCAAGGCGTGAGGTGCTAAGAGGCGACCATATAAACGCCTCCCTGAGTCTAGGCGCAGCACGATACATGAGGCTGTTTACTGAATGGAAAGAAAAAATATACCCCCATTCTTACCCTAAAACTAAAACATGGAGTGAGAAATGGAAGAGAAAAAATGACCTTAAAGCATCATCATCTTCACTAGTCGACGTATGATTTCGATTTTGATTTTAAGTGTTTGTTTAAGCTCACAAAATATTTCAACTTTTCAAGCATCAAGAACCACTGTTTGCTTTCTTTACCTTTGTCAGTGTTAGTTTTTATTTTTTTTATTAACTCAAGACTATGTTGTCGACTTATCGAGTTATCGTATGAGATTTTGTGCTAAAGTAGTGTTAGCTTACTTATATGTTATTATAATATGAATTGCATTTAGTTTAACTTTTGAGTATTAAATATGTTTTAAAATTGATTTTGGAGCTTTTTAGCGAAATTGTGCGTCTCACATACTAAAAGCCCACACCTTCTCCTTTCGCCTTGCACTTTGGAAAAAGGACTTTTGCGCCTCAGTGCGCCTCGTGCCTCTTAAATTTAAGACAACAATATCAGATCCTTAATTGCAAAAGATTAGGGTCAACTACATAAATCAATGTATCAGTTCCAGTGGTTGTCCACATGGATTCTTCTTCATTCATTTTAATTTTCTATTATCTCAATTGTAAGTTTAAATTTTTCATATCTTTCCACTCTTGTCCTCCAAGTCATATTCGATCTTCCTTGCACTCTTTTAAATTCTCATGAGCTGCAACTTTCTATCTTTCTTACCGTTTCGCTAATACCCCGTCGTTGCACATGTTCAAATCATCTTAAACGCTTCTCTTTTAGAATTTCCTCAAAATTTGAAAATCCTTAACCCACTCTTATATATTCGTATTGAATTCTATTCTCAAGGTATGCACACTCATCCATTGAAGTATTCACATTTCCGCTATTCTTGTTTTTCTACTACGATGCTTTCTAAAAGCCCAACATTCTGATCCATATAGTAGCGTCGATTTAATACTGTTTGGTAAAATTTGTCCTTTAACTTTAAGGGGATACCTTGGTCACATAATATTTCAATAGCCGCTCTCTATTTTTGTCACCCATACTTAATTCTATGGTTCACATCTTGTTGGATGTCCCTACAACTCTAAAGTGTGGACTCAGGTATTTGAGGCATCCACTTGAAGCAAATTCTTTCTCTTCTACCTTTATAGTACCTCCTATCATCTCGTTTGTGCCAAATTACACTTCTTATACTTTGTCTTGCTTCGACTGGATTTGAAACCTCATATTGCCAACTTTTGTCGTCATCGTTTTTAACTTAACATTTACCCTCTCTTTGGTCTCATCTACCAAAATAATGTTATCCGCAAACAACATGCATCAAGACACGTCTACTTGTATTGATCAAGTTATCCGTACGAATAAAAAGGGGCTCAGGGCCGAGCCTTGATAAAGGTCAGTTGTGGTTAGAAAAGCTTCTGTTGCCCATCCACATGTCTTAACATTCATTTTACTTTTTGATACATATCTTGCACCATATTAATGTATTTTTTTGGAAATGCCCTTCTTTGTCATTGCCCATCAAAGATAAAATGATAAGAAGTTGAAATCAAATCCATACTAATGAAGAGGCGCTTAGGTGTTAATGCGTGGTTGTAGAGGGGGTTTAGGATCTAATAAAAGTCAACTTTTTAAAAAATGTGAACAAAGTTTATGATGTGGGAGGAGTATTGATGGTAAAGAGGATAATGTAGTGGTAATATGAACAAGAGGGAGAAGGGAACTATACACACCATAACACAATTTCCCTCTTTCCTCTATAACATCCATAACTTATATTTTCTTTACAAAATCTTCTATTCATCGTATTCATTTTTAGTTTATTGTGAACCCCCATGTATTATCTTACCGCTAGACGCTAGTTCAAGCTTACCCATGATGATTAAATGGGATTGTCCACTATAATACTAGTTGAGACTATATGATACTTATTTATTAAGCGAACATACTTGTATGCTAAAAGTGTTATTTAGTTGCTTCATCATCATAATCATCAATAATATGTTCCTTATTTTGTTGGGGCCAAAAATTTATGATTCTTTGATTTTTATATGGAACTATATTAAAATATATTAAAATGGCTCATTAAATCATATGCACTTCTTATTTGTGGGAAGTTGCACATGATGTTTGCTACCAAGGGTTAATCGAAAACAACCTTTTTGTTAGTTTTATCACTAACAAGGTTAATGTTATGTACATCGAATACCTTAATCCCCATCCCAACTGGTAGCCACTTAATGGCGTCGGGGCTATTTAATGTGTGTGTATCATCATCATCGTTATACCTAGTTATTTATCGTCTAGGATATGAATTTGGTATCTCTAATCAATTTTATCCCAACAGAGAGCATGCCATTCCTAATTTTCTCATCTCACATTCTCTTAGGCTACCACGACTTTTCTTTCCATCAATTGTGATGTTTTTCACCTTTCACTCATTGTCAAAATGATGGAGACACCTTGTTGATAAGATGGTAATAATGAGAAAACTCTTTTCATTGGGAGTATTACGTTGCGGTGTGCTTTAAAAAACGCGTCCAATAACTTAATTTAAGAGTGGACTACTGATTGGTTGAAGTTGAAACTATTTAGGTTGAAAACCGTAGTACTAAAAGCTTAACAAGTAAACAAAACACCTACAGGTGATGCTAATGCGACCAACCACCACTCACAAGATAATAATGTGTTTTATTTTTATTTTTATGATATTCCTTCTTTTCATTGTCTTAAAAAATTTATAGGAAATGGTCATTTCTTATTAACACATTCTATCATTTACGTCAAAAAAGGTGGATAAGAAGAAAGTGACTTGGGAATTGTTATATGACCTAAGAATATTATGCTTACTTTTTAGATTTTCTCTCATTTGTAATGTATTACAGTTTGTATTGACAATTGTTTGATACCCAGGTTGATGCTTGTTTAGGGTCCAGAGTCTTACCACCGTCAATTGCACAGGTTAAACATGGTGAGTTGTCTTAATTATTGCTTGTAGTTAATATAATAATGCGTTATTGGCTCTTATACACATTTTCATTTCTATGATGATTTGCGTGATCTGGGACCTGAATAATATTTGTTTAGGTCTGAACTCCTATTTAGTATTATCTATTTTTCTATCTTAAATGATATGGAAAGTGTACTAGATGGGCCATATCTAGGCACTTGAGGCTTGTATATTAGATTGTCAAATGAAGCAAGTAAAAAGCTCTTGCCTCGGCTCCAATGGTTATCTGAAATTATCCCATTCCAAATGATTACTTTTTTAATATCACTATATGTACTAAGTACTTACGTATTATTAATGAGCTATTTATGGCTAAAAAGATCTTTTTTGGTGTTTGTGTAGATGATTCTTCTAAGGAGGCACGAAAGCATACTGTCAAGCTCTTTCTTCATGCTAGTGGAAGTATTGCTGCCAGGTTTTCTTATGACCAGGTATGCTTACCTGACCCTGTTTATTTTAATGTAGTGACGGTACTTCAGTTGATTCCATACCCCTACTTGATATGTCCCTGAATTAATGAGGAACATGTGCTACTTCATATTATAGTTCATTCCCGTCAATATAATTTTTTGATTTTCATCCCTGCTCCTGCCTCTGTTTCTTGACCTATTTTTGTTCTCATATTCCAATCGATGCTTCCAAAGTAATCTTCTTCTTTTGAAGGTTGTTTTTGATATTATTGTTGCTCTCATGTCAACAAGGTTCTTGTGAACGCAGTCAAGAAGATTCCAAAAGCTACCTGGAATGCAAAAGAGAGGTTTTTGCTTCTTTCCCTATTGCTATAGAATAGTGCTTTTAGCTGTAATATGTGGTCTAACTTGCTGATATGTTAGGCTATGGATGTTTCCGCTTTCTTCTTTGTCATCTGCTGAAGAAATTATTAAGGGGATACATGGCTTGAAAATTGAGGTGAATTGTTATCTTCATGCCTAAAACACCTGAACTAAACCATACATTTACTATGATAGTGGCTGAAATTCATGGTTAAAATCCGGAATTTTGTTCTCTTTTCTTTGTATATTATTCATTTGAATGTCTCCCTGATGTAATATATCTCTATAAATCAACAAAGTATTTCCTTCACAAGCATCACATTTAACATTGTTTCTAAAATGCTGAATAGCGAAAAGAATCTATTCAACTGTGATTTACATTTTGTCTTGACTCGTAGTTAGATAATCTGGATCCCTTAGTTCGACGAGCTATAGCTGCTGCGACTGCTGTTCCTGATCTTCAAGGTGAGTCATTTTGTCTTCTGAGATGTGTTAGATGATTAAGTCCGCAAGTTCTTCCCTTTTGAAGAACATAATTGATTTCATCATAGTTTATTTTTCGACTGATGTATACGACAATGCAATGTGGATGGGAAAATATTTTGTTAGAGTGATGTATAAATGCTTTGTTTATTTCTAGTTAATGAGGAACTCTTTGTTGAATTGCCTTACATCTCAATGTTTGGCTCATGTCCTGTTTGCTATTTCGTTTGCATTGATAGTGACTTGCTGATACCTGTCCTTTGCAAGATCGTTATGACAGGATACCAAGCTATATAGAATCAGAGCTTTTACCATTTCAGCGGGAAGGTGTAAGGTACCTACGGATTATATATGATGTTGACACTTGACAATATTCTTGATGGAGCTGTTTGAGAAATTTGATGTTCTTAATTCTTTACTGTTTAGTGAAGGACGTTTGGTTTCTCCCTCATTTCCATGAGGCCAAATTTATAATTCTTTGGTTTCAGATTATAATGGACTATACTAAAATGACTCATTGAATCGTGCACTTAGTATTTATGTGAATTTGCATATGATATTATCTACCAAAGGTCTATTGGAAACTCAAACAACCTCTTTGTTAGTGAAGGGTATGACTGCGTACATCTGACCCCCAAACCCACCCTTGGTGGGAGCCGCTTAATGGCATTGGGGTCATGAAATGTTGTTGTAGTGAAGGCTCTTTGGTCAAACTACTACATACTTTTGTCGTCTTTTCCATTTTAACTATATCTTTTGCTCTTCTTTTGGGCTTGTGTTATATAAGGTTGTTTGCTGACATACTATTATCATTAATTAGGTTCGTGTTGCAGCATGGAGGGCGTGCTCTTATAGCAGATGAAATGGGTTTGGGTAAGACTATACAGGTATCAAATTGGTAGTTAATCATATATATTTTTGGAGCCACATGTATCTGTTGCATAGTGCAAAAAACTGTTTGGAAGACGCTCTTGAGATGATTTTCGTGGTCAAATCAGGATGGTTTTGCTTTTGTCTCAGACGCAAAAAAATGCCTTATATGCTCTAGGTGAAGGAAGCACATTACAAGAGGTGCATGCACTTAATAACAAAAAGTGCAAAAGGAAAACAGAAAAATTCACCTGGTGTTTTGGGAGTCCCATAAGTGTCCATAGGTCTCAGCTAGTGTCACATGATTTGCGGTTGTACGAATTCGGGTTTGCAATTTGCTAGTTGGGTTCTTTGATTCTGTTTTCAGGGTTCATGATTCGTTTTAGTAAATTATTTAAAAAGCTATAGTACTTTGGAATATATTATTGAAAAATTCAAAGTAGTAGGCAGTAGCTACTTTATGTTTGTAATTCAAAAGAAATCAAGTTTCTAGGGTTAGTTTTTATACGAAAAGAAAATATTTTTAAGCAAAACCATTCATGATTTCCCTTGTCTACACCTACTCTTACGCTTACCCCGATAGTGCAAAATTTGCAGTGAATATAGTAATGTACACAGGAATGCAGAAACAAGGCTGGCATTGTAACGGCAAATCATTGGCTAAAAGCATGAGCTAAACCTCGAAAAGGCCAAAAATGCAGTTCTTAAACCTTTACAAGCTGGGAAATATAAATTCAGATTTTTCGAAAACCTATACTATGCGACCAATGTGATTAGATGCTGCTTGGTTTTTGCACTACACTGACCACCTTCATGTGCCCCGTGCCTCGTACCTCTTGCCTCGTGCCTTGTTCCTCCTACCCTTACTCATACCCACCTATCACTTTCCCTATTACAACATTATGATTTTCTTTAAATCATAACCATTTCCTTTAACCAATATTTTCTAAAAGTTAAAATATTAATATTAATATCTTCTAGAAAGAATAAAGTTTATATCATGCCTTTAATGTTTCCTAACTAGCCTCTGTATATCTAATACACCTTCTCATCTTATATGGATTTTAGTTGTACATTGAAGTTATATAATTTTGGCCTCTTGTGTCTTGTTGTCAACTATTATTTAAATGTGAAAGAGAGATCTCTTGTCTGATTTTACTATTTCGTCGTGTAATGTGAGGAGTTTTCTCATTTCAGTTATGCTTTGTGATATATTGGTCAAAAGGGTATTTTAGATATTTTACTAATTAGTTAGTTATAGAGTTTATTAGTATAAATACTCAAATATGTAATAGTCCAAGGATTAGGCCTTTTATGAAATAAGAAAGTAATTCTTTGTGGAGTTTGTGTAGCACTCGAAGCTACATCCGAATTCTTGTGTTCATTCTGTTTGACAATTTGTGTATTGACTTGCTGCCCACAGGCAGTCTTTAACAATTGGTATCTGAGCAAATCAATTCGTGGAAAAAAAGATTGATTCTTTGGCAATGTATTCAAGGTATCAACAATGAAAAGACCACAAGAAACCAAAACTGCAATTGATACAAGTGAAGGTTATTATGAATTGCTCAAGGAATACCACAAACAGACAATGGAGTTACACCCTCAAGTCAAAGAGACCTTTTTACACATGAAAGCTGATTTAGAAAAGTTTAGAGAGAATGTTATAAAGATATTTCAAGATTCTTGGAAGTCTTCTCTTAAGAAGAAAATAGATCAAGAATCTGAAGGAGTTGGAGGAAAACTAAGGAATGTGAAAATGGTTGCAGAGAAGACTAATAGTGTAGTTTTCGAACATTTCGAAAACAAATTAGAAAAAATCCCAGTTTGGGAAACCTATATCCAAGAAAATTGTCTAAAATTATTTGCTTGAAATTGTCAACTTTTGGCCTATAAAATAGAGAAGGGTAAGAAATTAAGCTTTCAAAATAAGAAACAAAAGAAAATCAAGAAAGGAGACAAAACACAAAAAGAGGAGAAAAGTGAAAAAAACAAAAGAAGAAGATGGAAAAAGTAACCGGTGTTTGCCGAGAAAGTCCAATGAGTCTGTAAAAGAGAAGAGGTGGAGAATCGGTCGGCGACTAAGAGGATAAGATCATGTTGTGGGCTGTGGATCTGGTGATGGCAATGGGCAGAAAATAAGGCGTCAATATCCATGTTGGTTCTTAGTTAGCTGAGGAAGACCACTGGAGAAAAGGAAGGAAGAAGCGATGGTGCATCGACTGCAATCTCATATATAAATGGGTAGGAATTAGTTGTCAGTGTCACCAGCTAATTGATATTTATGTCATACATCAGTTTGGCATCGTAACAAGATATGTCCTCTAATGTCTAATAAGGCCTTTGTTTTCTTTTACTTCCCAACCCTATTCTTTTCAGATTTTTTGGGCAATTTTCTTTGAAGCACTTAGCTTTCTATTTCTAAGCAAATTTTGTTACTACCACAACCCATTTTTTATCCACCTTTAGGGCAAGGGGAAACTTTAGGAGGTCGGTAATGTGATATATTGGTTAAAGGGTATTTTAGATATTTTCTAATTAGTTAGTTATAGAGCTTATTAGTATAAATACTCAAATATGTAATAATCCAAGGATTAGGCATTTTATGAAATAAGAAGTAATTCTTTATGGAGTTTGTGTAGTACTCGAAGCTACATCTGAATTCTTGTCTTCATTCGGCTCTTTGCACATGCAGTCTATAACATGCTTCAACTTATAAATATCGTATTACTTAAATTAAGGAATGCATGCGAGTGTGATAATAACAAAATCTAGTTGATGAATATTGCATATAGCTTTTGTAATTTTTTCTAAACAACAAGATGCTACTTTGGTATTTGGTCTCTTTATCCTCGTGATTTTGCTCCTTTTTTTTTTCCTTTATGGGTGTGACGTGTCCTTGTGAAGTTCCTCCATTTCTTTTTACAAAATTCAGGCCACTTGTTATCTCTCTTCTCCTTTTCATCTCAATAAACATTTCATTGTCATAATCTTAGTTTTAAAAGCAAGTCTTGGATGCATAGAGGCGTGAATAAAACACCTTTGTTAATGTGGCCAAGATCTTTGGGGAAGGCTAGAGAAGGTGTGCACTTTTAATGCGTTTGGAAAAATAAAAAGGATCTGAATTATGATGAAAGGAAAAACTAGAAGTTCAAATTGTTACTTAGGAGATTTAACAATTAATTTCGTGTAAAATCTGGCATCAGATGCAATATTTTACTTGAATGTCAAACCTAAATCGTAAAATGGTGAGAAACCCTAACCTTCGAAATTGGGGTAAATAGATGGTTCGTAACTTGTTAATGATGGTAGAGTGTTTGACAAGTCATCTTCTCTAACATACTGGAAGACATTGTGCTTGTACATAGTCTTCATTTCTCTTTGATGTGTATAACCTTTTTAAACATTACTTGGTGTGCCACAAAGTGGCGATGAGTCACCTTAGTTGATGTCGAACTCATGATTTGGTGGCTGTTGTTGGTCAAACATCGAAGTAAGCTACCTTTTCTTTGTCGATGTTCTACTCTCTTCGTTCCTATTTGACGTTTCTATATAGAATGCTCATGTAGATTAAAAAAAGTTGAATCTTTAAGATGATGTAGTAATTATTTTATTGAATAATAAAGTTATTGGAGAAAGAGTTAAGACCATAAGCATTATAATATATTAAAATGAAGCTAGTAGAAAAAAAATTAAGGATCACAAACATTGAAAAATGTTAAAATGAAGTTAGTGGAAAATATGTGAGGACCATAAGCATAATAAAAATGTTAAAATAAAGTTAGTGAAAAATATGTAAGAACCATAAGAATTAAAAAATATAAAAATTAGGATAATCAAGGCTAATTATGAAAAAAAAAGTGATATAAATAGAAAGATTCATTATGGGAACAATTGAAACTGCTTAAAACGAAAAATGGAAACATCAAACAAGAATTGAGGGAATTTTTTTTTTTCTTTTTCTTATTTTTTTTCTTCTTTCCTCTTTTTCCTCAATTTTGTCCTCTTCACCCTTATTCTTTTCTTTCCTTTTTCTTTATATTCTTTCTTATTTTCCTCGATCTTGTCCTTTTTCCTCAAATTTTACTTTGTTGATGAAAGGTTTATGCCTACACCTTGCATTTTGCTTCTTGGCACTATCACATGATTTACTGATCTCCTTTGCAAATATATCAAAATGAAAAAGTGAGTTATGGTCGTTTTATAGTTATTTTTGGGTCTTTTTGAGTGAATCGCAAATTCATAAGATGAATTATGTTATACAATGCCTTGGCTTCATGGAGCCTTTGACCCTTAATATGCCTCATCCCTTTTAGAACTAAGATCCCAATGCCACTAAGTGGCTCTTGCCTAAGGGAGTTAGGCGTTGAGTATAAGCAACCTTAGTTTGTAAGTAGAAAGAGATTGTTCTTATTGACCATAGTGAAAAAACAAGGTCACATCGTACTGTATCGAACGAGTTGTAAAGATTTTCAATCAATCAATACAACATGCATCATAAAAGTGTAAAACAATGGCGTTTTAGTATGTTCAAGTGTTATTTCATGTTCTCGGCTGATATTTGGTGGATCATTCCCTTAACACGTCATTGTGACGATTATCGTAATTTCACCATAACTCCGTTCTCGCACTATTTGATTGATAATTCTACTAGATACATTAAGAGTTGAGTTTGTCCAAACTGATCAATACACTTATGATAATCCCTTTTTTGAAATTTAGTTTTTTTTGGATTAGAATCCATGATAACTTGCTGGAAATCACTATTAAAAAATTAAGAAACTTAATTGATCGTTTTAAAGTAAGAAACCTAGGAGAAGATTAAATGTAGAATGCAAGCGGAACTAATTGAGTTAGTTGAATGTGTACAAATTTTTGTATAAAAGACATACAAGATAATGAAAATATTTACAAAATATGTACATATTCTAGAAAATATATTTTCTCACTAGCATGTTTGGACTCGAGTAAAATTCGAATGATTGGAGAAGAATCCATGTGGACGACCATTGGAACTAATATATTGATATATGTAGCCGACCCAATCTTCTGGGATTAAGACTCTGGCATTAACATTGTTGTATTGTATATATGGGCTCGAGTCAGCACTTTAATGAGCTGCGTCGAGCTAGGAAATTTCATGCTCAACTAGAAATAGCTTAATTGAAACTTGACTTAAGAGTAATAGGTGGCTTGTGATTGACTCGTTTTGTAATAATACAAATTGATCCATTATTTTGTTCATTTAAGAGAATTGTGACCTTAAAGTTCAAGGTCAAACTTTCGGTTTAAGGGGAAGTAATTGTAATACCCATTATTTTTACCCATTATTATTAAAGAAAATTATTTAGGAATTCCATTTTGAAGTATCTAATTAAAAATTTTAGTGTTCAAATTTCAAATCCTAAAATCATTTTTGGAAGGGTGTTACACGTTTGATAAGCACTCATAGACGAAAGAGTTGGTGTAGGCTATCTTTTGATTACAAGTTGGCTTTGTTATTTTACTATTAGCTCATATGCTTTAGTTGCCTTAATGTTGCAAATTTACTCATTTAAGTGGTTATCAAGATTCTAAATGTGAATGTTTTGATTTCTATTTTGGCAGGCAATTGCTTTGTCTACATGTTTCCGTGAAGCGTGGCCTGTTTTGGTGCTTACACCTTCGTCTTTGCGTTTGCATTGGGCTTCTGTGAGTACAACTAATGGCGCCTCAGTCTTAAATGAAAATTTAACTGCAGTATATGTTCATTTGTGTTGGCACTTTACTGTAACTACATTATGCATGCAAACTAAACTTATAGAGTATGCAAGTAAATACTGGATAAGTCATTAATTTATCCGTTAATGGAAAAGCTTCTGTACAACTTTTTTCTAGTCTAACGGCAATGGCCTACCCATATATCAGTATATCCATCTATATATAATCTATCCGCTACATTTGAGCTTTGATGTATACATACTCAGAAGTCAAAACTCGACAATCATACTTTCTTTAATCTCTTCTTATTTTGCAGATGATACATGAATGGCTGAAGATACCTCCGTCAGATATTGTTGTATGTATGCTTTTATTTATTTTCTAGATGTTCTTGTTAGTCCTTGTTTGCTTTCCGAGGCTGGTAGCATGTCCCACTGTTGGTCTCCTCATAAAACTTAAAATTTGATGCATTTGTTGATTTGTTCTTGTTTCCAATACCTTATTTGCTGTCTCTGATACCATTATTTATGGTTCCAGGATGAGTCTTTGCTTCTTATGTTCTACCATGACATGGCTTTGTTGGATGTTGATTGCTATAATATGCTTAGATATTTGCACTTGTCTGAACAATCTCCTAATGCTTTACATGGCAGCTTGATCGCCTGAGATATATGTTAAAATTGCATCTCAGTTTTGCATGTTCTTTAGTTTCTCAGACTTGTACATCATAAATTTATTGTTAGTGAGTAGGATCTATAACAGATAATCTCTCAAAACATTATTTCAAGCTTGCACTTTTAGCATGTCTTCCCATATTCATTATAAAACAAGAAGGATGAACTTTGTTGATTTCGAGGAATGAAAAATCGAAAAGCAGTTGGACCAAGGCTAAAATCTGTGCCAGGATTGAAATTTAATTTTGTGCCATGTTGCATTCTCAATTTATTCTACCATCTCGTTCTCTCTTTCTTTTGTCTCTTCTGCATGCTGCCTTTTAGTGTTGAACCTTTCGCTCACCTTTGATCGATGCTTCGTATGTCCACTTTTTTTCTTGCATTTTTCACTATTTTTTCGCAAACTATTAATATATTTTTATTAAACAGTTGATGCATCTAAATTTTAAATAATGGAAGAAATCTCAATTCGGGTTCCTTATTTCAAAGTAGTAGAAAATTTTTGCCTGTGGTGAGTTTTGAGGTTTGAGCTTACTGAGTATCTGCTGCACCTAATGATTAATGCGAGAAAATGGAATTAAAAGTTTAAGAAACAAATGGCAAC